>NC_140962.1:145272729-145310229 GCF_056783735.1 Eptatretus burgeri | reverse complement strand
GTGGTTTGAGGTCGCTGTGGTTCCTGGCAGCCAGCTCCTTGAGATGTGAGTCCAGGAAGTAGACCTGTAGGAACTCTTCAGGCAGGAGCAAGCTGCCAATGCGGTGGAACACTTGACCTTGGATTCGGAAGCTCGGATTCCAGCCCTGGACTTTAGCTTCCTTGTGCCCGAAGCTTGTCATCGCAAAGCTGCCATTATACATCCAAATATTGTCAAGGAAGTGCTTGCTGAGAGGACCTTTACCGAGAGAAGTTCCTTTAGCAAGGGAGGAAGGGCAGGAGAGGACTCAAGGACGACCTTGCCATTGCTGCAGCACACACCCTTGGTCTGTCCTTCAACTTGTAAGCAGAGCAGTGGGTGCAGACTTGGTCCATTCCACCGATGTCTGCATGAGTTGTTGGGTCAGCCGGGCCATACGTGAATGCCACCCTGTTGGCATTGTTGTGCTCTTGTGCCCGGGCCAGTGCTCTTGCTTTTGCAGTGAGGTGACGCATTGCCTCAAGTCTTGCATCACTCTTCCTCAGTGTCATTTGCTCACCTATGTTATTGCCGATGAGCCTGCTCATTGAGCCTGACTCATCACTCCTCTTCAGTCTCTTTTTGTCGCTGCTGCTGTGATCAGTCTCATGTTGTCTCTTCGTGCGTGTTGCTTAGCTGCAGCTGTCTTGGGACCAATGGAGCTCTTCCTTTTTCGGAGCATCTAAAATCAGAGTCAAATTTTGATCAGAAACTTTGTAAACGTTCACTGGTCTGTCCATCCACTGGTCTGTCTTTGTCTTATTTTGATCTGGTTGTGAATAAAAAAGTCACGATGCGGAAAATAAATCAATTGCGGCTGGTAAATTGAAACGTCCAAAAAAAAAATAAAAAAAAAAATTGACGAATTTTTTTCCAGTTTTTTTAAACATCTAAGGCGTGCTGTAGTATCTCTGAGACGTGCTGATTCCAAATATGCCTTTAGTTTTGCTCTGGGATGCAAAGTTCTCGAGTTATAAGAGGACAAACACACACAAGTACTTTATTTATTTCACAAAATAATATATATAATATATATATATATATATATATATATATATATATATATATATATATGTATATATTGTTACGTTTGAGGGGGGGTTATGCATTCAAAGGGTAATTAGGATGTTTAATTAGGTATGCCATGCTGTTCGAGTTTACCAGGATCTCGATGCAATAAGTAGCAATTCAGTGGTGATAAGTTGTCTAGTAAATGTTCATTTCTTCAAGGGGGAAATGATAAATGTCACGTAATTAGATAGGGACACGGGATAGGGTAAGTGTGTCTGCGTAAACCCCTTTTGGTATTCTCTGAAGACTGGCCGCGACGTCACAGGACAGTGCAGCGGATGGCTCCGCCCCGTGATCACGATTGTCGGAAGGCGATGGCGGTGGGCCAATAAACGGCTCGATTGGAAGTGACGAGGACCAAGGATAAAAAGGTTCTGTTCGGGGTCGAAAAGGAAGAGGAAGAAGATTACAACCAAAAGATCGTGTTTTTTTGGTGGGGAGGCTGTTGCGCGGGGAGCATCCTTGTTGTTGTGCTGATTCGATCATGTTCTTGATCGTGTCTTGGGGCCTTGCTGAGCCTCGTGCCTCACCTTGGTTGGCTCTGGGGTTCTGCTCACTCGGAGTACGGGGTCGAACGGCGGGCGGACCTGCCTCCCTCTCCTGCTCGCAACTTGGCGCCAGAACTGGTTCCCTGGCGGCTGTGAGCAGACTTGGGCCAAGACCAGGAGGTCGACAGCACCACGGTTTCTCCTGCCCCCCCCTGACGAGAGCAAGGCCAGCTCGTCCGACGCCGATCCAGGGACAGTTGCGTCCACACCACGGTCCAGCCTGACCACCAGAAATAGCTACGTTTTGTGTGTGTGTGTGTGTGTGTGTGTGTGTGTGTGTGTGTGTGTGTGTGTGTGTGTGTGTGTGTGTGTGTGTGTGTGTGTGTGTGTGTGTGTGTGTGTGTGTGTGTGTGTGTGCTTGGCGCCTTATAGGGATTGAGATCTGTATATTCATTGGAATTGTCTGTGTTTTTCCCCACGCCCGATCCCACACCATCCCGTCAAATCGCCCCGGATCCCTCTTCTTGCCGAGTCTTGTTATTTCTGGTAATAATTAGAAAAACAAATAAACATCATCAACTCAGTGAAAAGTGACTCGTGCCACCTTCCTCGTCCCGTTTGCGGTAGAGCGATTAGAACCGCCATGTTTGGGTTATAAATAAATAAACCGCCTCCATCGTTTCGGCTCATTCTACGTTGGCGGGACTGTTCAAGTCCCGTGGATGTCACAATATATTGTTACGGTTGTGGAATTTCTCAAACCACCATTCAGGTTCCCCAGAGATTAGTTATTTCGGTAAGTACATGTTTTATAGATAGCCCTTTCCCCAAGTCTAACGGGTATTTAGATGTTCCTGCGCTGTGAAGTTGTTTTAATAGTCAGGTTTTCTTTTAGTTATTTTTTACACCACCAACTACATCATCGACTCCACCGCCGACCGCACGGCATCGCCATCGTATTTGCTTCACTCCCGTCACCACGCCACCTGGCAAATTGGGGGGTTTGCCACCCGTTTTGGCGAATGAGAGGAATGACGAGGGCGCATGCGCAGAAGGTCGTCCGGTGTGGAGAAGACGAAGTTTGGGGAGGAGCCACGCGGTGGCCCTCGACCAATCGGCGTGCAGCGGGTGGGGTGACTGCGACTCAGCCAATCCGGGCCTGTGACGGGAGAGGGCGGAGTTACGAGTAGGCGCCCCCCCTCGAAGCGGGGGAGATAAAAATAACGCGGTCCATGCATGGGGTCGTTCCCCTGGCGTTCTGGTCGGCGCATTCAGCACATTGTTCATCGGCGTTCTGTTCGGGGATCGGCACGTTCAGCGCATTGTTCATCGGCGTTCTGTTCGGGGATCGGCGCGTTCTGCGCATTGTTCATCGGCGTTCTGTTCCGGGATCGGCACGTTCAGCGCATTATTCATCGGCGTTCTGTTCGGGGATCGGCGCATTCTGCGCATTGTTCATCGGCATTCTGTTCGGGGATCGGCACGTTCAGCGCATTGTTCATCGGCGTTCTGTTCGGGGATCGGCACATTCTGCGCATTGTTCATCGGTGTTTTGTTCGGGGATCGGCGCGTTCTGCGCATTGTTCATCGGCGTTCTGCCCGGGGATCGGCACGTCCAGCGCATTGTTCTTTGGCGCGTTTTGCGCATTATTCTCTGACCATCCTGGTCGTGCACAAGTTCGGGAAGGCGTCTGCGGATGGAGAGTCCTCTCCCGCCAGCCTGCGCCCTACCGGCTCCGCAAGCTTGGATCCTCCGGATCGTGCAAGGGGTCCAGTTCGGCCCCGAGGACCTGGTCCTCGAAGACCACACGAGGTGGACAGGTCCGAGGCAGGTCCTAATAAAGACCATTGGTCCGATGTTTTGGGTGTGTCCTTGGGCCCGTCCAATAAGTAGTGAAACTGTTTAAGTGCCTGTATAAATGTTCACTTTGCATTTATTTTAGTCGGTTTAGTTCTGCTCTTTGTGTTCTCTTGTTCTCAATTATTATTGTAAAATAAACCCCAATTGTTGAATGTACTCAGCTCGTCGTGTAATTTCCTTCATTGGCTAAGCATGTCGTGCGTGTGAGGGATTAGTCGGCCATTGCCAAGGGTACAAGAAAATCGGGCCGGCGATCTGACATTCCGGGCGATCGAGCCGAGGCGACCACCGCTCCATCGAGGGTGGTGCTCGTGGAGACGCACCAGCGGGAAACTACAACAATATACATATATATATATATATATATACATATATATATATATATATATATATATATATATATATATATATATATATATATATATATGCAGGGGGCTGCAAAAGTAGGTATACACTAAGGACTGTACTTTTATTCATGACTGTATACCTACTTTTGACGGCCCCCTGTATAATATATCTATATATATATATATATATATATATATATATATATATATAAATATATATACATATATATATATATATATATATATATATATATATATATAAATATATATACATATATATATATATATATATATATAAATATATATACATATATATATATATATATATACATATATATATATATATATATATATATATATATAAATATATATACATATATACATATATATATATATATATATATATAAATATAAATATATATACATATATATATAAATATATATATATATACATATATATATATAAATATATATACATATAAATATATATACATACATATATATATACATACATATATATATATATATATATATATATATATATATATATATATATATATATATCTACACATGTACATGTCGATATCAGGCCGAAGACAGATGGAAGTGGAGTATCATGGTCAAGGCAGGGCAGTGTGGTGAATGGAAGGTCGTGACGTGTGATCACATGATGCCCGGCTCGAGCACAGAAGAGATAAAGCTGAGGGTCGGCTCGGCCGCGGGGTTTTGTCCCTGGGGCATTGCCATTGTATGTCGCCGGCTCACTTGGTGCTCATTGAATGGTGAGAACACTGATTGATATTTAATACTGATTTATTTTGCGGTGATTAGTTGCGCGTGTGTACCTTACTGCTTGTACTCCATGCTGCGTTTGTATTTCCTGGTGTGCCCGTAGAAGCGGCTCCAATCAAATGGAATAAAGCCTAAACTCTGAAGGTTCTTCTCTCGCTTTCATTTCAATTTATTCCATTTGGTTTTCTCGGCTCTCTCAACCAACGATGGACAAGATCTACAAACCAGAGAGGTTCGACGCAGACCCAAACGCGACTGACGCAGAAATGAAATGGTCGCATTGGTTCTGTTCCTTCTCACACTATCTGACCATCATCGAGGAGGGAGCTGACAAATTTGCCGCTCTCGTGAATCATGTCTCGCCCAGCGTGTACAGGCTCTTCTCGGAGTGCGACACTTACGAAGCAGCGATCGACGTGCTGCAGGCGCTCTACGTGAAGCGCAAGAACGAGGTATACATACGACATCTTCTCAACACACGCAAGCAAGCAGCCGGGGAGACAATCGATCAGTTCCTGCAAGCTCTGAATCAGCTGGGAAAAGATGGCAGCTTCCGGGCCGTAAGCGCCGAGGAACACCGAAAGGAAGCGACACGGGAGGCATTCATCCAAGGACTCAGATCAGCCCACATACGGCAACGCTTACTAGAGAAAGCGCAACCCACTCTTGACAAGGTAGTCGATCAGGCACGAGCGATGGATACGGCTCAGCAGCAATCTGAGTCATTTGGGACACCGATGCTGCTAATGAACGCTGCTACGATGGGAACCCAAGGAACCCCACTGGCACAGACACAGCCAGACATAGGGGATGGAGAAACACCCGAGGAGCCGGATACCCAGGCCACGTCAAACTCCTCAGCAACTGCTCCGGTTGGTAAATGCTTCTTTTGTGGGTACAAAAGGCACCCTCGTCAAAAATGCCCCGCCAGAGATGCCACATGCATGAATTGCGACAAGAAAGGGCATAATGCCAGGGTATGTAAATCTACTCTAAGGAGAAATAAACCCACTTCTGCGGCTCTCTACTCGCAAAATAAATTAACTGCAGCCTCCCCGGGGAATCTATCCAAGGCTATCATCAACGTACGAATTAACGGGCATATGGCTGAGGCACTGATTGATACCGGTAGCTCTGAAAGTTTCGTCAACAGCTCGCTAGTAAAGGGCAGGAAATGGATAATCCACCCGACAGACAATACGGTATGCATGGCCGCCACCTCACGACAATCCCGCGTACGAGGGTACTGCAATGTTGAATTGGACGTAAAAGGGTACACGCATCGGGATGTAAGGGTACTGGTGCTTCATGATTTGTGCGCAGACGTAATTCTGGGTCATAATGTCCTCAAGCAGCACACGAGCGTCGAAATACCCTTTGGAGGAAGCAAGCCTCGTCTAATTTTAAATGCGTTGACCACCGCGGAGGTGACGTCCCCCCAGCTGTTCGCTAACCTGTAGCCGGTCTGCAAACCGATAGCGATCAAATCGCGGCGATATACCACTGCTGACATGAATTTCATCACTTCGGAAACCAAGCGATTACTGGAAGAAGGAATTATAGAACCGAGCGATTCGCCATGGCGCGCACAGGTGTTAGTAACCAGCAGTCAGAACCATAAGAAACGAATGGTTGTCGATTATTCCCAAACGGTCAATCGCTTTACCCAACTCGATGCCTACCCCCTGCCACGCATAGACGAGATGGTCGAACGCGTGGCCAATTATAAGGTATTCAGCACCATCGACTTGCGAAGCGCCTATCACCAAATTCCCATCCGAGAGGAAGACAAACCTTACACCGCATTCCAGGCAGGGAGGCGCCTCTACCAGTTCAGAAGGATACCATTCGGTGTCACGAATGGAGTAGCTTGCTTCCAACGAGTTATGGACGACATCATTTCAGATGAAAACCTCAAAGACACTTTTGTTTACGTGGACAATGTCACAGTGTGCGGTAGGGATCAGGGGGAACATGATATGAATCTGGACAGATTCTTGAGCATTGCTAGAAAATATAATCTGACTCTCAACTATGAGAAATGCGTATTCTCGGCAAGGTCAATTGACCTTCTCGGCTACACAATAGCCGACGGCACAATTAAGCCTGATCCTGAACGATTGCGCCCGCTCCGTGAGCTACCACCACCTCAGGACCTGCAGACGATGCGCCGGGTGATCGGCATGTTTGCTTACTATGCGAGATGGATTTCGCAATACTCCGAGAAAATACATCCCCTAGTGCATTGCAAAAACTTTCCACCAGATGCCGCTGTTGTGACAGCTTTCCACAACCTCAAAGACGATATCAGTAATTCCGTGGTTTTATCGATCGATAGCTCGGTGCCCTTTGTGGTGGAGACCGACGCTTCAGATCACGCCATAGCTGCTACGCTTAATCAGTCTGGGAGACCCGTCGCGTTCTTCTCGAGAACTCTCTCTGGAAGCGAGCAGAGACACTCAGCGATAGAGAAGGAAGCGTACGCCATCGTCGAAGCGCTGCGCAAATGGAGACATTATTTGCTGGGAAACCACTTCACGCTCGTTACGGACCAACGATCCGTGGCATTCATGTTTGATGGGAAAAATAACGGGAAAATTAAGAATGAAAAAATTATGAGATGGCGGATAGACCTAGCTTGCTATAGTTACGACATTGTTTACCGGCCCGGGAGGGAAAACCCTGCTGCAGACACCTTCTCGCGGGTCTACTGCTCGGCGGTAATCAGTCGGGCTTTGCAAGACCTCCATGTGTCTCTGTGCCACCCGGGGGTAACCAGAATGGCACATTTCGTACGCAGACAGAACCTGCCCTATTCTATTGAAGATATTAAACAAATGAATGCTTCATGCCCTGTTTGTGCTGAACTAAAACCCAGATTCTATGGTGCGGCTCCTGGCAGACTGATCAAGGCCACTTCTCCCTTCGAGAGACTAAACATTGACTTCAAAGGGCCCCTGCCGACCGAGACAGACAACAGATACATATTCACCGTTGTTGATGAGTATTCAAGGTTCCCTTTCGCGTTTCCGTGCTCGGATATGACCTCGGGCACTGTCGTGAAATGTCTGTCTGACCTCTTCGCTATGTTTGGGAAACCTTCGTACATACATTCAGACAGAGGGCCGTGTTTCATGTCGGCCGGGCTAAAACAGTTCCTATTAGAGCACGGCATAGCAACTAGTCGAACGACGGGTTACAACCCACAGGGTAATGGTCAGGTGGAACGTTATAATGGAGTTATTTGGAAAGCCGTAACTCTGGCGTTGAAATCAAGAGGACTGGGCCCCGAGCGGTGGGAGGTTACCCTTCTCGACGCTCTGAATTCCATACACTCTTTGCTCTGCACGTCCACCAATGCGACTCCTCACGATCGAATGTTTACTCACCAACGACGTTATGTTGACGGCCAATCGGTGCCCAACTGGCTAACCCATCCCGGAACAGTGTTCATGAAACGCCCGGTACGACAAAGCAAGTATGAACCCCTGGTGGAAGGGGTCGAGCTCATCGATACTAATCCAGAATACGCTCATGTCAGGCTCCCGGATGGCAGGGAGACCACCGTGTCGGTTCGTCATTTGGCTCCCTCAGGTACTCCCCCCGCCGGTACACCACCATCTGGCACACCTCCCTCTGACATTCCCCCCCCCAGGTGTTTCTCCCCCAGGGACTCCACCCGAGAAGGGAGACGGCGGAGCTACCGCGTTCCACCCGGGGGCGATCGGGGAGTCATCTCCGGCACGAGTCGAGGCTCACCAAAAGGATCGGAAGCCTCCCTCAAGTGAAACCGCCATCTACTCCTGGAGAGGCCGGCGAATAATACCCCCTCGCCGACTCAATCTGTAAAGGGGATTATCGGCATCCTCGATGCTCATGCTCCTATATGCTCGTTACATAATATATCGATGCTCATTACCATGCTCCTACAACTCACAATAATCCTCACTGCTTGGCATGTATGCTTCTGTAGTTTAGGTAGTTCGCGTTGCTTGAAATGTATACTCCTGTAGCGCTGAAGTAATCATGGTGCGTTAGCTGGGCCTCTAGTTACATTTTAAAGGCGGGGAGAATGTGGTGAATGGAAGGTCGTGACGTGTGATCACATGATGCCCGGCTCGAGCACAGAAGAGATAAAGCTGAGGGTCGGCTCGGCCGCGGGGTTTGTCCCTGGGGCATTGCCATTGTATGTCGCCGGCTCACTTGGTGCTCATTGAATGGTGAGAACACTGATTGATATATAATACTGATTTATTTTGCGGTGATTAGTTGCGCGTGTGTACCTTACTGCTTGTACTCCATGCTGCGTTTGTATTTCCTGGTATGCCCGTAGAAGCGGCTCCAATCAAATGGAATAAAGCCTAAACTCTGAAGGTTCTTCTCTCGCTTTCATTTCAGGCAGAAGCTTAGTGCCATTGGAGCTCAACACTTATCAAGGGGAGAGGAGAAGAACATGAATACACATGGATAACACACATTTTTAGAAATGTGATTAAACGTAACATAGTGTTACGGCTGTGGAAATTCGCAATACACTATAAGGGGTCCTTAGATCAGTTATGACGCTAAGTTTATGTGCAGATAATTCCCCACCGTTGTTTCAAGGGAATTTGTGTGGTTCATCGGGCTGCGACTCTTTGAGATAGCCGTTTTTCTGTTCTATCGTTATTTTGGACCGTCCGAAGACTTCAAATGAAGGACCCGTGAAAGGCCTACAACGGCGCGCGAGTTTTCCCGCCTTTTTTGCGGCGCCGGAGCTGACGGGAGAGGCTGCGAGAGCTCGCTGGCGATTGGTGGATTCGGGGTGTGAGGAGGCCGTGAGGAGGAAACGTCCCTTTTCGAGGAGCTTCTCGAAAGGGCTGGAGAGGCGGAGCCAAAAAGGGGGTGGAGCGAAGGGGCGAAGCCCCGCGCTATATAGGGCGGACCGCGCGTAGGCTCGGCCTCTCTCCTGCCTGGATCATCGTGTTGGATTCTTCCTCTCTCTGTCGGGGTCGAGTGCTTCTCTCTGCCAGGGTCGATGTCATTCTCTATCTGGGTCGAGCTCTCTCTGTCGGGGTCGAGCTCGCTCCTCTCTCTTGGTGGCCAGGGTCGAACTCGGTTTCTCTCACTTGGTGGCCAGGGTCAAGCTCGCTCTCTCTCTCTCTCTCTCTCTCTCTCTCTCTCTCTCTCTCTCTCTCTCTCTCTCTCTCTCTCTCTCTCTCTCTCTCTCTCTCTCTCTCTCTCTCTCTCTCTCTCTCTCTCTCTCTCTCTCTCTCTCTCTCTCTCTCCCCCACTCTCTCGGTCTTGCGCTCGTGGTCCGGCGAGCAGCCTGTTGGTGGAGATGCGGACAGGAGGCACAGTAGTGCCGGCTGTCTGGTGGACCTGCACGTCCGGACGAGGGGTGCTGGAGAGGGTTCACCGGCCGCGTGGGAGGCCGGAACCAGGCGCAACCATGTTGACGGTCGTGGGAGAGAGACTGGACGACCACAAAAGGGAGGTCTTTTCTTTTGTTTGTGTGTGTGTGTGTGTGTGTGTATGTGGGTGGCGCCGTGTCCGACAAGTAAACCTGTGTAAGTGACTGTACATCATCGTCGTCAGTAGTACTACTTTCTTTGTCGCTTGTATATTGCATGATTCCTTGCATGTGTTGTGTGTGTAATATGTGCTTGCAAAAATAAATGTCCTTGTGTGAAATGTATCCCGTTCGTCGTCTCTTTCCCCATTGAAAGTGCCATCTTGAATCGCAGAATAAATTAGTCGTGGGTTTTGAACACCTGGGTAAAGAAGAGAATCTGATCCGTCGAGGTCGGCGATAACACCGCTCGGTTATCACTGTAGCACGGAACGGACCTCTTAAGCGGTTAGTGTCCGAGGCCGACCTGCGACAAGGTACGATCGCCCGGTCGACCACTCACGCAGGTACTTAGGTAGGTCGAATTTGGCGAGAAACCCTATCCTGCGCGGGTGGGCAATTGGCACGATCGTGGTGAGGTTAAACCCCCACCCGTGACTGGCTCCTGGTGGTAATTCCACGAGGGACACGACTGAATTGTCCGTCCGGTGGGCGACGCGGTTGCGATTGGAGTTACGCAATCGCTCGCACGCCTCACGGGCCAAAATTTCTAACAATATTATACACACACACACACACACACACACACACACACACACACACACACACTAATTATTTATCCAAATCAAGAGTGTCATTTGAAGGCAAAATCATTTTTGAAAGACGGATTTTGGGATGGTTTCACATGATAATATATTGTTACCATCTCTACCATGTTAACATACTTTTTGACATACCATCCGGTCATATTTTTGCACTTTTTAAAAAATGTTTTATTACTTGTGATGCTTGATAAGTTCAGTCAATTGAGGGCAATAATAGTTCACTGGGGCATCTACTCAGCAGGAGTGCAAGTACAATATGTACCTCCCATGGTCTCAGCTCAAGTCCCCAAAATAACCCAAAACATCTCCCCCTTCTCTCTTCATGAAAACTACGTGAGCGTCCAAACCAAAAACGCACTTCTGCATTGCCTGGCATCATGGATGTCCAATCAGTCTTGGAATTACAACCAATCGGTGGCATAGCTGCTGGTGAGTGGGAACAATGGCATGCCGGTACCACCTTCGCTCTGAGAGGCGGTCTCAAAGAGGTGGGAGGGGTGGGGTGGACGTCAGAGGCAGCTAAACCACGTTATTTCAACAAACTGTGTGAAGGCCTTACTATCCCCCCACCAACAACCAAGAAAGCGTGTCACTCTTTGACACAACATTTTGAAGATTCAAACATCACGTTTGGATTTATTCCAATCAGCAGTGGAGATGTTTCAAAACCTCAATATGTGATTTGTGGTGACGTTTGGTCAAATTAATTAATGAAACGTGCAAACCTTAGCTGCCATTTCAGCACAAAGCATAACGAACTTGAGCATAAACCAATGGATTATTTTGAAAGGAAGAGATCAGAGGTGAGGTGTTCTTAATGTGGTGGTGAGGTGTTTTGAATGACGTGACGGTGAGGTGTTTCTAATAACATGGTGGAGTTTGTCCCACGGTTGGGAGTGTGGTGAGGTGAGAGTAACGAGCCGATCCACACCAGGACATAAAATGACTCAACTACTCAAGCAAATTTTGCACGTTGCCTCAGGGTCCGCCAAGTTTGGTTTCTCTATGGGGGCATACATGGTGGAGAGAGTTCAAGATGAGGAAAAGACCCCAATTATCTTGAGGTAAATGTGTATTTTTATGGTGTACTCAATGGTATCTGATGTTCCTCATAATATTCTTATTTGAGGAAAATTTAAACAACTCCATAATGTGCAATCGAGTGATGTTGAAATCTGAGGGAGAAAATGTAATATGTTTAATTTAATCCGTTTTAAGCTCAGGTTCAAACCAAATCATCCAACACAACTCCGCAGCAAAGCGGAAGTGATTTTTATGAGCAACATATCTAAGCAGCAAGATTGGCTGACAAAGGTGATGTAAGCTGACTTCCAAACACATGGAAGATGACCTGAGATACAACAGGGATACTTTCATTTTCCTTAAAGGAATTCCATTTCTATTTCAGGAACGTTTCATGTCATGAGATTCCGAATGGATCATCAAACTCTTACTTACACACGATGTTCAATGTCACCACAACCCTTCCACTTTTTATGACATCTGCTGAACTTGTGCCAACGTTGAAAAAGATTGAAAAGTAAATTTCTTGTACATTCTTTGACAGAGAATAAAGATATATCCAAAACAAGTTTAAACAGGTGACTGGGAGGAAAATAAAATTATTTACTTGAAACGCTTCCAAAAAGAGGTTTTCTTTGACATCTTTTGTGGTGACGACTCGTTCACACCGACGTCTGTTGAAGGAGGAGACTGATGAACAGTGACATCATCAGAACAAGGCGACTCATTCATCTTTGGTTCCCTGAAAAAGAACAGTTCTCTTCAATCCACAATCGAGTCCAAATGTACAAAACTGGTCGTCATATAAATTCTCAATTCCAATGCCCCCTCCAATAAACTTCACATAAAATAAAACAATATCAGGAAAAGGTGAAAAAAACCCCAAAAAACGATGATGTTGGTCGAGACGGACAGGCGGGCACGTGGATGTGCCATCGATGTTTGTTCATTACATGGTGATGTTTCTGCACCTCCTCCACACTGTTCTCATCTCCATACACCCCAACACCACTCAAACCCCCAACCCCCTTCACTTTAACAGTGACGTGTAAATAAACTGATTAATTTAATCAATGTGGTGTTCATTACGAGAAGGTTTCATGGGATAAATAGTCTCCTGAAAGTTCCTTGTATTGGATGACAGTGTTGGTGGTATTATTCCGATATAACATTGCACAAAGCAGTTGTTGCTGTCTTTTATTGTGGATCAAATACTTGCAAACGTATAAAAACATTTCAATCCGTCTGGTTGAAGTGTAATTCCATGTTCAAGTCCGTCGTCAGATCAGGTACCACCTGATACCTATCATTTGCACTTATTCTCGACAGATGTATCCTCTCCAGGTTCCTCCTGATGACTCCATCTTTGCTCTTTACTTCTTCGAGTTCCTTCTTGGTCTTCCATTTCATTACAGCCTTAAACTTTCTCTTCTTCTTGAGCTCTATCTCCCTTATTATGGGGCATGGCAGTGGGAACAGTTGTGGCTCAAGTCTTTCACAAATCGGATGACCAATCCGTTTGTTAATGGCAGGAATTTGTAATTTGTTCAGAGCACCTGCGATTATTTGCAAGACACATGATGCTCTTTGTAAGACACATGATGCGATCCTAAACAACCACCAACACACCAAGCACTGGCAGATAGTCCTTTGGTGGGACGGTGCACACATCAATGCAAAATCCATCATGCAAAACATCAGGATGACCATTCACATCTGGGTCGAGATTCCAACCCAGGCTAAACAACTCAGTGCAAGCACCTCAAAGCAATCCTTCAACCCTGAAACCTCTAACCTGTGATACAGGAAATATTGCAGAAGCAAAATGTGATCAAGTTACGACAGGGTTAGATCAATTTCCTGAAAGGAATACCATCTCTGTTGCAGGTGCATTTCATGTCACGACATTCCCAAGGGATCATCAAACTCTTACTTACATATGATGTTCATTGTTTCCGCAAGCCTTCCACTTTTTAAGATATCTGCTGAACTTGTGCCTAGGTAGAAAAAGATTGAAAAGTCAATGTCTTGTCCATTTGTTGAGGATGAATAAAGATATATCCAAAACAAGTTTAAAAAGGTGACTGGGAGGAAAATAGAATTATTTACTTGAAACGCTTCCAAACAGAGGTTTTCTTTGACATCTTTTGTGGTGATGACACGTTCACACCGATGTCTGTTGATCCAGGAAACTGATCAACACTGACTTCTTCTGAACCTGGAGACTGATGAACAGTGACGTCATCAGATCCAGGTGACTCAATCATCTTTGGTTCCCTGAAAAAGAACAGATCTCTTCAATCAACAACAGAGTACAAATGTACAAAACTGGTCATCAGAAACATTCTCCATTTGAACAACTGACACGGCAATGCCCCCTTCACCAAACATCACATAAAGTAAAACAACATCAGGCAAAGGTTTATAAAAGCAAACAATCAAACAAACAAAAAACATGATTTTGGTCGAGTCGGGTGAACGAGTGAATGTGCAATCGATGTTCGTTCATATTCCATGAGCCAACAAACTTCATCCACTGGTGATGTTCCTGTACCTCCTCCACACGATCACACCACCCCTTCCTCCGACCACCAAGTGATCATAAGTAAACTAGAGAGTTCATAGAACATCCACATCCATGCCGTCTTGAGAAAAAGGACATAAGAAGGGTCTTTTCAAATCTTGCTTTGCCTTCCCAAGCATGATCAATATTTCCCATGAGCAGGAATTTTGGCTGAATCTCGATATTTCACAATGCTGAGAGAGTGAGTGAGCTCATCACATTTGATTGGTCGAGATGGCGTCATATTCTGTCCGAGTTCTGCAAAACTGGAGGTTTTTGGAAGTGTCAAAAAGGCGATTTGTGTTCTCATCTTCAAGTCTCTAATTCAATTGAAATAAAATTTCAGAGGCTCGAGAAAATATTTTTTTCATCAGTTTACCGTCGTTGATGCAGCGTCTTTTACACCACCTTATTGAACACATTTAATTACTTATTTGGACCTGTTGTTGGTGTCTGTGATGATTTGTATGACTCACAGCAAGGAGGCATGAGACAAGAGGGGCGGGAGTGGAAGGGACAAAACAGTGGGGAACAGACACATTCGGTGAACTGTGGAAGGGAGAGGGATGGGGATGGGACGGGGAACATGGCGAAGAGAAGATGGACATTACAGAGACTTTCAGGAAGGTAAGCAGGAGAATTGAAGGAAGTGGGCTTGGGTGGAGTATCAGGGGTAGAAAAGATTGAGGATTTGGATGGGGGAAGATAAGAGGTGGTGGTGAACAGCTGTTTTGAAAGCCTGGAGGGAAGAATGGGAAAGAATAGAGTGAGGAAGTTTATTCCAAAGGCGGGAAAAAAAGAGGAATGAAAGAGTGAAGATGAGCAGTGATTCGTGATTTTGGTAGTTTTACCAGAAGGGGGTTGTTGGTGGACCTTGAGCGCCCTGTGGAAATGTGGTGGGGACAAATCGCAGAGAGAGAGCAGGGGGGGGCAAGGCTGGAGAGGAGTCGATAGAAGACAGAAAGACCACAGACCAACCTGCAGTGATTGAGTGAGAGGCCCAAAGACTCAGCTTCATTGCGGGAGAATGCCGATGATCTTAAAAGCCCTGGTTTCGACAGTGTGAAGCCGAGAAAGGTGGGAGGCAGGAGCACCAGCCCAGAGGGGAGAGCAGTACTCCATCAGGCTACGGGCAAAAGCTTTGTAAGTGGTCAGGAGCTCAAGAGGGCCGAGGAAGGACTTTGCACGACGGAGGATTCCCAGTCGGCGACTGGCTTTTGAGGCGAGGTTGGAAATGTGACTTTCCCAGGAAAGGTCATGGCAGATAGTGAGACCCAGAAGCTTGAAAGAAAAGACTTTTTCCAGAGGATTGTTGAGAAAGTGGATGGGGGGATTTTCTAAACGGTCCTTTCGAAGAGACATAGTGAGAGTGTGAGATTTGTCTGGATTGAAAGAAATGTTCCACATGTTGGACCAGTTTGTGATTTTATCCAGATCTGCAGTGAGCGAAGAAGCTGCTGCTTGCCGGTCTGAGGGATGACAGATGGTACGGCAGAGGGTGGAGTCATCGGCAAAGAGAAATAGAGGATTTTCCAGAGAGTCCGAGAGATCATTGATGAAAACCAGGAGCCAGAATCCAGGAGTTTTCCAAAACCAGGAGCCAGAATCCAGGAGTTTTCCATTTGGAATGATTTTCAATAACATTTTAATGACGTACTGATCTCACTCCTCTGTGTGGTCGGGATGAGATTTCGTTCAATTTACAAATTTCAGAACCAATCCACTGCTAATCTGCAGGTTCATGTTCCGATTCGTGTTCTCGTGTTCAAAATGGAAAATTAAATAATACATTTAACCTCGTTCCTCAATCATCGAGAGACAGAGTGAACCAATTGCTTAACCCTACTCCGCACTTCCCTCGTGGGGTGATGAACTGATTAATTCACTTGTCCCGGGTAATAACCCCCCAAATCCCTTCCTCCAAACAATTATCTGTACATGTATAAAGGTCTCAAAATCATGGAAAATAAATTGGTTTGATGTAAAAGTCAAAGGTTTGAAGAGTTCTCAATTGGTCTGAAGTGTTAAAATGGTCTTTAAAGGTCAAAGGGATCTAAAGGGTGCAATTTAAACTTTCAGGGGTCACGATTGTCTCAAGATTCTTCAAATTATCTGAAGGGCAATTATCTAAAGGGTCTTAATACATCTAAAAATGGTCTCAAGGTCAAAGAGGTCGATTGGCTATTAAAGAGTGCGAAGATCTCAAGGGTTCAGAAGGGATCTAACTGGGTCTTTGGGGTCAAAAGGGTCTCAGGGTCCTTAGCGGTCTTCCTGGCGTCTTAGGATAAACAGTGGTGTGAGTGTGTCATTCAGAGACACCGTCATGGTTCCATTATTACCCAATTAATGGACAATCACCTTTATATAGTATGTAATTAATAGACAATCACCTTTACATAGTACATAATTAATTGAAAATCACCTTTATATCGTACATAATTAATAGAAAATCACCTTTATATTGCACATAATTAATGGACAATCCCCTTTATATAGTACATAATTAATGGACAATCCCCTTTATATAGTACATCATTAATAGACAAGCACCTTTATATAGTACATAATTAATAGACAGTCCCCTTTATATAGTACATAATTAATAGACAATCCCCTTTATATAGTACATAATTAATAGACAATCCCATTTAGATAGTACATAATTAATAGACAATCCCCTTTATATCGTAAATAATTAATAGACAATCCCTTTATATAGAGGGGCGAGAGAGGAGGTGAGGGAGGGAGAGAGATAGGGGGCGTCACAATTCAAGAGAGGGGAGAGCGGAGGTGGCAAGAGAGGGGGACGGGAGAGGTGTGTGAGAGGGGGGGTGAGAGTGGGGGCGAGAGAGAGGGGCGAGAGAGAGGAGCGAGAGAGAGGAGGGGCGAAACTAGGGGTGAGAGAGGGGGGAGAGGAGGGGGAAAGCGAGGGGGAGAGAAGAGGCGCGAGACTCAGGGTGAGAGAGGGGAGGTGAGAGAGAGAGGGGGCGTCTCCATTGAAGAGGAGGAGGAAGAGAGGAGAAGGAAGAGAGGAGGGAGAGATAGGAGGGGGAGAGAGGAGGGGGATAGAGGAGGGGGGAGAGAGGAGGGGCGAGAGAGGAGGGGCGAGAGAGGTGGGAGAATGAAAGAACGAAGCTGCACATCCTGGCACGCACTCGTCGTACA
Source organism: Eptatretus burgeri (assembly GCF_056783735.1). NCBI lineage: Eukaryota > Metazoa > Chordata > Myxini > Myxiniformes > Myxinidae > Eptatretus > Eptatretus burgeri. The sequence continues at coordinate 145,292,745 of NC_140962.1, read as the reverse complement.
TAATTAATAGACGTCGTACTCACATTGCATTTATGAAATAATTTGTGGCCATGTTCAGTTCCAATAGTACGTAATTAATAGATAAACGATACCCTCCTCCTCACACCTCCTCAGACTTTTCTCCCTGTGAACGATCATGTGCAGTCCTCCAATGTACAGTCCTCCAATGTACAGTCCTCCAATGTGCAGTCCTCCAATGTGCAGTCCTCCAATGTACAGTCCTCCAATGTACAGTCCTCCAATGTACAGTCCTCCAATGTACAGTCCTCCAATGTACAGTCCTCCAATCTACAGTCCTCCAATGTACAGTCCTCCAATGTACAGTCCTCCAATGTACAGTCCTCCAATGTTCAGTCCTCCAATGTACAGTCCACCAATCGACAGTCCTCCGATCTACAGTCCTCCGATCTGCAGTCCTCCAATGTACAGTCCATCCGCTTGTACCACGTGACGTGCCGAAGACAACAAACAACTCCCCAATGACTCGGACAAGTAAGGATATATTTAGTACGTACGCAATTAAAATGTCTCATCGTTATACCCTCCCCACGTGAGGTTATCGTTCATCAATAAATAACTACCTTTGAGAAAGCACGAACGAGGTGACTCATGAACAGATAAAATTCACTCATAATGACGTGAAAAACCCTGTGACGAACCTTGGTTGCGTTTTCTTCTTAAAAAGACGCATCTTGGGAGGACAAGACCGTTTGTAGAACTATCCTGAAATAAAAACACGGAGCCGAACAAAACACGTCCACACGGCTCGATATCCACTTCAGGAATGATCGTTCACAACCACGACCCCATTGTTACCACGTGATCGTTCTATTGTCACCACGGGATACCACATAGTGACGTCAGCCACAATCGTACTTCGACGAAGACATTTCAGCGCGATCATAATCTCAAATTATAAGGTTTCATCGGCGTTATTTATTAATTTTGAAATAAATAAATCGTTTTTATTGTGGGGAGATGTTTTTTGGATTGGGTTAAGGGTGGTGGAAGGGACTTGAACGTAATTATATTTTAATCATAATCATAATAATAGTCATTTTTAATCTAAAATCCTTTCTTAAATTAATATATTATAATTGTTTACAGGAGTTATTTAATTTCACCTCCTCTCCTTATCCCGACAGCCACCAAACCCACCGCAACAACCTTCATGTGACGTCACCACCCTTGCGATCCACCATCTTGGACCACCTGACTGTGACATCCCACCAATGCCATCCGCCATCTTTGACCACCTGACTGTGACGTCACCACCCTTGCGATCCACCATCTTGGAAACCAAACTGTGACGTCACCACCCTTGCGATCCGCCATCTTGGATTACAAGCAAACATCAACCAAAAGGAAACGACACGTGGAATTGCATCATCGTTTTCACTTTATTAAAATGTTGGATTTTTTCCCTCTTTGTTGTTGAGTGAATCTTGTCAACAGATCCAATTGTTTATCATGTTCATAGATCAAAGATGATGTTCACTGTTTACAGCACAGTTCCTGTGATGGAGGGAAAGGTGACGGAGGAGCACAGAGAGAATACCACAGGGTCAGTGTGACACGTGGTCTTCAGTGTTGCCCACCGAGAGGTGAGACACCGTGTGTCCGAGGGTCGTGTTTGGTATCCTGTGTGGACCAACAGGGCGAGATGACCTGTTTCGTGGCGACATGACCTGTCACGGGTCACGATGTTGATCGCAGGAAATACATGTCTTCGTCAACTCGACACTCACTCTGGTTTCAGAGTTCACAACTCGGACTTGTAACACTTTCCTCCAAGTTTGATATTTCAAACATGTGATGGGCCCGATATGTTCTCGTGGAGCAGGTATTACCTGGAGGAGGTATTTTCTCTACCGATTGTCCTTCTCGTTAATTTTTAATTACTTTTTAAAATTCATATCTTATAAATATTTATTAGTCATGTGGTTAACGTCGAGAGTTTTTAACTTGATTCTGTGATCAATGGTGAAGAAATAATGAGGGAGCGACATGTTGGGATTGTAAACAATGGAGGAGGTGGGGACATCGATTCCAGCACCTCTCGTGTGCTGAGCAAGCACTCTCCCATTTGGCTACAGAATACAGAAAAGACCCACGTGATGCTGGATCCCTGACCCACAGATAGAGGAGAGACCCACGTGATGCTGGTTCCCTGACCCACAGATAGAGGAGAGACCCACGTGATGCTGGATCCCTGACCCACAGATAGAGGAGAGACCCACGTGATGCTGCATCCCTGCCCACAGAGAGAGGAGAGATCGCAGCATCTTGGATGTCATTGCAAGCCTGGATCTTCGTCTTGAACCAGGAGACGCACAATCCCACTGGCTCCAACTCCTCATTCAGTTCACTGAGGACCACTGTAAGGATGTCCAGAGTCTCCGAAAAGATGACTGAATAATCTGCGAAATCAAGTTCAGAGATCTTGCCATTCCATCGGATGCACCGCAGCTTGATCTCTCCGAAATCCTCACCAGAATCCAGTCAATACAAGCATTGAAAAGTGTGGAGACCAGTACACACCTCGTGACGAACTCCAGTAGCCACTGTAAATAAGTCAGAGGTGGAACCACCAGACCTCACAGGTGACATACAGTACTCTCAGTACCAGAGTATAGTCCAGAAATCAGATCCGTCAGCAATGGTGGCACCCCACAAAGACAGGCAACCCTCCAGAGGGCCCCTGCTGAACCTCTTGTCTGCGTTCGGTGAGGACCCGAAGAGCAAGGATACGGTCAATCATTGATCTCTTCGATGTAAAGCCAAACTCGTCAAGCATATGGTTACGAACCCCATCATGAATTATTATCCGAGTAAAGACCTTGCCTGGCACTAAGTGCAGCGTCTCCGCTCGGTAGTTGCTGTAGTCCGAGCGATCACCCTTCCCTTTCCAGAGAGGGTGAACAAGTCCCCTCTTCCAGTCAGTTGGGATGATGCATGTTCTCCACACCTGCCTATGGTGTGGATGTTGAGATCACAGAGAGATTCACTTACCGTCGCAGTGATGTTCATGTCTCTACATGCTGTGAGATCGAAGTTGATAGACATCACGGCCAGGTCTTGGGAGTCATGGATTCACTGGATCATGGGGTGTGGCACTGTCAGTACCCATGCAGGTGGATGAAATTCCATGTGTTTCAGTCCATGGTGTATCCAGTCTTGCTCTACAAATCTGAGACAAAGACTTAACTCTTTCGGTACCAGCTTTCATCAGAGAATCTTTGGCTTTCGCTAGTTGGACTTTAATATATCTAATGAGCATTTGCTGAGAGAAACTCAGATGACATTTGTTAGATGGATAGAACGTGAACGTCAGCTACGGCTGAATAGACATGGACATGTGGATCTTCCTCACCAGATTTTCTTGGCAAAGGAGCCTCATGAGTGGAAGGGGCCAATGGGCCGACCACTTGGGGAGCAGCAGACAAGAGGGGCAGGAGAGGGAAGTACAAAACAGTGGGGAACAGATATTTGGAGATCTGTGGAAGGGAGAGGAATGGTGTGGGGCACACGGGGTAAACAAGATGGACACGACAAGGACTTCCAGGAAGGAAAGCAGGGAGTTTGAAGAGGAGATGAGTTTGGGGTGGATTAATGGACGAAGAAAAGATCATGGGTTTCGATGGGGGGAAGATAAGAGTTGATGGTAAACAGCTGTTTTGAAGATTTGGAGGGAAAAGTGGGATTGAAGAGAGTTTGGGAGTTTCTTCCAAAGGTGGGAAAAATAGAGGAATGAAAGAATGAAGGTGAGTAGTGATTCCTGAATTTGGTAGCTTTACCAGAAGGGAGATGCTCGCGGACCTTGACCGCCCTGCAGAAATATGAGTTGGACATATAGCACAGAGTGGGGGCAGGAGGGGGGGCAAGGCCAGAGAGGAGATGGTTGAAGACAAAGAACACTGACCTGCTTGGGGTGAGAGAGTTGAGAGACTCAAAGACTCAGCCTCATCGGGGGAGATGCCAATGATCCGAAATGCCTTGATTTCCACAGCGTGAAGCCGAGAAAGATAAGAGGTGGGAGCACCAGCCCAGAGGGGAGAGCAGTACTCCAACAGGCTGCGGACGAAAGCTTTGTATGTGGTCAGGAGCTCAGGTATGCCAAGGAAGGACTTTGCGCGACGGAGGATGCCCAGTCCGTAACTGGCTTTGGAGGCTAGTTTGGAAATGTGGCATTCTCACCAATGATCATGGCAGATAGTCCGGCCCCAAAGCTTGAATGAAAGGACTTCTTCAAGACGCCTTCCTCATGGTTATAGCAGCTTGATCAGTATCTCAAGGAGATGGGGATGGGTCAGGCATGTGCCTGGGGGATGGGCAGATGGAGGCCCCTGGAGCACTGTGCTGCTCCAGCACAGGCTCCCATACCTGAATTGACCTGATATGATAAACATTATACGTCATGTCGAAGGAAAGAGTGATATAAATAGACATTATGTCATGTTTAAGCATAGAGTGACATAAATAACGTTACATATCGTGTTTCAGGATAAAGCGATATGAATAAACATGATATCATGTTTAAGACAGAGTGATGTAAATAATATTAAACGTGCTTAAGGACAGAGTGTCATCAATAAACATTATATCATGTTTAAGGACAAAGTGATATAAATTATCGCCAGCATGCTGAACAATACGTGACATTCGAAATGATGTAATCCTCCCAAGATTGGTCGGCACATACTGTCGTGGCCAAAAATATTGGGACCCTTGCACATTTTTCAAATAATGCAACATTTCTTCCAAAAAATTGTTGAAATTAAAAAAAATCCATTGGTATGCACAAATGTATTTCTTTGGTTTGCAGTGGAACAAAACCAAAAAAGCTGAAAAATTACTAAATCTTCGCTTATTCCACAAAGAAATCCCAAAATGACCCGGACAGTATTATTGTCACCTTTTAGAAGTTGTGAGAAATAATTAGATATCAAGTCGGTGATTCTCCTTTACTTTGGAATTGAACTCACCTCTGGTGAGTTGCAGGTGCCTGCAATATAAAAATCACTCATTCATCCAGTTTGAAGAGAAAAAAGGAGTCATTCTGCTGTTTTCTTGTAATTTAATTACTGGACGAATTACACATTGAATTACTTATTTGCACCTGTTGTTGGTGTCTTTCATGACGTCACTGAAAATAGTGAAGTTTTCTGTTTGGAATGATTTTCAATAATATTTTAATGACTTTCAGATCTCACTCCTCCGTGTGGTCGGGATGAGATTTCGTTCAATTTGCAAATTTCAGAACCAATCCACTACCAATCTGCAGGTCCATGTTCGGATTCGTGTTCTCGTGTTCAAAATAGAAGATTAAATCAAACATTAAACCTCATTCCTCGATCATCGACAGACAGAGTGAACCAATTGCTTAACCCTACTCCGCACTTCCCTCGTGGGATGATGAACTGATGAATTCACTTGTAGGGAAATAACCCCCCAAACCCCTTCCTCCAAGCAATTATCTGTACATGTTTAAAGGTCTCAAAATTAATGGAAAATAAATTGGTTTGATGTAAAAGTCAAAGATTTGAAGAGTTCTCAATTGGTCTAAAGTGTTAAAATGGTCTTTAAAAGGTCAAAGGGATCTAAAGGGTGCAATTTAAACTTTCAAGGGGCACGATTGTTTTAAGATTCTTCAAACTATCTGAAGGGCAATCGTCTAAAGGGTCTTAATACATCTAAAAATGGTCTCAAGGTCAAGGAGGTCGATTGGCTATTAAAAGGTGCGAAGGTCTCGAGGGTTCATAAGGGATCTAATTGTGTCTTTGGGGTAAAAAGGGTCTCAGGGTCCTGAGGGTTCTTCCTGGTGTCTGAGGGTAAACAGGGGTGTGAGTGTGTCATTCAGAGACACCGTGATGGTTCCAATATCACCCAATTAATGGACGATCACCTTTCTATCGTACATAATTAATGGACATACTCACATTCGAATGAAATGTAATTAATAGACGTCGTACTCACATTACATTTATTATACTAGTCCGTGCCCGTAAAAAAAAAAAAAATATATATATATATATATATATATATATATATAATAATAATAATAATAATAATAATAATAATAAATAATAATAAATAAATAAACCACACAGGCCGTTTCTTTGCTCTCACTTGCCCGTACGTGCGTGACCCGGAAGTTCGATATTATTCGCAATTTATTTTTAATACCCAATTATTCAATTAGCGCCAACGTATTTTACCTTTTCGCAATGTCGTGGCAAGGAAAAACAAAAAGAGAAGAGAAGAGAGAGAAAAAATTTACTTCCTGGTTCGGAGCATACCAGCACTCTGATTTTCCCGAAAATTTATACACCGTCTAATATGAAAACAATCATAACTTGGGCCATTGTGTTTATCTATAAATGCGCATAAGAAATCGAGAAATTATTAGAATTCAGGAAGTCATCACTCTCCGGAAGCCCGTACGTTGTAACCCGTAATGGGGAACGTGGCTGTGCTTCCCTTCCCCATTGGCCACGCCCACGCAACAACGTGTCTTCCCATTGGTTTGGTAAATAAATGGCCATAACTTGGGAAGCACTTGTCCGATTAATATCAAACCTTGAAAACGCACATCCTCAGGTCCCCAGCAATACTCCTGGCAAGTTTCAATTCGATCGGACCAGAGGTTGTCAAGAAACAGCGGTCACACACACACACAGACACACACACACAGACACACACACACACACACACACAGACACACACACACACACACACACACACACACACACACACACACACACACACACACACACACACACACACAGACACACACACAGATTGCTGGAATTATAGATAGATAATTTGTGGACATGTTCAGTTCCAATATTACCCGATTAATGGCCAATCACCTTTATATAGTACGTAATTAACGGACTTACTCACATTCAAAATAAATGTAATTAACAGACATCGTACTCACATTACATTTATGATATTATTTGTGGACATGTTCAGTTCCAATAGGACGTAATGAATAGATAAACTATACCCTCCTCCTCCCACCTCCTCAGACTTTTCTCCCTGTGAACGATCATGTCCAGTCCTCCCATCTCCAGTCCTCCAATCTCTCGTCCTCCAATCTACAGTCCTCCAATCTAGTCCTCCAATGTACAGTCCTCCCATCTGCAGTCCTCCAATCTACAGTCCTCCAATGTACAGTCCTCCAATCTGCAGTCCTCCAATCTGCAGTCCTCCAATCTGCAGTCCTCTAATCTACAATCCTCCAATGTCCAGTCCTCCAATGTCCAGTCCTCCAATGTGCAGTCCTCCAATGTACAGTCCTCCAATGTACAGTCCTCCAATCTACAGTCCTCCAATGTGCAGTCCTCCAATGTGCAGTCCTCCAATGTGCAGTCCTCCAATGTACAGTCCTCCAATGTACAGTCCTCCAATGTACAGTCTTCCAATGTACAGTCCTCCAATGTACAGTCTTCCAATGTACAGTCCTCCAATCTACAGTCCTCCAATCTACAGTCCTCCAATCTACAGTCCTCCAATCTACAGTCCTCCAATCTACAGTCCTCCAATGTGCAGTCCTCCAATGTACAGTCCTCCAATGTACAGTCCTCCAATGTACAGTCCTCCAATGTACAGTCCTCCAATGTACAGTCCTCCAATGTACAGTCCTCCAATGTACAGTCCTCCAATGTACAGTCCTCCAAGCTACAGTCCTCCAATGTACAGTCCTCCAATGTACAGTCCTCCAATCTACAGTCCTCCAATCTTCAGGTCATCTGCTTGTACCACGTGACGTGCCGAAGACAACAAACAACTCCCCAATGACTCGGACAAGTAAGGATATATTTCCTACGTAGGCAATTAAAATGTCTCATCGTTATACCTTCCCCACGTGAGGTTATCGTTCATCAATAAATAACTACCTTTGAGAAAGCACGAACAAGGTGACTCATGAACAGATAAAATTCACTCATAATGACGTGAAAAACCCTGTGACGAACCTTGGTTGCATTTTCTTCTTAAAAAGACGCATCTTGGGAGGACAAGACCGTTTGTAGAACTATCCTGAAATAAAAACACGGAGCCGAACAAAACACGTCCACACGGCTCGATGTCCACTTCAGGAATGATCTTTCACAACCACGACCCCATTGTTCCCACGTGATCGTTCTATTGTCACCACGGGTAACCACATAGTGACGTCAGCCACAATCGTACTTTGACGAAGACATTTCAGCGCGATCATAATCTCAAATTATATGGTTTCATCGGCGTTATTTATTAATTTTGAAATAAATAAATCGTTGTTATTGTGGGAAGTTGTTTTAACGTTGGGTTAAGGGTGGTGGAAGTGACGAACTCAATTCTATTTCAAGCATAATCATAATAACAGTCATTTTAAATTTAAAATCCTTGCTTAAATTAATATATTGCAATTGTTTACAGGAGTTATTTCATTTCACCTCCTCTCCTCATACGTACAGCCACCAAACCCACCGACACAACCTTCATGTGACGTCACCACCCTTGCGATCCGCCATGTTGTACCACCTGATTTTGACATCACCACCCTTGCGATCCGCCATGTTGGACTACCTGACTGTGACGTCACCACCCATGCGATCCACCATCTTGGACCACCTGACTGTGACATCCCACCAATGCCATCCGCCATCTTTGACCACCTGACTGTGACGTCACCACCCTTGCGATCCACCATCTTGGAAACCAAACTGTGACGTCACCACACTTGCGATCCGCCATCTTGGATTACAAGCAAACATCAACCAAAAGGAAACGACACGTGGAATTGCATCATCGTTTTCACTTTATTAAAATGTTGGATTTTTTCCCTCTTTGTTGTTGAGTGAATCTTGTCAACAGGTCCAATTGTTTATCATGTTCATATATCAAAGATGATGTTCACTGTTTACAGTACAGTTCGTGTGATGGAGGGAAAGGTGACGGAGGAGCACAGAGAGAATACCACAGGGTCAGTGTGACACGTGGTCTTGAGTGTTGCCCACTGAGAGGTGACACACCGTGTGTCCGAGGGTCGTGTTTGGTATCCTGTGTGGACCAACAGGGCGAGATGAGCTGTTTCGTGGCGACATGACCTGTCACGGGTCACGATGTTGATCACAGGAAATACAAAAGTCTTCGTCAACTCGACACTCACTCTGGTTTCAGACTTCACAACTCGGACTTGTAACACTTTCCTCTAAGTTTGATATTTCAAACATGTGATGGGCCCGATATGTTCTCATGGATCAGGTATTACCTGGAGGAGGTATATACTCTACCGAGTGTCCTTGTTAATTTTGAATTACTTTATAAAGTTCACATGTTATTAGTATACAAATATTTATTCGTCATGTGGTTCATGTCAAGAGTTTTTAACTTGATTCTGTGATCAATGGTGAATAAATAATCAGATGGTGACATGTTGGGATTGTAAACAATGGAGGAGGTGGGGACCACGATTCCACCACCTCTCGTATGCTGAGCAAGCACTCTGCCATTTGGGTACAGAATACAGAAGAGACCCACGTGATGCTGGAGACCCGACCCACAGAGAGGGGAGAGACCCACGTGATACTGGAGCTCCGACCCACAGCGAGGGGAGAGACCCACGTGATGCTGGAGCCCCGACCCACAGAGAGGGGAGAGACCCACGTGATGCTGGAGCCTCGACCCACAGAGAGGGGAGAGACCCACGTGATGCTGGATCCCCGACCCACAGAGAGGGGAGAGACCCACGTGATGCTGGATCCCCGACCCCCAGAGAGGGGAGAGACCCACGTGATGCTGGATCCCCGACCCCCAGAGAGGGGAGAGACCCACGTGATGCTGGATCCCCGGCCCACATTTTGGGGGAGAGAAAGACTCCATTGAGAAATGGACAAAGGCCTCGTCGACCTTCACCTCTGATTGTTGAAGTTGGTGAGTTTTATTCACTAAAAGTTCGTAACCGTTTGCTTTATCAACAAGTTGATACAGGTTAGTAAGACCACCTTGAGTTTTATCAACGAAAACGTGATAACTATGTGTGACGTATTCAGTGACTAAGTTTCTTAGAAAACGCTCGCCAAGTGGCTTAAGCATTCAAGCAAGCACTCCGCTCAAACCGTTGATAAGGAACGGCTAGCTTGGCAAGCGATAGCTAGCTGCTTGGTCACAGGGCACACCCCCGTTTTATCAAAAACTTCATTGGTTCAGAGAGTCTGTCGATGAGTTTTTTTTTAATCAAGTAAAAGTTTTACAAACTGTGTTTCATTTACTTTGGTCGATAAGTTGATGAGTACAGTACGTGGATGATTAATTGGAACCGTTAAAGATTTAAAACAATTTAAAATTGCTTTTTGCGTTTCGAAAAAACATCTCCGACGTCAAAATTATTTTGAAAACGCTGATTTTATTTGTTTTCTTTATTTATTTTGAAGTCCGCGGTTGCCAAGCGACCGGTGAGATCGAGCGTCGGTGACGAGTGTGGCGGGAAGAGCGGATTCTTATTTGTTTTCTTTATTTATTTTGAAGTCCGCGGTTGCTAAGCGACCGGTGCGATCGAGCTTCGGTGACTAGTGTGGCGTGAAGAGCGGATTCTTATTTGTTTATTTATTTATTTTGAAGTCCGCAGTTGCCAAGCGACCGGTGCGATCGAGCTTCGGTGACGAGTGTGGCGTGAAGAGCGGATTCTTATTTGTTTATTTATTTATTTTGAAGTCCGCGGTTGCCAAGCGACCGGTGCGATCGAGCTTTGGTGACGAGTGTGGCGGGAAGAGCGGATTCTTATTTGTTTTCCTTATTTATTTTGAAGTCCGCGGTTGCGAAGCGACCAGTGCGATCGAGCTTCGGTGGCGAGTGTGGCGGGAAGAGCGGATTCTTATTTGTTTTCTTTATTTATTTTGAAGTCCGCGGTTGCCAAGCGACCAGTGCGATCGAGCTTCGGTGACGAGTGTGGCGGGAAGAGCGGATTCTTATTTGTTTATTTATTTATTTTGAAGTCCGCGGTTGCCAAGCGACCGGTGCGATCGAGCTTCGGTGACGAGTATGGCGGGAAGAGCGGATTCTGGAGGCCTTCCGGTGAACACGCGGACCGTGGACACCATTCACTTGTTTCACATAAATAAACATTATGTCGTTTTTACCTTCGCAAACTTCGTTTAACGAAGGTATTGTATTGACCCCTGTGTATTTATTTATTGGTAAATATGTGTGCGGACAACATTGCGCAAAAACTGCTGGACCGATTTGCATGAAATTTTCAGAGATGATGTGCAGTTACTCAAGGACGACAGGCGAAGCTTTTGGGAGCGATCGGATCAAAGGTCAAGGTCAAGGTCACAAAAAGGTCAAAATCGTTTTTTTGCGATAAAAGTGTCAATTTTGTTCCGATTTACATCAAATTAAGTCCAAAATGTTCAGTATTCAAATCCCGATCCACTGATATAGCGTATGGTATAGTTTTTGCAACCCTAGTTAGTCTGTGGAAGTCAAAGGTCAAGGGGGTCACCAAAATGGAGTTTTTGATTGGGAAGCGTTGTGGACATTACACAAAAACCACTTCGCAGATTGTCATGAAATTTTGTGGATGTGTTTGGCATCACGAGAGGACAAATCGATTAGATTTTGGAAGCGATCGGATCAAAGGTTAAGGTCAAGGTCACAAAAAGGTCAAAATCGTTTTTTCGCGATTAAATTGTCAATTTTTTTTTGATTTACAGCAAATTAACTCCAAAATGTTCAAAATTAAATTCCCCATCCTCCAATATGACACATGGTATAGTACTTTTGTCACCCAAGGCAGCGGTTTGGGGTCAAAGGTCAAGGGGGTCACACAAATTCACATTTATATCGGAAAGCATTGCGGACAACTTGACGCAAAAAAACAAAACGCAGAGAAGCTTTAATTGTTTTGGATTTGGTTGGCATCATGAAAAGACAAATCCATTAGATTTTGGGAGCGATCGGATCAAAGGTCAATGTCACAAAAAGGTCAACATCGTTTTTTCATGATGAAAACGGTTAATATGTTTCCGATTTACATCAAATTAACTCCAAATTGTTCAGTGTTCAATTCCCCATCTTATGAAATGACATAAGGTGGAGTACTATTGTCACCCTAGGCAGCGGTTGTGGGTCAAAGGTCATGGGGGTCACGAAATGCATATTTGTATTGAGATGCGTTGTGGACAACTTAATACAAAGGTAACTAGTGGCTGCGGCGAAGGTATGCGCTCTACGAGTGCCCGTTCTAGTTAACAATATCATAATATGTTAATTATGCTTTATATCGTGTTTACAGATTCTGATGGACAGTGCATTGCCACAAAGGCCTACGAGGCCTCGGCCGGTTACTTTGAGCGGTTTTATAAGGCTGACCCAGCAGCTGTTGAATTGGATGTCAGGGGTGTGACTATCCCTTTTGCTGACACTCAAATCTAACGGTGAACCGGCTTCGTTTGTTGAAACACAGGTTGTGGTGAACCGGTTGAAAGGGGCAAAGCTCCTGAGATTTTTGGCATCCATGCTGAACTTCTCAAGGCTGATGGAAATGCTCCACTCATGTCTCATGGAGTTCTGTGCTCTGTTTTGGAGAACATCGCCAGTAGAGTACGTGGTTAAATCCGTCGTGCGAGCGTGGTGCACGGGGTTACCGTGCAGGGGTGCTGTATCGAGGAAGGTTCGGCCTAGCCGGGCACGCTGTATCGTGTGTGTTATTAAAGTTGATTTCAACCTCACCAAGACTGGTGTTTGGCCTCGGTGCTCCGTTGGGGATTCCCCTGAACCCATCTGGCGCCGCCTCCAATTATTTATTTATTTTCCGCAAACGATTCCACGATCCACACACCACCTCCAATTAGTTCTTTATTTCCCGAAAACGATTCCACGACCCACACACCACCTCCAATTATTTATTTATTTACCGAAAACGATTCCACGACCCACACCCCACCTCCAATTATTTATTTATTTTCCGTAAACGATTCCACGACCCATACACCACCTCCAATTATTTATTTATTTTCCGCAAACGATTCCACGACCCACACACCACCTCCAATTATTTATTTATTTTCCGTAAACAATTCCACGATCCACATTCCGCCTCCATTTATTTATTTATTTCGTTTCCATCAACGATTCCACGATCCACAACACCACCTCCAATTATTTATTTATTTACCGAAAACGATCAAGACCCACCCACCACCTCCAATTATTTATTATTTAAAGTGGAAGTGGCGTCGGAAAGTGGGCGTGGCTTAAGAAAAATATTGTGTGGCTCAGGAGGTGTGGTCAAACAAGAGCATTGAGAGAAGCTTATCGGGTTTTCAGTGTGTGTGTGTGTGTGTGTGTGTGTGTGTGTGTGTGTGTGTGTGTGTGTGTGTGTGTGTGTGTGTGTGTGTGTGTGTGTTTACGTGTGTGTCTGCAACGGGAGGCTCCACAGCACAAGCAAACCGATTATTTTTCAAATGGTAGTCCTTCAAAAATAGGTTGCTATTTACCGTCATTTTTTATGAGGAGTGCCAGTTGGCAAAATACGCAATAGGAAAAATCTTGCCAGGCAGAGGAACAATTGTATGTGAACCAATACGTCTTGGCAATGAATCTTCGTCGGTGGATCGGTCAGAATGAAAAGCATCGTATCCAGCGCTTCGATCCTAACGATTCCCTCGTCGCCTACTGGCTTGTCTGTTTGTTTGTTTGTCTGTGTGCAGGTTATCTCAAAAAGTTGTGGATGAATTCGGATGAAACTTGGTGGATGTGTTGAGTGTGTGACAAAGAAGAAATGCTTCAATTTTGGTGAAGATCCATATCTGGATTCAGATACGGGATTTATTAATTTTTTTAAGTGATTCTTCACCATTTAGAGATGGGGCTGAAAACGAAATATTTATTGGGCCTGATATGTTCGATTTCATCAGACTTTGCGTGGTGGATGTATGTGCTACACCGAATGCCCTTGTAGTTTAATTTGTAATGTGTTTATTTATGGCTACCATCGAACCTCCTCGACATCTTTTTGAAGCCCAGGAACCGAACCCCCGCTTTCCCATTGCTTTCCATGATCGCAGTTTCAAATATCACCAAATTTTCCAGGCCCTTTCTCTCATTAGTGAAGAATCACTGAAACAAATCTCAGATCCGGATCCGGATTCGGATCTTCACCAAAATAAGCGTTGCTGTCCTTGACCGGTCACTGATGTACACAGAAAAAATTCAGAAGGATTGCTTGAAAACTGTGGCCAAAAATCGTGTGACGCAGACAGTTAGACAGACAGACAAACGCGACAGACCACCATATTTGGCGGAAAATTTAAAAAACATTTTGCATTTTCTTTTTGAAATATAAATTGGTCTGGTGTAGATGTGGCGCAGGCACGATTATCCTCCTAATCTATCTCGATTCCTTGTGATTCTGCTCTCCCCTCTGAGCCAGGACAGAGCATCACGCAAGTCTATCCCAGATTCTGTGGAATCTAAAGGTTTCAATATTATTGGAAAGCAAAGCATGAGGCCTGTTCCCCCTCCACCCTATCCCTCACCCCGAAGTGATATGTTGCACACCATGCCTCGGATAAATAGGGCAGTTTGTGAACCCTCTGTGTTTTCCTCCAAATCTCGTGTCCCCAACCCCTCCTGTTCTGTCCCCATCTTACCCCGACATACCGAGGGTCTGCTGGTCTCTGTGTCCTACCCGAGAAGGTCGAGAACGTTCTGTCCTGCCTTGAACCTGCTTCTGCACCTTCGGTGGCAGGGGTAAACATCTCACAAACGACCCGACCGATATGGACTAAATTTGGTATGATGCATCAAGACAGCAAGGTTTCATGGGGTTGTGCCACCCATCTGTATGCACCTCCTATAAATGGAGTGGAAGAGGGGTTTTACCCCAAAAATTGGTATTTTATTCAAAAATCTCAGAAACCGACAGATCCAGACCAAACTCAACATGGAGCATCGGGACCATACCCTAACACTGAAGATGTGCTTCTCATGGCCGTATCTACCCTGGAAAGGCTTCTTCCCGTCTCCCTCATTTTCACTAAACATCATCTTCTCCACAACTACCTGAGTGATAAGGATACAATGTTTTAAAATGCATCAGGACCACAAGGTCTCATGGAGTTGTTCTCTCCATACAGATCTTCCCATTTAAAGGGGGTCAATGGGGGATTTTCCCCAAATATTACAATTTCGTTCAAAAACCGACAACCGTATCCAGACCAAACTGGCCATGCGGCATCAGACCATGCCATCATAATATAATGGGCGTTAGCCTAGAACTTCGAACACACTTTTCTCCGAACATATTCTGTTCATACTTCTGAAATCTTCACCTTATGTGTTCCATGTATTTACGCAGGTGATAGCGGATTCAAAAAAATCTAATGTAGATAGAATTTTCAAACAGGGAATCGATGAAGTCACAATCAGCAGCGTTTGGCGGCAAGCCGACGGCCGGGTCCCAGACGATGTGCTTTACTTAACTAAGTCCATAAGTTCAGGACGTTTGTTCAACTCTGCATTTACGACTTTTATCCTGCCATGTTGTTAATCTGTTGATGGAGGTAATATAAAAACGATGATTACTATTATATATATTCATATTAATACTGAAGGACCAATTTTGTGCTCCTCCTGGCGGTTGCGTCACGTTTTTCTCGGTACTGTGTCCTGGACTGAAAGAAACTTCGTACCTGTAAGAGTGCATCGCACGTAGTGGCAATAGTCAACCTTTGGAATCCGTCTGTGACGGGGTTTCGGCTAGTTATTATTATTAGTCTTGTTTGAGAGAGTTTTCATCAGAATTGGTACTGGAAAGGTTGTAGAAAAAAATCGTGCGGTGAATGGTGAATTTAGATCGGTAAATGCAGAGGGTGGAAACAGATAACGTGGTTACAGGAGAAGCACCTGGCTATGGGACGTGTATCGACAAAAGTGAATTTATTTATTTCAAAGGATTGCGTAACATTCGGAAAAGGGAAGGTTGAAGTAAAATCGTGGAGGTGTATGGTGAATTTGGAACTGTAAACGCAGAGCGAAGCTGCTGGGCCGATGAAAAGTATCATATAAGAGGGTGGAGAGAGGCACGTGGTTACAGGAGGTGTATAGATCGAAAGGATACAAGGAAGATTATTAATGTTTGATGTATTTTTGAAGAATAGGTAAGATTCGGGAATGGCAGGTTGAAGGAAGAAATCGTGAAGGTAATGGCAAGAGTGGGTCAGCTCAAGTAGAATAAAGCTGGCATGCCAGCAAAAGGAGGAAGAAGAAGAAGAGTATTAAGAAGAATGATCGGGACTCGTCGGTATGCAGGGAGAAAGTTAATTTTTTTTGTTTGTTTGTTTTTGTTTTGGATTCAAGACAAGAAACAGTGTTTAGTTGCGAGGGATGTGGGACGTTGGGAAAGTGGGGAAAATAGGAATTGAAGTTAATGGAGAGAGAATACAAATAAAAACGATCATACACCAAGAGGGGAAGGATGGGTAGGCCTCTAGGAACCTGGTAAGACAAGGTCGACGAACACTCACAAAATAGCACGATTTTTGAAACAAAACCGAACTAGGAACACACTGAAACATGGAGGTGAGAAAATAAACAGTTAAAACAGGACAAATAACGACCGGAAACTTAACTTTGAGAAAGTCGGCAGAGAGTCCTGAGAGACCCTGCCGTCACTCAAAGTTTGGTTGCAAGTGTCAAAGTTTAGTGGCAGAGTGGGGGAGAGAACCTGAAAAACAAACGACAGGTGAAGGTGTGGGGGTGGGGTGAGCAAAGAGAATGTGCTTACACATTGTGTAAACATACATACGAACCGTGTTTCCCCATTGTCTCGGGTCACTCACCTGCATTTTTAAAATTTATTTATATTTTCATTTGTAGATAATGTCCAACAATTCTGTGATTTTTTTTTCTTCTGGTGCACGGGCTTTACTGTCCATTGGCGCGCAAAATTTCAGCTTTCTTATTCACCCGGAAGGCACCGATCTTTAATATCAGTCAGTCAGTGGTTAGAAAGAACTTTGTTTTTTATACACGAGCAAATACAACCCGTCGCTTCGCTGATGGGGACAGTAAAGGAGAGGGGGGGAGGGGAGAAAGAGGGAGGGAGAGAGAGAGAGAGGGGGGGAGAGAGAGAGTGTTGGGTGACAGGGGAGGCAAAGAGGACGAAGAAGGGGAAGCTGGGATGGAGGTGGGGAGAGCAACACCTCACTAAACGTTGCTATTCACTGTGGGAGGGAGGGGTGCATGTGAGAGAGGGAGACAGACAGACACAGGCAGCCAGTGACAACGAGAGAGCTACAGAGGTGTGGAAGGAGAGTGCTGCATTTTATGAGGAGGAGGAGGGAGTGAGGAAGGAACAGAGTGAGAGAGAGGGGGGGGAGGAAGAAAAACAAAAGACAGGTGAGGGTGTGGAGGTGGGGTTAGCAAAGAGAATGATATGTGACGCTTAATGACCGAACACGAAAAAAAACTGTCAGAACAGCTGTACACTCAACGACACAACAGAGTTTGTAAAGTAATCTGCTGGCACATCTGCAAAAACTTTGATATTCCAGTTCCAGAAAAATTAACCAAATAAAAAGCAATCACTGCAAACATTGAAGTACCACTCACGTATGACCAAATGATCACATCGGGCGTGAACATCGAAAACAAAGCATTACGACCAGATATCATACTTAGGTGCAAAAAAACAGAAGACGGCATTGCTAATTGAGGTGTTAATCGCAGTGATTTTGGACTAACGATGTAGAAATCAAGAAAATGACCAAATACCAAAACCTCAAGCATGAAGTGAAGAGACCCTGGAAGCTGAAAAATGCCAAAGTTGTGCCAGTGATGATGAAGAACCTCATGAGAATGATGTAGAAGAACATCACAGAGAAATTAAAAACCATCCTTGGGATATTCACAACAAACAAACTACAGTTTGAAGCCATCCTGAACTCAGTCACGATCCTGAAGAGAGCCCCCAGCACAAAACTTTGAAAACAGAAAGCTTCACAGCTTGGTCCGTGGATCGTGACCCCTCACCGAAATGAAGGTGGATACTTTGTGCCCACCTGTAGAAGACTCCATTCCACATATATAGATACCAATCAATGACACACACACACACACACACACACACACACACACACACACACACACACACACACACACACACACACACACACACACACACACACACACACACACACACACACACACACACACGACGGTGGATACTTCGAGACCTGGGAGGGATCCGTTCTACCTTCTGAAACCCGCAAATGGACATAAAAACCAACACACAAACACACACGCACACACACCCTTTTATTAGTACAAGATTCACTCCATGGCCAAAAGTATCTGGACACCTGCTCATTCAATATCTCATTCCAAAATCATGCACATAAATGTGGAGTTGTTCTCCCTTTGCTGCGATAACAGCCTCCACTCTTCTGGGAAGGCTTTTCACGAGATGTTGGAACATTGCTGCGTGGATTTGCTTCCATTCAGCCACATGAGCAGTGGTGAGGTCAGGCACTGATGTTGGGCGATTAGGTC
The DNA here is from genome assembly GCF_056783735.1 of Eptatretus burgeri. Lineage (NCBI taxonomy): Eukaryota > Metazoa > Chordata > Myxini > Myxiniformes > Myxinidae > Eptatretus > Eptatretus burgeri. Next base: position 145,274,199 of record NC_140962.1, on the reverse strand, counting down.
GAGCTCTACATTCGACGTCCCTATTCATCCCAAAGGTATTTGATGGGGTTGAGGTCAGGACACTGTGCATGCCAGTCAAGTTCTTCCACACTGATCTTGACAAACCATTTCTGTATGGACCTCGCTTTGTGCACAGGGGCATTGTCATGCTGAAATGGGAAAGGGCCTTCCCCAAACTGTTGCCATAAAGTTGGAAGCACAGAATCGTGTAGAATGTCATTGTATGTTGTAACATTAAGATTTCCCTTCAATGGAACGAAGGGGCCCAGCCGGAACAATGAAAAACAGCCCCCGACCATTATTCCTCCTCCAACAAACTTGTGTATGGCTGCTCGGCCATGAAAACCCATTTCATGAAGTTCTCACCGAACATTGCTTGAACTGATGTTGCTTCCAGAGTCAGTTTGGAACTCGGTAGTGAGTGTTGCAACCGATGACGCGATTTTTCCAGGCTGCATGCTTCAGGACTTGGCGTTCCCGTTCTGTGAGCTTGTGTGGCCCACCACTTCGCGGTTGAGCTGTTGTTGCTCCGAAAGTTTCCACTTCACAATGACAGCACTTACAGTTGACCGGGGCAGCTCTAACAGGGTAGAAATTTGATGAAATGACTTGGAAAGGTGGCATCCTGTGACGGTGCCACGTTGACAAAGTCAATGACCCCTTCAGTATGGCCCATTCCATTGCCAATGTTTGTCGATGGAGATTGCATGGGTGTGTGCTCGATTTTATACATCTGTCAGCAATGGGTGTGGCTGAAATAGCCGAATCCACAAATTAGAAGGGGTGTCCGCATACTTTTGGCAATGCAGTGTGTATCTGTTAACATATATATATATATATATATATATATATATATATATATGTATATATATATATATACATATATATATATATTGTTGCAGATTCGCGCCCGCCGGCGTGCGGACGGCCACGTAACTCGAATCACGGCACGTCGCCCACCGGACGGACAATCCAGTCGTGACCCTCTCGGACTAACGCCGGGAACCAGTCACGGGTGGACCTTTCGGTCTCACCGCGATCGAGCCAATCAGCCCCCGCGTGGGATAGGGTTGCTCGCCAAATTCGAACTACCTAAGTACCCACGCGGAGGGTAGACCGGGCGATCACACCTCGCCGCAGGTCGACTTCGGACATGGGCCACTTAAGCGACCCGTTCCGTACTATCAGAATAACCGAGCGGTGTTATCGTCGACCTCGACGGTTCGATTAATTATCGGGCGTATTTAGCCCACTACCAACCCTTTACGTGAAGCAAGATGGGGATTCAATGGAGGAAAAAGACGAAGCGAAGCGGGAGAACAGTTCAACAATAAAGCACATTTATTCGCGGCACACGGGAAGCACACAAATACAATTCCACCAAATGCACACAAACAAAAGAAAACACAATTCCATTTACACAAAAAGCAAACATAAAAGTGAAAACACAGTGCAGAGCTAATTCCGACT
>NC_140962.1:145232729-145267729 GCF_056783735.1 Eptatretus burgeri | reverse complement strand
TAATTGTGAGCGGTGGCCCCAGGTCCTGCTCTTTCAAGTAGAAATGGAGATTAACCCCCTCGGAATACACTCTGTACCCGTGGCCGTAACAAAATGGTTATTGATTATCTTATAACTCCCTCCCACTGAATCCTCAAGAAAAAAGAAAGCGATATCTTTGCGTTTCGCAACATGGGAATGCCATGAAAAGAAGATGCAAAAAAGTTCCCTTGATCATGAGTTATTCAAATAAGCAGATCACTCACATAATGATCAAGCTCGCTAGTTCCCGGTATCGCTTCAGTGTGTGTTAAATGTAAACTGATTAAATTTATATCTCTGGTTTGTTATACTGGTTTTCTATTGGTTTCTAATCTACAAAATATATCAAAAATAAATTGTTTTTCCTCTGACTTTGGTGAATTGACCCACAATGCAAGATGAACAAATATGTGGCCTCCGATGAGGTGATGACGGACATGATTTCCAAACACGGTGGGGTTCAGAGTTCGATCATTGATTTTGGTTCTTTGTTTTATGTTTACATGTTTTCTGTAGAACAAACTTTTCGTTCGTTGTTCAGAGGATATTTAGCCCATCCCACACACAGCGGAAGATGGGGTTTTGCAGTGACTTCTGTGTCTGTCCAGGCCGTAACTTTTTTACCATTTGATTTTTGCCATCTAATCTTCAATAAAGCTTCATAATGAGAATATGGAGAAGACAAAATAATAATTTTGTTGAAATAATTTTCAATATGAGGGGACTAACAGGTACCCTTTTGAAATCATTCGTATTATTCTTATTTGTACGGGAAAGGGTACCCGGCGTTGCCAGACAACACCGGGTCCCTCCTCCCGTCCTTGTCCCTCCGGACTCCCACCACAACTCTTCCCCTGCCTCCTCCGACCCACCTCTTCCCCTGCCTCCTCCCATCCACCTCTTCCCCTGCCTCGTCCCACCCACCTCTTCCCCTCCCTTCTCCCTCCACACCTTAGTCTACATACTCCCCTATCCCTTCCCTGGCTCCTCCCACCACACCCATTCCTCCTCCGACCACAGTTCCTCTGGACTCTCACCCGACCCCTCACCACCCTACCCCAGTTGTCAAGTGCAGTCTTCATTAAAGACTTCAACTATTAATCATGACCATTTTCGTTGTCATGAACACGTACCTTGTTCAGTTTTAAAATGTACATAAACTCAGAGGTGAGGATGAATGTACAAAAGTATACAACTACATTTTATATAACTTTAAAATGTACGTGTACATAACTTCTTTAAAGTGCAAGTGTTTGTGATAAATATCCAGGGAATTTACCCGGCAGCCTCCCGAATAATTATTTGCAGATGCAGGTATTTCACGACCAAGCCAATTTTAATGTTCATTTAATTCACATTATGCCGTATGAAAATTGCAGGTTCATCAGTTTGTTGATTCAATGCATCCAATCCTGTTTTCATGTCATCCAAAACATATGGTTCTTAAGACCATACTCTGTGCAGAGTGTTGTTGCTGCCTAAGCAGTCTCCTTGGCTATTGGGTACAATCCTGGATGGGTCGCCACTCCAACACAGGATAACAGCAAGCTGGCACTCATTTTTGCCGATCACAAGGGACGGGGGAAAACTGCGTCGGGTTCCCACCAGAATCTCCAGAATCACAGGCCATCACACATGGATAACTCAGTGGCGTGAGGGTCGCTAATCGACCGTGAATGCCAATAACTCAACCACGTGACTGAGGCAACTCCATCGAATGAATACCGGTTACGTGATTTAATTATCGGCAGACATGCCCTCGGTACACCTTGTTCAAACTGGATCACTTTACCGGATTAGATGCAGCCGAGCGTAACTGCTCAAGGACATACCGGCGAGGAAAACAGATCATTGGGGGATAATGTCCTGGGTTTGCTCGGATACGGATCATGCAGGAACAATGAAGGAAAAGACGAAAATGAGCCGGGAACAGTTTTTCCACACAAGCATTTATTTACACTCAAGAGAGGAAAGCTATGTGGCACAGTGAATGAGGTTTATTACTATGTACAGCAGAGATAGCAAGGACTTTGTGGGGTGCGACAAAAAGTCAAGCAATTTACAAAAGCAGACTTATCCCATTTTATCTTCCACAATCTTAACTTATGCTACGACGGGCACCATCTCACACACACACACACACACACACACACACACACACACACACACACACACACACACACGGAAGATTAGACAGCCAGAAGGAAAGAGAGCAGATGACGAACGGCCTCACAATACTTGGCACGGTCGGTCGACCAACGCAACCCAGGATACTTTGGGGGAGGGAGGAGGGAAAAATACTGGCATCAAAGGTGTAGGAGTGGGAGGTGTGGTGTGGTGCAATGTAGGGGGTGCGGTGTGGTGCCATCAGAAACTGTGATTGTGAATCGGTGGGAGGCTCCTTGGTGCGTCCAAAGGGGACAAGATAGAGGGGTAGGAAGAGAGAGAGGAGAGAAGATGCGCAAGGTAAAAGATTCTTCGCCAAGTCGTGCATAGGTATGTGAGTGTAGCGTGTACCTCCGTGGGACACTCAGCTTGAGCGATCCCACCTCAAGTGTCGGTGTGATATCTCATGCTTAATCACTTTGCCGGGGCTCATGGAAACGCATGCTCCACACTGGTCTCAGAAGGACATCTGTCACACACCAACCGCGAGTGTAGATGCAGTGATAGCAGACGAGGAGCAGTGAAGAGAGTGTGGAGCAGAGAGGTGAAGGAGAGGGCAAGGCAAACAGAACAAGGTGAAGCAGGCAGGGGAAAAAAAAAGAGCAGATGGCTTCGCGATCCGCCTTTTATAAGCCCCGGGCGAAGGGTGGGGTGACGACCCGGAGCCCTGCACCGAACTCCAGGACCGCCCCCCACCGAACTCCAGGACCGCCTCCCGTGGCCTTAGAGACATGCGGTTTTGCAGAACCGAAACAATATGATGACAGGAAAAAGCTTCCCATCTTCCTGTTTGTAAATAAGGAGTTTGTTTTTTCCTTACTTCTTATGAAGAATCCTGCTCTTTGTATCTTCATCATATGTATATTCTATGGCAAAACTGTTGTTGATTTTATTCACGTAAAATTATTTTATTTGCTAAAACCTCATTATCTCCACCAAGTGGATACTATTCTCCCTTTTGAGACTTGTATATTCTTGTAAATGTTGTAGGTTTATTGAAAATGACAAAATATACCCGAACTCATTCATATCATCGCCCAAGGTTCTATTCTCAGATGAACCACACACACCGTTCTTTAGAAATCCAATTGTAATTGGGATGTTAAATCGTGTACAACCTGGCATTGTAACCAACATTTCTGTATTTTTAGAATACACAGCCATTTTATTTAAGCATGAGCATTTAAGGACATTTTATGCCACCCGTTGCTTCACAGACGGGAATACTAAGGGGGATGGAAAGAGATGGGAAAGAAGGGAGAGGAGGAGGGAGCAAGGAAGGGGGGAGCAATGAAGGAGGGGAGAGCGAGAGGGGTGGGAAAGAGAGAGTGGAAGGGAGAGAGAGAGAGTGAGTCAGGTGGAAGAGAGCAAATAAGACTCGTTTCGACAAGATAAGAACAAATAAGACCAAAGTTGATCTTGCCGTGTGTGACATATAACCCCCCGGGAATCTTTGACTGGTCGAGGGTTAAACATGACCATCACCGCCGTGCCTCAACACAAAGCGCCATTTCCTGTGTGTTTTATATTTTACGGCGATGGTCCCGCTTCACACAGGAGCGACAAAGGTTTCATAGGCTTGAACTATGTCCTCCCGAAACAGATTGTATGGACAACCGACTGAAGTAGAACACAATGTCTGGTGAGATTGCCGGAACGGGAGGAAATAATTCAGTCATTGCTGCTGTTTTTACTTTTCATCTTGCTTCTTGATATTAGGGACTTTCTTCTGCTCTGGATTTTTGGAAGACCTGAAGATTGGAGGTTTAGATGTTGGAGTGAAATGAAAAACCAAGGTTGAGAAACATGGAAAGGATCCTGCCCTTCTGCACAGCAATGAGGAAAGCAATTTTAAATAAGTATAACAGTAAATCTCATTTTGTGCAGTGTTTGAAGTCCTTCTAGTGGAATCTTCAGGTGAGCTTGATAAGCTGGTCGTAGTGAAATATGTTTGAAAAAATGAAGGGGATTTACCATTGAAGATATCTTTGAGTTGATGAGGTCGAGAGAAGATTGTGGTCAGACATGTTTTGTAAGAATATTCAACGTTTATCCAGACGTTGGCAGCAGCTAAAAGGAAGGAGGAAAAAGTGAAAAATAACGTTGGTTTGTGAATGTGTTTGTACAGTAACGAAGTCACGCATGATGGTAGCTGCAGTGAACACAGGGTCAATGGCTGCAGATCCCTTTATGTGTGACAGACATGATTGGAATTGATTGTGAAGATCAGGGAGAGACCTCACCTGCCAGATGTATGCACTTCAGTTATTAAAATCTCTTCACTCAACATTATCAAGTTATTGCCGTGAAAAGGAAGTGACAGATTGAAAATCTTGGACTCAAAAAGTGTGTCAGGTATTAAATAAAGTCCTTCAAGTGTGAATAGTACCTGAAGTTCTGGGGACTGTATTTTAATTTGAAACAACTTGGATTGGCCATCTCGAATAGCTTGATATTACGTCTCGTATTCCTGGAGCACTTAAAATTGGGAATGATGGATTCACTGCCAAAAAGTGCATCTTCTTCCCCAGCGGCCATTACTCTGACTTCGTCCTCTGCACACACATCAACAGAAGGATGTCATAAACACTCAACAGCACTGTCATCATAATCTCAATCATTCTCATTATCATGCCCTTCACCACAATCCTGAAATGGATTTCGATCTTTCTGTATATCTTTATCTCTCTCCCACTTCCTGAACCATGATGAAATGTTTCGTGGAAGTCAGCTTGAGTCACCCCAAGCTGATTGAAAGTGGGATTGTGAAAATTTGGTTTTCCAAACAATTTATTATAATGATCATCCAGGTGTACACGATGACTTCTACATGGATACTTCAATAGTCATGTCGGACTTCCACCAATCCGAAGATTTGTTTGGTGCTTGTCTGGCCCTGAGTGCAGCAAAACATTAATCTGTTCTCATCACTTCTGACGCACAGAAAAAAAGAGAGCCGGTGCAGGTGAAGACCATGTAGTTTGGAATCATTTGTAATGTAAGGTGAGGATCTTGGAAACTTACGTTCCAACCGATGTAATGGCTTCAAGTGAGAGGGAGCAGGAGGGAATCCCCACCGCTTCTGAGGACCCTTTGAAAAAGAACCGAAAAATGAAAGATTAAATGCATTGATGTCTTCATCAGTTTGATAACTCATTCAGAAAAGGGCACAGAAGGAAATGCAGCAATGGAACAGGTAATCAATGAAAAGGTGAATTTGGTGATATAATCCAATCAGAGGGAGTTACAGTTCTTGTTTTTTATCGTCCACAGCAATGATCTTCTGCATGAATACTTTTTTACATGCCTATAAGTTACCTTTCCCGCCAAATTATAATTACAATTATCTCCACAATTAAGGATATTTTTCTTTGAAGGAAACATTAAAAGCAATGTTGAAGATAATGAAGTGCAAAATTGTCTTTCAACTTAATGTCGAGATCTTGATGTTGGCTGTGTTTGCACCCAGTATGTTCACCCCAACTTCTCCAGAGTACAGAAGAGTGCTTACCTGTTTAAATTCCTGCACATGGTGTGGCCCCTCAACACCTTGCTGCCTCTGCAATGCATGCTCACAGTGAGGCTTCTGTTCCTGGTGGAACCACTCAACATCATACTGTGTTTGTTGTTGCTGCTGCAGCCAGTCATCACAGTGAGGCTTCTGTTCCTGGTGGAACCACTCAACATCATACTGTGTTTGTTGTGGCTGCTGCAGCCAGTCATCAAAGTGAAGCTTCTGTTCCTGGTGGAACCACTCAACATCATACTGTGTTTGTTGTGGCTGCTGCAGCCAGTCATCACAGTGAGGCATCTGTTCCTGGTGGAACCACTCAACATCATACTGTGTTTGTTGTGGCTGCTGCAGCCAGTCATCACAGTGAGGCGTCTGTTCCTGGTGGAACCACTCAACATCATACTGTGTTTGTTGTTGCTGCTGCAGCCAGTCATCACAGTGAGGCTTCTGTTCCTGGTGGAACCACTCAACATCATACTGTGTTTGTTGTGGCTGCTGCAGCCAGTCATCAAAGTGAAGCTTCTGTTCCTGGTGGAACCACTCAACATCATACTGTGTTTGTTGTGGCTGCTGCAGCCAGTCATCACAGTGAGGCATCTGTTCCTGGTGGAACCACTCAACATCATACTGTGTTTGTTGTGGCTGCTGCAGCCAGTCATCACAGTGAGGCGTCTGTTCCTGGTGGAACCACTCAACATCATACTGTGTTTGTTGTGGCTGCTGCAGCCAGTCAACACAGTGAGGCTTCTGTTGCTGCTGATGTATGGTGCCAACACTGTGGGGTTTCTGTTCAACCAAAGCATTTTTCTTTGCTGCTTGCCTCTGTTTCTTCATTTGTTTTTTGGTGAAGAGCCTTTCCTTTTCTTTCAGCTGCTGCTGTTCTGGCTGCTTCAGCCATTGCTGCTCTTTCCAATTCTCCCACCACTCATGGGAATTCTGATCCCGTTCCTGCTGTCGATGCAGTTTACAACCACCAATCTTTTGCACATTTTGTTTCTCTGTTAGAGAAACACTTTCTTCTTTGTCCTCAATGAAGACGCTTTCTTCTTTGTCCTCAATGAAGACGCTTTCTTTTTTGTCCTCAATGAAGACGCTATTTTCTTTGTCGTCAATGAAGACGCTTTCTTCTTTGTCCTCAATGAAGACGCTTTCTTCTTTGTAGTCAATGAAGACGCTTTCTTCTTTTGCCTCAATGAAGACGCTTTCTTCTTTTGCCTCAATGAAGACGCTTTCTTCTTTGTCCTCAATGAAGATGCTTTCTTCTTTGTCCTCAATGAAGACGCTTTCTTCTTTGTCCTCAATGAAGACGCTTTCTTCTTTGTCCTCAATGAAGACGCTTTCTTCTTTGTCCTCAATGAAGACGCTTTCTTCTTTGTCCTCAATGAAGACGCTTTCTTCTTTGTCCTCAATGAAGACGCTTTCTTCTTTGTCCTCAATGAAGACGCTTTCTTCTTTGTCCTCAATGAAGATGCTTTCTTCTTTGTCCTCAATGAAGACGCTTTCTTCTTTGTCCTCAATGAAGACACTTTCTTCTTTGTCCTCAATGAAGACGCTTTCTTCTTTGTCCTCAATGAAGACGCTTTCTTCTTTGTCCTCAATGAAGACGCTTTCTTCTTTGTCCTCAATGAAGACGCTTTCTTCTTTGTCCTCAATGAAGACGCTTTCTTCTTTGTCCTCAATGAAGACGCTTTCTTCTTTCTCCTCGACTATGACACTTTCTTGTTCTTCCGCTTTGGTCTCACCAAATTTCTCAAAATGATTTTCATGTTCCTGATCCGTTGCCCTCTCTTCTTTTGTTTGATTCATCTCCACTTCCTCTTTCTGCATGAAAGCATCTTCCTCTCTTTTGCTTTTCTCTTCATCACTTTTCTTTTGTTCTTCCTGTTCATTTCTTTTAATTTCCTCCCCCTTCTGTTTTAATTCTTCATCTATCTTCCTCTGCTTTTCCTCTCTTTGCTTTTGTGCTTTTTTCTTTTGGTTTTCCTTCCTTCTTTGCCGACGTGCTTTTTGTTTTTTCTGGTACACCTCTTCTGGATCTATTCTCTGCTTTTCTTCTTCTTCTTCTTCTTCTTCTTCTTCTCCTTCTTCTTCTTCCTCTTCCACTTCTTCTTCTTCTTCACTTTGACAAACCTCTCGTTTATGTATACGTACATCTTTTTTCCTTTCACAGACTTCTTGTTCCAGTTGATTTGCCTCTTGCTGTCTCCACATCAACTCTTCCTCTTTTATTTTCTCTGTCTGTAGAATTTGCTCTTGCTGCCTGCACCACTCCACTTTCTGCCTTTTCTCGACATTTTGTTTTCTTTCTCTAAGCTTTTCCTCTTCATGCTTTACCTCCTGCTCTTTTAATGGCATCATTTCTTTGAATTGTGTCTCCATTCCCTCTCTTTCACAAATCTCTTGCTCTACTCTCTCTACAATGTGCTCTCTCTTGAAAATTTCTTTTCGTTTTATCTCAGGCATGCTCTGTGTAAGCTCCTGATTCAGTGACTCCTCATTGAATTCCTGCATCTGTACAACTTCCTTTTGTTGAAGCTCCTTGAACAACGGCTGCTCTTTCTTTCCATTTTCTTTCTGTTCATGTTTCTGGCCACATTGGAAACTGCAAGAAATAAAGACATTGCTTGTCAGTTAGAGAAAATGCATGACTTTGGAAGAGACAAAAAGCATGTTCCACACATGTTGTATTGTTTTGGGATATAAAACATTGATCCTGCAGGTGTAACTAACTTATGGTTAAAAGGATGGGTGTGGAATGATGAAATCAATAAATAAAACATACAAATACTTTATCAAGGAACTAAAAAAAGAGGTAAAAGACTTTATGAAGGTGAAAAGTTATGGAAGAAGAAGTAAATCTAATCTGATCTGACTTTGAGAAGCTCAAACTTCATAGTGAGTCGTTAAAGATTTCACTAAAAAAATTAACCCTGTCCATAGTTGCTAATTAACTGAAAAAAATGACAAAACACAGAAGATCTATTCATAGAGGTGGCAGGGTCGCCTCGTGGTACGCATGCTCACCTCTAAGCTGTCTAACCTGGGTTCAAATGCTGACCGAGTAATAAACTCATCCTGGTGTTTCACGGGCAGGGCGATTCAACAATGATCATCCTTCGGATGAACGTTAAAGTGGCAACACTATTAATAGTGTTGTAACAACAACACTAATGCAAAGTGTTTTCACATACAATCAACAAGATATTTCATGGGCAAATTCAAATAAAATTCTCCATTATGCAAATACATTTTTATAAGTTCAGAAACGAGTCATAAAAAACTTTTCAAAATGTCAAAGGATGTAGGAATGGTCTGCCAAAAACTAATTAAACAGTTGATGTGGTCACAAGAAATTATCACATGAAACCATCCCGACATCAAGCCTGGTATTGGCTCAACAGTAAGAGTGGCTGGCTTAAGATCTTCGGGTCTTGAGTTGAAGCCCATATGTTGAATTAACACCAGGTGGGTTGACTCAGCCTGTCACCCTTCCAAGGTCAGCAAAATGAGTACCAGCATGCTGGTAACAGGTGGCATTGCATCAGCAGCACAGGTGCACCCCCCAAAAAATGATGCAGCCCAACAGCCACAGCCTGCAAATAAATAAAAATAAAGAAAGAAAGAAATCCCGACATCTTTCTTTGAATCGTGGTCAGGTCAGGTCTGGGGGCATGTGTCGAAGCAGCACATCGCTGTGTCCACTTTCTGCCGGTGGACACAGTTCTGCCTCCATTTGACCATCCCCCTGGCAGATGCCTGGCCCATCCCCATCTCCTTGAAATGTCGATCTCCAGCATTCTTTGTGTAACCCCTGTATTTCTCCTCCACACCGACACTTTTACACCTTGACACTTTTTTGTCTCCACGACAACACCTCGAAGCTCAGACCCGATAGTTCAATTATGGTTGTTCCCAATCCATCCTGCATCCATTTGCAATGACAGTGTATGTTGATTGTTTCCATGAATTAATTTGACTAATGGAAAGTTAAATCACACACACACACACACACACACACACACACACACACACACACACACACACACACACACACACACACACACACACACACACACCAAAATTATGTTGAGTGGGAGAGGCGGTGCACTTTTCCGCCTTTCTCTCGTCGGGGACTGATGGAACCGAAGATGGCGCCGAATAACATCTTTGCTCGGAGTGAAAACCACGCCAAGGGCAGCAGCTTTCGTAACAAACAGACCGAGCACCTGACACCTGTAGTCACACCATTCGACATGTATTTGCAATGCGGCCTCGGCCTGCAGCTGTGGTGGCTTTGGTGAGGCCAAAGGCTGCGCACATGGCGCAATGTTGCACCGATCGACATGCGATTGGGACGTGTCCTGGCCGTGCAGCTTGGAGGGCATCATCAACTCCATGGGAAGGCTCCGTTCAGTCACAGAGACTCAGGAGTGGAGAGGACGACCGGTGGTAGCAGCAGGTGCACACGCATTATACAACTTGGTTAGGTTATACATATCAGTTATAACTGATATAACAGTTATACAACTGTGACATCATACCTCACATAAAATAAAACAATATCAGGCAAAAGTGAATAAAAACCCCAAAAAACGATGATTTTGGTCGGGACGGACAGGCGGGCACGTGAATGTGCCATCGATGTTTGTTCATTCCATGGTCATGTTTCTGCACCTCCTCCACACTGTTCTCATCTCCATACACCCCAACACCACTCAAATCCCCAACCCCTTTCACTTTCATGCCCATCATTTGCACTTATTCTCAACAGATGCATCCTTTCCAGGTTCCTCCTGATGAACTTTGCACTTTACTTCTTTGGGTTCCTTCTTGGTCTTCAATTTCATAATGTTTGTACCATGTCCTGATGTTGTATGGACTGTGATTCCCTGCTGATGGAACTCTGGTCGCTTGGACATGTTGCTGCGTTTGAGCCTTGGGAGTAACTCCTGAAATCTATCTGTCTGGGTTCGTCTCAAAATCTTTGTTCGTCTCACATTTCTCTCATTGTTTTTTTCCATAATTCTCTTTATTCATTCAAATTCTCGCTTTTTCTTCTCTTTTCTCTTTTCATCTCTTTTCATCTTCTTTCTCAGGAGAAGTGAATTCTTCCAAAATTTCTTTGCATGGCTTACTTGGCTGTGCCTGGATGGGTGTGAGGGTCGTGGAGTCGTGGTTGAAACCTGAATCCTATCCAGGTTCCTCCTGATGAACCCATCCTGATATCCTATCCAGGTTGCTCTTTACTTCTTTGAGTTCCTTCTTGGTCTTCCATTTCATTACAGCCTTAAACTTTCTCTTCTTCTTCAGCTCTGTCTCCCTTATTGTGTGGTATGGCAGTGGGAACAGTTGTGGCTCAAGTCTTTCACAAATAGGATGACCAATCTTTTTGTTGACTGGCAGGAATTTGTAATTTGTTCAGGATACCGGCAATTATTCGCTATCTCTTTGCAAGAGACATGATGGGATCCTCAAGAACTATCAACACACCAAGCACTGGCAGATAGTCCTCCAACGTCATGTCCTTTGGTGGGACAGCGCACACATCAATGCAGCATCCATCATGCAAAACTTCAAGATGACCGTTCATATCTGGGTCAAGATTCCAACCCAGGCTAAACAACTCAGTGCAAGCACCTCAAAGCAATCCTTCAGCCCTGAAACCTCTAACCTTTGGTACAGGAAATAATGCAGAAGCAAAATGTGATCAAGATACGGCAGGGTTCGATCAATTTCCTGAAATGAATTCCATTTCTGTTGCAGGTGCATTTCATGTCATGACATTCCGAATGGATCATCAAACTCTTACTTACACACGATGTTCAATGTCACCGCAACCTTTCCACTTTTTATGACATCTGCTGAACTTCTGCCTAGGTTGAAAATGAATGAAAAGTCAATTTCTTGTACATTCGTTGATGGAGAATAAAGATATATCCAAAACAAGATTTAAAAGGTGACTGGGAGGAAAATACAATTATTTACTTGAAACGCTTCCAAACAGAGGTTTTCTTTGACATCTTTTGTGGTGATGAGTCGTTCACACCGATGTCTGTTGATCCAGGAGACTGATGAACAGTGACATCATCAGAACAAGGCGACCCATTCATCTTTGGTTCCCTGAAAAAGAACAGTTCTCTTCAATCCACAATCGAGTCCAAATGTACAAAACTGGTCGTCATATACATTCTCAATTCCAATGCCCCCTCCAATAAACTTCACATAAAATAAAACAATATCAGGAAAAGGTGAATAAAAACCCCCAAAAACGATGATTTTGCTTGAGACGGACAGGCGGGCACGTGGATGTGCCATCGATGTTTGTTCATTCCATGGTGATGTTTCTGCACCTCCTCCACACTCTTCTCATCTCCATACACCCCAACACCACTCAAACCCCCAACCCCCTTCACTTTCACAGTGATGTGTAAATAAACTGATTAATTTAATCAATGTGGTGTTCATTACGAGAAGGTTTGATGGGATAAATAGTCTCCTGAAAGTTCCTTGTATTGGATGACAGTGTTGGTGGTATTATTCCGATATAACATTGCACAAAGTACTTCTTGCTGTCTTTTATTGTGGATCAAATACTTGCAAACGAATAAAAACATTTCAATCCATCTGGTTGAAGTGTTATTCCATGTACAAGTCCCTCGTCAGATCAGGTACCACCTGATACTTGTCATTTGTACTTATTCTTGACAGATGCATCCTCTCCAGGTTCCTCCTGATGACTCCATCTTTGCTCTTTACTTCTTTGGATTCCTTCTGGGTCTTCCATTTCATAATGTTTGTGCAATATCCTGATGCTGTGTGGATTGTGATTCCCTGCTGATGGAACTCTGGGAGCTTGTACATTTTGCTGTGTTTGAGCCTGCGGAGTTACTCCTGAAATCTATCTGTCTGGGTTCTTCCCGACATCTTTTTTACTCTCACATTTGCTTCTCATTTAATTTTTTTCCATAACTCTCTTTATTCATTCTAATTCTGGCTTTTTCTTCTCTTTTATCTTTTCATCTCTTTTTGATCTGTCGTTCTCAGGAGAAGTGAATTCTTCCAAAATTTCTCTGCAAGGCTCACTTGGCTGTGCCTGGATGGGTTTGAGGGTCGTGGAGTCGTGGCTGAAACCCGAATCCTATCCAGGTTCCTCCTGATGACTCCATCTTTGCTCTTTACTTCTTCGAGTTCCTTTTTGGTCTTCTATTTCATTACAGCCTTAAACTTTCTCTTCTTCTTCAGCTCTGTCTCCCTTATTATGGGGCATGGCAGTGGGAACAGTTCTGGCTTAAGTCTTTCACAAATCGGATGACCAATCCGTTTGTTGACTGGCAGGAATTTGTAATTTGTTCAGGGTACCGGCAATTATTCGCTATCTCTTTCCAAGAGACATGATGGGATCCTTAACAACCACCAACATACCAAGTACTGGCAGATAGTCCTCCAACGTCATGTCCTTTGGTGGGACGGCACACACATCAATGCAGTGTCCATTATGCAAAACATCAGGATGACCATTCATATCTGGGTCAAGATTCCAACCCAGGCTAAACAACTCAGTGCAAGCACCTCAAAGCAATCCTTCAGCCCTGAAACCTCTAACCTGTGGTACAGGAATTATTGCAGAAGCAAAATGTGATCAAGATACGAGAGGGTCAGATCAATGTCCTGAAAGGAATTCCATTTCTGTTGCAGGTGCATTTCATGTCACAACATTCCCAAGGGATCATCAAACTCTTACTTACATATGATGTTCATTGTTACCGCAACCCTTCCACTTTTTACAATATTTGCTGAACTTGTGCCTAGGGAGAAAAAGATTGAAAAGTCAATGTCTTGTCCATTTGTTGAGGTTGAATAAAGATATATCCAAAACAAGTTAAAAAGGTGACTGGGAGGAAAATAGAATTATTTACTTGAAACGCTTCCAAACAGAGGTTTTCTTTGACATCTTTTGTGGTGATGACATGTTCACACCGATGTCTGTTGAACCAGGAAACTGATCAACACAGACTTCTTCTGAACCAGGAGACTGATGAACAGTGACGTCATCAGATCCAGGTGACTCAATCATCTTTGGTTCCCTGAAAAAGAACAGATCTCTTTCATCTACAACAGAGTACAAATGTAAAAAACTGGTCATCAGAAACATTCTCCATTTCAACAACTGACACGACAATGCCCCGTTTACTGATACGACAATGCCCCATTACGTACCTTCACCAAACATCACATAAAGTAAAACAACATCAGGCAAGGGTTTATAAAAGCAAACAAACAAACAAACAAAAAAAAACATGATTTTAGTTGAGATGGGTGAACGAGTGAATGTGCAATCGATGTTCGTTCATATTCCATGAGCCAACAAACTTCATCCACTGGTGATGTTCCTGTACCTCCTCCACACGATCACACCACCCCTTCTTCCTACCACCAAGTGATCATAAGTAAACTAGAGAGTTCATAGAACATCCACATCCATGTTGTCTTGAGAAAAAGGACATAAGAAGGGTCTTTTCAAATCTTGCTTTGCCTTTCCAAGCATGATCAATATTTCCCATGAGCTGGAATTTTGGCTGAATCTCGATATTTCACAATGCTGAGAGAGAGTGAGTGAGCTCATCACATTTGATTGGTTGAGATAACGTCATATTTTGTCTAAGTTCTGCTAAACTGGAGGTTTTTGGAAGTCTCAAAAATGCGATTTGTGTTCTCATGTTCAAGTCTCTAATTCAATTGAAATGAAGTTTCAAAGGCTTGAGAAAATATTTTTTTATCAGTTTACCGTTGATACAGCGTCTTTTACACCACCTTATTGAACACATTTAATTACTTATTTGTCCCTGTTGTTTGTGTTTCATGACATCACTGAAAACAGGAAGTTTTCCATTTGGAATGATTTTCAATAATAATTTAATGACGTTCAGATCTCACTCCTCCGTGTGGTTGGGATGAGATTTCGTTCAATTTGCAGAATTTCAGAACCAATCCACTGCTAATCTGCAGGTCCATGTTCCGATTCGTGTTCTCGTGTTCAAAATAGATAATTAAATAATACATTAAACCTCGTGACTCGATCATCAACAGACAGAGTGAACCAACTGCTGAACCCAACTTGGCACTTCCCTCGTGGCGTGATGAACTGATGAATTCACTTGTAGGGTAATAAGCCCCCAAACCCCTTCCTCCAAGCAATTATCTGTACACGTATAAAGGTCTCAAAATCATGGAAAATAAATTGGTTTGATGTAAAAGTCAAAAGGTTTGAAGAGTTCTCAATTGGTCTGAAGTGTGAAAATGGTCTTTAAAAGGTCAAATTTAAACTTTCAAGGGTCACGATGGTCTTAAGACTCTTTAAATTATCTGAAGGGCAATTGTCTAAAGGGTCTTAATACATCTAAAAATGGTCTCAAGGTCAAAGAGGTCGATTGGCTATTAAAAAGTGTGAAGGTCTCAAGGGTTCATAAGGGATCTAATTGAGCCTTTGGGGTCAAAAGGGTCTCAGGGTCCTTTGGGGTCCTCTTGGCGTCTTAGGGTAAACAGGGGTGTGAGTGTGTCATTCAGAGACACGTCATGGTTCCAATATTACCCAATTAATGGACAATCACCTTTATATAGTACGTAATTGATGGAAAATCACCTTTATATAGTACGTAATTGATGGAAAATCACCTTTATATGGTACATAATTAATGGACAATCACCTTTATATAGTACGTAATTTATGAAAATCACCTTTATATCGTACATAATTAATGGACAATCACCTTTATATAGTACGTAGTTAATAGACATACTCACATTAAAATGAAATGTAATTAATAGACGTCGAACTCACATTGCATTATTATATAATTTGTGGACATGTTCAGTTCCAATAGTACGTAATTAATAGACAAACTATACCCCCCCCCCCTCCTCAGACTTTTCTCCCCGTCATCGATCATGTCCAGTCCGAACCATCGACAGTTCATCCGCTTGTACCACGTGACGTGCCGAAGACAACAAACAACTCCCCAATGACTCGGACAAGTAAGGATATATTTAGTACGTAGGCAATTAAAATGTCTCATCGTTATACCCTCCCCACGTGAGGTTACCGTTCATCAATAAATAACTACCTTTGAGAAAGCACGAACGAGGTGACTCATGAACAGGTAAAATTCACTCATAATGACATGAAAAACCCTGTGACGAACCTTGGTTGCGTTTTCTTCTTAAAAAGACGCATCTTGGGAGGACAAGACCGTTTGTAGAACTATCCTGAAATAAAAACACGGAGCCGAACAAAACACGTCCACACGGCTCGATATCCACTTCAGGAATGATCTTTCACAACCACGACCCCATTGTTACCACGTGATAGTTCTATTGTCACCACGAGTTACCACATAGTGACGTCAGCCACAATCGTACTTCGACGAAGACATTTCAGCGCGATCATAATCTCAAATTATAAGGTTTCATCGGCGTTATTTATTAATTTTGAAATAAATAAATCGTTATTATTGTGGGGTGTTGTTTTTTTGGGTTGGGTTAAGGGTGGTGGAAAAGACTTGAACTTAATTCTATTTTAATCATAATTATAATAATAGTTATCTTTAATTGAAAATCCTTTCTTAAATTAATATATTGTAATTGTTTACAGGAGTTATTTAATTTCACCTCCTCTCCTCATACGTACAGCCACCAAACCCACCGGCACAACCTTAATGTGACGTAATCACCCTAGCGATCCGCCATGTTGGACCATCTGACTGTGACGTCACCACCCTTGCGATCCGCCATCTTGGAGCACCTAATGTGACGTCACCACCCTAGCGATCCGCCATCTTGGACCACCTAATGTGACGTCACCACCCTTGCGATCCGCCATCTTGGATTACCAGCAAGCATCAACCAAAAGGAAACGACACGTGGAATTGCATCATCGTTTTCACTTTATTAAAATTGTGGATTTTTTCCCTCTTTGTTGTTGAGTGAATCTTGTCAACAGGTCCAATTGTTTATCATGTTAATATATCAAAGATGATGTTCACTGTTTACAGTACAGTTCGTATGATGGAGGGCAAGGTGACGGAGGAGCACAGAGAGAATACAGACTTCCAGTTCGAGTGAATTCACTAGGAATCTGTAACGTATGATTGTGACTTGTAATCGTGTTGTTGTTGTTGTTGTTGTTGTAGTTGTTGTAGTTGTTGTAGTTGTTGTAGTTGTTGTTGTTGTTGTTGTAGTTGTTGTTGTTGTAGTTGTTGTTGTTGTTGTAGTTGTAGTTGTTGTAGTTGTTGTTGTTGTTGTTGTTGTTGTAGTTGTAGTTGTTGTTGTTGTTGCTTATCGGACGCGATAATTCGTCAGACACGAGTGAATTGTCATGACGTCAATAAACGCGCGTTGTCCGCTTCCGGCATCATGGAGTCCGCATGGGTTCGTTCCCGGCCCACAATGTGTCGTCTTGCTTCGCTGACTTCAACCTCCGTGAATCCTCTGAACTCAATCATTTCCTCAGGCCAGAGTTGATGGACACGTCGATGTCAGTGCGGCTGGACATGCGTTTCCAACAAAGTCCCGTTTTTATCGAGGTTAAAACACCAAGCGGCTGAGAGTTTGAGGTGGACTTGAAAACTGGAAGAAGATCGACGAATCACCGCAAGTAAATGACGTCATGCATTCCAACGTGACGTCACGGAACTGATATACTGTTCCTGCTTTGCTTCCGGGTTTTGTGTTCATCGTGCAGTTTGAAAGCAGCTTCATCACGAGAGGTGAGGGAAAGATGGTGTTGTTGTTTTTTTAACCTGATTGTGAAATAAATAATGTTAATTTTTGTGTTGAGTTGAAATGTTGATGACCATGTTTGGTTAATCGCAAAGGAGATAAATTAATAATTATGACGCTTTTAAATAAACAAGGAAAAATGTGTCCAAGAGCAGCGTCCTCAAGGTTTTGTCGGCTAAAAACAAAACAAACAACTTCCGATATTTCGTCACGTGCCTTGATTAAGCCAATCGCGAGACTCGTCACAGTGTATGTTCGTATTTACGAAATAAATAATGTATTTACGAAATTACAACACATTAAATGGAATAATCTTTAAATAGTAACGTGAACTTTTCGAAACTTTAAAGCAAATGTCCGAATATATTTAAAAGTTCATGATAGACGCTCTCAAAAGGCACCGTCAATGTGAGGATGTGTACATGTGCTTAGTATTTGAGATACGGATCATCCATCCATAATTCCAGCAGTGTGTCTCTGTGTCTCTGTGTCTCTGTGTCTCTGTGTCGCTGTGTCTCTGTGTCTCTGTGTCTCTGTGTCTCTGTGTCTCTGTGTCTCTGTGTCTCTGTGTCTCTGTGTCTCTGTGTCTCTGTGTCTCTGTGTCTCTGTGTCTCTGTGACCGCTGTTTCTCGACAACCGCTGGTCCGATCTAATTGAAACTTGCCAGGTATATTGCTCGGGACCTGAGGATGTGCCTTTTCAAGGTTTGATATTAATCGGACAAGTGCCTCCCAAGTTATGGCCATTTATTTACCAAACCAATGACAAGACTTGTTGCGGGGCCGATGGGGAAGGGAAGCTCAGCCGCGTTCGCCATTACGAGTTCCAACGTACCGGCTTCCCGCTTCCAGATCCATTACGGTTAAAACGTACGGACTTCCGGAGAGTGATGACTTCATGTATTCTAATGATTTCTCGTTTTTTTTATTTTTTTATGCGCATTTATAGAAAAACACAATGCCCCAAGTTATGATCGTTTTCATATTAGACTGTGTATAAATTTTGGTAACATCAGAGTGCTGGTATGCTCTGAACCAGGAAGTAATTTTTTTTTCTCTCTCTTCTCTTCTCTTTTTGTTTTTCCTTGCGACGACATTGCGAAAAGGTAAAATACGTTGGCGCTTATTGAATAATTGGCCATTAAAACCTAAATTGCGAATAATCGTAACTGTGATATGCGAACTTCTGGGCCGCGCACGTACGGGCACGTGAGTGCGAAGAAACGGCCTGTGTGGTTGTTGTTTCTTGCTCGCGGTTGGAATATTGATTTATTATTATTATTATTATTATTATTTTTATTTTTTTACAGGCACATACTAGTGTATATAAAGGAGTCGAGTCCGAATATAAAGGTTTTGTCTTCACAAGAAGAAGAAGCAGCTCTCTGAGCAGCGAGACGCTGGTAAAAAAAATTCCCAATTGTACCAAGAAAAGCATCCCCAAGTGGGAAATCACTAGAGTGGGAAAGTCCTCACGGAGCATCCACTCTGAGTCTGGGAGGTCGGAGGTTTAAACACCGTCTGGGTGTACCAAAGATTAAAAATGGTCCGTGCTACTTCCGTGCTCGCCGCTCAGTTATTATCAGCATAGAGCACGGAGAAACAATTACACTCTGGGAAGACAATGGCAAACAACCTAGAATAACCATTGCCAAGAAACCACTAACCCTCTATTAAGAACATGCGACATCAAATGAAAAAGTGGGAAATCTTCCGTGGGTGTGAACCTGTGTCTGAATTGATGAACAGCTGTTTCATGGTACAAGATAGTTCATACTTAGTTGGGGGAAAAGGATTGGGGTGTGTGAGTGTGGGACAGTGGAGTTAAACTGTTTGGGTGAAACAGCAGGTTTTTCTGGTTTTCCTTGTTTATATGCCTGGTGTTGGCTTCATGGTTCGGGTGGCGGGATTTGGATCCCAGGGTCCTGAGTTCAAATCCCGCTCAGCTGTTGAATTAAAAACAGGTGGGGTTAACTTGGCCTGTCATCCTTCCGAGGTTGGCAAAATGAGTGCCAGCTTGCTGGGATACTGTGTCGGAGTGGGGACCCGTCCAGGATTGTGCCCAATAGCCAAGGAGACTGCTGAAGCAGCACCAATGCTATGAATAGAGTATGGTCCCAATATTCTCCTCCTCCTTGCTTGTGTTTATTTTAATAATTTTTGTCACTCTTTTTCTTGTTGGTTCATAAAGTTGATTTATTTCTCACTGTTTATGCCAAATGTCTACTTCACTCAACTTGTATGTGAGGATCTCACAATGACTGACACAGGGAACCTGAACACAGGAGGAGGTGATGAGGCCCACCAAACCTGCACAATCGTGCCAATGTCCATGTACCCCTGGCTACCTCTCTACCACTGTATCCCCACTGTTTCTCGGTATCGATCCAATTGTAGTTTACAGCCATGTACTCTGCTGTCACCATCTTTTTTCAGGAGACCATTCCGTGCATTAATTACTCACGACGTGTTGTCATCATGTTAACTTTCCACTCTTCACTCCCAAGTTTTGACCCCTGGTCCTGTCACTGTCAATTCTGCAGAAAATCTTCCGTACTTCTTCTCTTTATTCTCTTCATTGTCTTAAATATCTCCAACAGATCCACTCGTCATTGTATGAAGTCCTGTCTCCATCAGCCGTTCCTCATAGTTGAGTTCGGATAGCCCTTGTATCACGTTAGGGTGGCACCGCTCTTTGTAAGACATTTTTGTATTTGTCAAGGCTCGTTAGGGTGAAATAGTCTCGTACCTCCTCCTTTTTATTTTTGTATACAAGGTCAAGGCTCGTGGAAGAATCAACGAGTTGTTCAACACTGAACCCTCTCCATGACAGCTATGTCCTTCCTCGGATGTGTTAACCAAAACTGAATACAATATTCATCATGAAGCCTCACTACATTGCTGTACAGAGTTAACATTCCCTCTTTTGATTTATAAGTTTTCACTCTTGAATATAACCAAAAACACTACCAGCTTCACCTATAGCTGCCTGGCACTGTGCTGTCTCCTTCCACCACCCAACCTCCCTAACTTCACCAAGCTCTCTCCCCATACCCTGAAAGTTTGCCTTCCTGAAATCCAACAGCCTTACTCTACTATCCTGAACTGCAACTCTCAACAGTATCGTTGCGAAAACTATGATGGTGACTTGTCATGAAATAGTCTTGTACCTCTTCCTTTTTATTTTTGTATACAACGTCAAGGCTCGTGGAAGAGCGAGAACACTGAATGGATCAGGATGCAACAGAACAAACAAAACGAACAGTAGAAAGAGGTGGGAAACACCAACGGCAGGGTTGAAGTATAACATGGAAGGATACTTTTACAAATACTAGGAAGTGGTGAAGAAATATGGGGAGAGGAGGATGGACGGGGTGGACAAGATGGAGACTGAAAGTGTTTGTTTTTTCAGCAAGAAGGGGGAATAGGACAACATTGAAGAGGCAGAGAAGACAAAATTAGGGTGAGGGGGCGAGGGGAGGGGGTAAAGAAACGGAACGACAACACACCACAAAACTAACAATTTTGCTCCTGGCTATCCAAGTAGTCGGCCTGGGCGACACAAATACGAATTTGACAATATAGACAGCAATGTACGATTTAACACAGAAAACATGAGATGGAAACACAAACAGCAACACAGGGATTAAAATGTAACAGAAAAACACGACGGATACGGTTCAGAAAACTCAGATTTGATTGAGGTGGAAAGAGCAGCTGCAGATTCGACTTAGATGTGGAGCAACCCCGAACTGGAAAATCACCTCGACCTCCTCAACCATGTTTGGATCATTATTTTGTATGAGCTCTTTTTCAGTAAAAAAAGAAGAAGAGGTCAAACTTTGTATTCCACTTTCATGAGCATTTCTATATGCTAGCTTAAAATCAATCCTGGGATCTGGGCTGCTCGGCAAAGGGTATCAGATGCCTTCGCGAACCATCAGGTTTGCACCTTTCCGTCTCCTCCCCCTCCCCCTCCCCCCCCTCACGCAGGGGTCACAATTAACTTTTGAAAATGCTTATTGTGCATTGGTATTAATAAATCTTCTGCATTTATACTTACAGATTTATTACCGGTACTCGCGTAGCATAAAGCAAGGTTAAGCGATTGGTCGCGTACTTACGTATGTATGGCGTACGTACGTACGGTGTACGTGTCTGCATTTTGTTAAGAGCGTACATCGAAAATCGTTCAGTGGAGGAAATTGAAACTTTACAGCATGTTACATGACCAGGTACTATTGAGGTCACTTTTTTGAGGTCAACATACTGTAGGCCAAAAGTCACCGTAGACCAATTTTCTAAAATTCCCAATTTTCATCAGATTGATGAGAAATTTGAAGAGAATTTGCATATCACGCCACTAACTTCAAGCACCAATTATTTTTGAGGTCAACTTAGGCCAAGAGGTCAACATAGGCCAAAAGTTCAACACATAAGAGATTTCTAAAATTGTCAATTTTCATCCGATTGACTTGAAATTTGAACAGCATTTTCATTTTCATGTCACCTCCCAAAATTGAACCACCAATTATTTTTGAGGACAACACTGGCAAAAAGGTCAACATAGACCGAATTCCTAAAAAAATATCAATTTTAATCCGATTGACTTGAAATTTGAACAGCATTTTCAGGTCACCTCACAAAATTCAACCACCAATTATTTTTGAGGTCAACACTGGCAAAAAGGTCAACATAGACCGAATTTCTAAAACTATAAATTTTCATCTGATTGACTTGAAATTTGAAGAGAATTTGCACATTAGGTCTGAATTTAACGACCATTTATTTTTGAGGTCAACATCCCCCAAAAGGTCAACAAAGGCCGAATTCCTAAAAATTATCAATTTTAATCCAATTGACTTGAAATTTGAACATGATTTGTACATTAGATCTTTGAATTTAACGACCATTTATTTTTGAGGTCAACATCGTCCAAAAGGTCAACGTAGGCCGGATTCCGAAAAATTATCAATTTTAATCCGATTGACTTGAAATTTGAACAGGATTTTCATAAAAATGACCATGACGTGTCACATGGTCTGGCCGCCATATTGGATCTAAGGAAAATCTTTGAAAATCTTCGCATGAGAACCCTCTTAACTGATCAATGTAAAATTGAAATAACTGACCAACTCCCCATGGGAAATATGGTTTGATAAAGATGACATCATCGGTCATGTAGTCTGGCAGCCATATTGGATCAAAGAAAAAAAAACACCTTAAAAAACAAAAGAGTTGGCTCACACCGAGTCCTCAAAATATTAAAGGACAAATACATAGACAGTCTGCTTATTTCCTTGTATAATTTAATGAATCGGTCTTTCATTAATTTTTGTCACCTCCAAGTTGTGCCGCTCAAGGCAACCGCCTAATTTGCGTAATAGTTGCACAAGTCTTTCCTGGACTTGATCTTTAAATTTTTCATGTGCTCTGCCCATTCCCTGTTCCTGAACTCAAGCAATCCATGTCTCCTGGAATCAATACTCTTCCCTTTTCACAGGCCTTTCAGAATTATTCATGAACTCTAATTTCTAACTCCTCTCTGATCCCAGGAGCTTTACAAAAGCATCCCACAAGTATCTTACTATTCTTACAATGTCTAATCTGAGGATGGTGTAACCTAATAAATATAATTTGTCTGTGCTTGTTTGTCTGTCTCTGTATGTTTGCGTTTTCTGCAAAAACAGCTGGGCCACCGACCACCACATTTGGCATAAGATCTTGTCCAACCTGCGGATTGTCTAAAGGATATTTCATCCAACACCTCAACCCTTGAAAGACCCTTCAAAACCCAAAAGACCATTTGACCCCAAAGACATCTAAAACCTCGAAAATCCTTCAGACCCTTTTGACCCTTAAGATCCCCAATACCCTTTAATACCTCGAAAACCATTGAGACCCCAAAGATCATTTATGCCCCGAAGACCCATATATGTCTGTCCGTCCATGAAGCCGTTTGACTATATGTCTATTCATTATGTACTGTTTAAATATCAGTTGCATCCTGATTGCACGTATGTCTATTAATTACCTACTATTGGAATGTACATTTTAGACTGTTCAGACCCCTTTGACCCTTGAAGATCTTTTAAGACTCCTAAGAACCTGAAGATCTGTAAGACCGTAAAGACCTATAAGATCACTCAAGACCCTTCATTCCCCTTTTACCTTAAGCACCTTTTTGACACTTTAGACACCTTTAGATCACTTTACCCTTTTGACCTTTTACACCCTTGATACCTCGAGAATCTTAAGACCCCAAAAACACTTCAAACCCGTAAGAACCTTGAGACCCCTTACACCCTTCAGACAGATTAGACAGCTTGGACCCTTGACCATTTATAGCGTAAGACAACTTGGACCTTTTCAGACCCTTTTCACATGCTTGAGAGATAAGACCCTTTCGACCCCTAGACACTAACTTCTATGGGAACGTACTTTTTCGACCATTTCGAAGCTTTTAAGTGCACACCACACAAACATCTATAGTGTTCTTGCAAAACACAGACTTTACTTTTCCACAAGTAATGCGCAAGACACACCAAGAGGGTGTGTACTCTGCCATCTAATACAGTGGAAACCCTCATTTGGACCAAACCAAGGGACTTGGCCAAAAGTGGTCCGCTTTAGTGAGGCCTGCCAAAAGTGGTCCACTTTGCATGTGATTGGTTACACCTGAGCTAACTTGCAATTTCTATTATAAGAGGGGTGGACACTTATCCAACCAAGATATTCTAGTTTTGTATTTTGAATTAATTTTCTGAAATTTGTAGAATTTGTTTTTAACTTGGAAGTTGTTGGTTGCAATGTGTAAATAGAGGTGGAAAAAGTCTGATTTAATGAAATTTAATTCCAGGCCATGAGGCAACTGAAATGAGAGCGAGAGGTGAACCTTCAGAGTTTAGGCTTTATTCCATTTGATTGGAGCCGCTTCTGTGGGTACACCAGAAAATACAGGTTCAGCTAGGAGTACATAAGCAGAAACGTATACATGTGCAGTTAACCATTGCAGACTAAATCCGCATAAGCACGGAGTTCGATATAATCTCCATTCTCACCAGTCAATGAGCACCTTCAGTTAACGAGCATCAAGTGGACAGCCGATGTCAATAGCAATGCCCCGGGGACAATCACCCCGTGCCGCAGAGAGACCTCCCCTTATACGCGAGACGCACAACATGTGATCCCGCGTCATGTCCCTCGATTCACGTTAATTCACCACAGCAACTAAAGGTGAAAATTTTGAAAGGGGGGTGTAGAGTTTCTATAGGCACTGTAGTTATTTTGTGTCAGATTGTTGCTCACGTGACATGTATGATGTTGTGGATTGGGAATGCAAATTTCGTACAGAAGGGATTCAATGTTCATATATTTTGGGGGAGACATACTGAATTACACAAACAGTATAACATTTAATAATATTTATTTATGTATGAAAGAAACTTTGTAAACTACTTAAAGGTGGTTGGAGTGAAATTGAGAGGTGGAATCAGAATTTTTTTTTTTTTAAGTAGTCATGAAAGATGCTTCATGGTGTCGGGATGAAAAAAAAGAACAAGATCGGTCTCTGCATGTCCGTGAAAAGGTTGAAGACGTGTTGAATACCGGGTTTTATTTTTTTTTACATCTAAAAGGCCGCCAGTCTAACAGAAGGCCATCATTGATCCACCCACAAAATATAGTGAGGTGCACGTTTATGCCATCATTCACTGTGCTTGTGCCAAGTTGGAACAAAATTGGACCAGGCATGTCCGAGAAATGCTTGGTGATGGGTTTAATTCACAAAATGGCCACCAGTTGGCCATCGTGGATCTGATCGCTAACAAAAACGACGTGCGTATGTAAACCATCATTGATTGAATCTTTCCTAAGTTTGAACAAGTTCGGTAAATGCATGTCTGAAGAATGGTTGAGGACGTGTTCAACATCGGGTTTTATACAACTAAAATGGCCGTTAGTTGTCCATCTTTGATCGAATCGCAAAACAAAATCATGTGCTTATCTTTCCCATCATGTATTGTATTTGTATCAACTTTAAACAAAATCGGTCCATACATGTCCAAGATATGCCTGCGGACGGATGCACGAATGAACGAACAGATGAGACTTAATCCATAAGCCCCTGTTTTGGACACGTCCAATGGGGACTAATAACTCAAGAACATTAACTGTATTTTATGTTCTTAATAACTCCATTATTCATGAAAATTAACAGCAAAATGAAAAAACCAATGTCACCTTCAGGGTGACCCGTATCTTGCCAAAAGGTGACCACATGTGACTTATTTAAGGTCACACTGAGGTGAACAGAGCTGCTATCCACCAGGAGCGACTCCTTGAGCAATATCTGCCTAAGAGAGATTCCGATGAGAATCGTTCTACAGAGTAACCATGAAAAATATGCTTTTGCCTCATAACATCACCAAATGACGTCATCATGTCTCAAGCTTGACATATCTAGAAAGCACTCATCGAGGTGTTCAATTTGAGGTACTACATGATATGGTTCCTAAAACTTGAAAATTTGACCTTGGGGTCAAATATGTTTGACCTGAGGCACTAACCATGAAGGTCAAGGCCAATCGCCACCAAAAATTAATCATCTGAGCGCCAGACCATGAACTATATTCCCATGAAGTTTGAAGACGATCCGATCAAAATTACTCAAAGAAATAAGGGTTTCGTCGACCCCTGATTTGCGACAAAGTGACTTGACCTTCAAAATTTTATGCGCTGAAAGGGACCTCTATCGGCCTCTGATATGCGAAGTTACAAAAATTTCCAATGATAACTGTGCTCTGCAGAATTTTTTTATACGTGATTACAGACAAACAAACATACAAGCTGACTAACATATCTTGCAAAAACTTCGTTTTGGCAAGATAAAAACAATACACAAACATGTTACTTAAGGGTACAGTTTGAAGAAATTTTAAAGTTGAAGGCCCCAACCCTAATTTCCCCCCAAATTTGTGGATTTGCCGTTCACAGGGATTTTTAAGAACGTAACTCCAGCGAATGGCAAGGCCTTCCTGCATGTACTTTAACATTGCATGGGGCATCGTGTTCTATGTAATCTCTATTTTTAAGGTAATTGTTCTCCGTGGTAATTTACCTGATGTTTTTTCCTTTGAAGTTTGTTTTTATAACTACACCTCTCAATAACAGGTTTCAACTGTTCTCCACTTCCTTTTCAGATCCCAGGAAATGGCATTTTCTTTGATGACTGAAGGTTGGTCAGATGAACTTCAATGCTCTGTGTGCCTTGACGTCTACAAGGAGCCCATTACTCTGCCATGTGGCCACTCATTTTGTCATGTCTGCATCAATAAACACTGGGAAAGCAAGGAAGCAGTCACATCCTGGGATTGTCCGATGTGCAGTGAAGCATTTCCGATAAAACCAAAATGTAAAAAGAATGTGACCCTTGCCAGCTTGGCGGAACACATGAAGTTGAGGACGGGAGAAAACGTGGAGGAGCTGAGATGCACTGAGCATCGGAGAACAATACAACTCTATTGCAAAGACGATGAAAGCTTGATGTGTGTGATGTGCACGGCTGGACAACATCAGAACCACAATGTTGTTGCTGTGGAGATTGTTCATGATGAACTCAAGGCAAGTAAATAAGTGAAAATGTTTCTTTTTGTTTGTGTAAATTATATCCAAATGAATTTTTTTCCAGAGAATATATACACATCTTCTCAAAGGGAAGTTGAAAGAATAAAGTCTCAAACGACGAGCCATGTTGGTGAATGGCCAAGTTCTGTTATCATGAGAATTTGTTTAAATTTTCACTTTACTCAAGACAATCTACTGAAAATCTTGTGATGTTGGAGTATCAGAACATCCCTCAAAAGTGTGAGTTATTTCATGGAAAGACAACATCCTATGATACTTTCACTTGGTTGTAGAAACAGCAAAGGATCAAGAATAAGTCTTTTAAAGTGAACAACTTACACAAAAGGTGGGTATGGGATATTTATTTTACATATAGGGGTAAACATATAGGGGCAATACCCTTGGGTGGACAACTCGTCATGGCTGGATAAGATAACCAGGGAACCACCAGTAGGCATGGATGACCCACAAAATATGTAACATCGAAGAAAGTAAATACCTATGGGTTTTGTTTTTCATGCCGTGAACAAACTTTGGTACATCACGGGTGATGAAGGTTGCAGTGAAGTTTCATCGGAATTGTGTGTGTTGTTTCTGAGAAGAAAGCAAATACTTCTTGGGGGGAGCATCCCCCTTGTATACTCCCTGAGTGGACCACCTGAAACCACAATTATTTTTAATGCCATGAAAAAACATTGGTACCGCACTGGTGTTGAAGGTTGTGGTCAAGTTTCATCAATATCGTATGTGTAGTTTCTGAGAATAAAGCAAATACATATTTTGGGGGGCAACCCCCTTAGACCCCCTTCAAACCCGATATGTCTTTTTTAAATGCCCTGAACAAACTATGGTACATACACAGTGATGAACGTTGTGGTAGTTTCATCAAAATCGTATCTGTAGTTTCAGATAAGAAATTGAAGGTATTTGTGGACGGACGGACTGACGGATGACGCGCCATCCCATAAGCTCCCCGGAACTACTTTCCAGGAAAGCTAAAATGAATATTTGAGTGCTCACGAAATTATCAATTTTACACTAAGATTGTTTCTAGCACCGGGCCTAATGATATCGACCCGGAGTTCTGAAAAAGAGAAGTGTGGTTCATAAAAATACAGGTTGGTCCACTTTAACATCCCAGGTATATTCATGAAAACCATGCAAACAACCTGTTGTCAAACTTCATCTTCAAGGATGAAACAGCCTGCTAGTTAGAGCAATCACCAAGAGATGATGTTCACTTGTGACATTATCTATCACTAGGTGTTTGTTTTCTTGTGATTTTTAGCTCACCGGGAACGTAGATCTGGGGAGCTTATGGGATGGCGTGTCGTCACTCCGTCCGTCTGTCCCTCCGCAAATACTTGCAACTTCTCTGAAACTGCACATATAATTTCGATGAAACCTTACCACACCACAACGTTCATCACCATGTATCTACCAAAGTTGTTAATGGCATTAAAAATATCGGGCCCGAAGATGGTCTGCTGGGGTTGCTCCCCAAAAATAGGTTTTTGCTTTCTTCTCAGAAACTACACAATTTTGATGAAACTTGACCACAACCTTCATCACCTGTAATGTACCAGTTTGTTCATAGCATCACGGTCTGAGGGGGTCAACTGAGGGAGATTATGGGGGGTGGGGTTGCCCCCCCCCCTCTAAAGAGGTATATTTGCTTTCTTCTCAGAAACAACACACAGAATTCTGTTGAAACTTGAATCATCAATTCTTCACTTTTCCTCTTTATCTCTTTGCTGATGAGTCCACCCTCTGCTGTACCATCTGTCATCCCTCAGACCGGCAAGCAGCAGTCTCCTCACTCTCTGCAGATCTGGATATAATCACAAACTGGTCCAACACTTCACTTAGAACATGTCTGTCAACCCTGAGAAATCTCACACTCTCACGATGTCTCTCCAAAAGGACCGTTTGGACCCCCCCCCCCCACATCTACTTTCTCAGCAAACCTCTTGAAGAAGTCCTTCCATTCAAGCTTATGGGCCTCACTATCTGCCATATTTCTTGGGAAAGCTACATTTCCAAGCTGGCCAAAAAAAGCCAGTCAGTCACCAAATGGGCATCCTCCGTCGTGCAAAGTCCTTCCTTGGCACAGGTCGGTGGTGTTTCTGTCTTCTCTCATCTCCTTTCTGGCCTCGCTCCCCCCCACTCTGTCTGCGATCTGTCCCCCCCCCCCCATATTTTCGCAAGGTGCTCAAGGCTCACCAGCAACCCCCTTCTGGTAAAACTATCAAAATCAACAATCTCTGCTCACCTTCATTCTTTCATTCATCTTTTTTCCCGCCTTTGGAACAAACTCCCAAACTCTCTTCAATCCCATTCTTCCCTTCAGGTCTTCAAAACAGCTGTTCACCACTATCTCTTATCTTTCCCCATCCAAAACCATGATCTTTTCTACCCCTGCTAATCCATCCCAAACACACCTCATTCAAATTCTCTGCTTTCCTTCCTGAAAGTCCCTGTTGTGTAAGGATGTGAAAATCCCTATAGTGTCCATCTTGTTTACCCCGTGTACCCCGCCCCAACCCTCTCCCTTCCACAGATCTCCAAACGTCTCTGTTCCCCAATGTTTTGTGCTTCCCTCTCCCATCCCTCTTGTCTCCTGCTCCCCTTGTTATTCGTTCTATGTGTTGGCTCTTATACGATCCTCAACATTGTATATATAAAAAAATTAAAAACAATTGACTGCAAATTTCATCACCCATGATTTACCAAAGTTTTTTTTTTACTCATTATTTAAAAAACTTTTTTATACATTGACGAGGCTCGTATGAGAGCGAAGAAAGCAAATACATATTTTGTTCATGGCATTAGAAAAACTGGGGTCTATAGGGATGTAAGGGGGGGGGTTCCACCCCAAATATGTATTTGCTTTCTTCTCTGAAACTTGACCACAACCTTCATCACCCTTGATGGAAAAATTTTGTTCATTACATGAGAAAATTCCGGGTCTAACGAAGTTTAAGAAGGGGGTGGCCCCCGAAATATGTATTTGCTTTCTTCTCTGAAACTTGACCACAACCTTCATCACCCTTGATGGAAAAATTTTGTTCATTACATGAGAAAATTCCGGGTCTAACGGAGTTTAAGAAGGGGGTGGCCCCCGAAATATGTATTTGCTTTCTTCGCCGAAACTATGCACACAATTTTGATGAAACTTGACCATAACCTTCGTCAACTGTGAGGTACCAAATACCTCACATGAGGTACCAAATACCTCACATGAGGTACCAAATACCTCACATGAGGTACCAAATACCTCACATGAGGTACCAAATACCTGACCAAAGCAAAGATTGTTCACACCTTTAAAAAACATCAGGGTCTAATGGGGTCTACGGGGGGGGGGGTTTGTCCCCCAAAATATGCATTTTCTTTCTTCTCCGAAACTACACAATTTTGATGAAACTTGACCACAACCTTCATCATCCTTGATGGAAAAACGTTTGTTCACACCATTAAAAAACATTTGGGGCCAAAGGAGGTCTACAGTGGGGGTTGCCCCCTTAAAGAGGCATTTGCTTCCTTTTCAGAAACTACACATACAATTCCAGTAAAACATCATCACAACCCTCACCACCCATGATGGACCAAAATTGGTTCATGACATGAGAAAAACTTGGGGTCTACAGGAGTTTAAGGGGGTGTTTCCCTGAAAAATATGTACTTGCTTTCTTCTCGAAAACCACACACCGAATTTCGAGGAAGCTTGACCAAAACATTTATCACCCGTGATGTACCAAAGATTGTTCACGGAATTAAAATATTAATCCATCGGTATTTACTTTCTTCTCCATTACATCTTTTGTGGGTCATCCTTGCCTACTCGTGGTTCCCTGGTTGTCTCATCCAGCCGCTACCAGGTGAACACCCTTATGTTTGCCCATATAGGGGTATTGCCCCTATGTTTGCTTGTCAGCATCACCATCATCAAATGCATACTGAGTCTCGGTCAATGATTATGTTATCATGGTTTTAAATATCTTTCATAATTTTGCTGAATACAGATACAATCACACTGTACAAAATTTATGAGATTGCTCAACAACAGAAAACAACAAAAGTTGTGTGTGTGTGTGTTTTTATTTTTTTTTAAATGGTCCTCTCATTCATTTTTATATTCTGTTGAAAGAGGACCAGCATATTCATCTGCACACTACTTAAACAACAGGGCCTAACTGGAAACCAAAGTTTAATTATTTTTCTCCCCAAACAAAATGGCTGTTTGAAATATGCACTGATATTGGCAAGGACACGAGTCTACAAATGAGCGCAAACAGGTGTTTACATTGGTAGAAAAAGCATTCATAATAATCAGTCATCGCAGTTGACATCAAAACTTTCCTTTACTCAAACAGTCTCATCTCAATCCATCAGTTTGGTTTCTGATCCGATCACTTCACCTTTGACCTCCTTCTGCTGCTTTCCCAACAATGGATGAAGGCTCTGAATTTCAGAAAAGAGATCAATAATGTATCTCTGGACATGTCTCAAGCATTTGTCCAAGTCTGGTATCCTCCACTTTCGTAGTCATACCTGAGTCTCAACGGAATCTTCTCCCAGTTGAGACTGTTGGGACCCAAAGCAGTGTCTTAGGCCCAGTCCTGTTCTTTCATTTTATCAACTACATTTCTAAATTACTGGAAAATGCTCCTTATTTTTTTCCATACAACTCCACCCTCTGCTGCAGCACCCCTCATCCTCCAGATAGGCAGGCATTGGCCCCTTCCCTCTCTGAAGATGTGAGAAAGAAACATTAGTTGGAGCAACACTTGGACTATGTCTTTCAACCCTGGCAAATGTCATAGTCTCACTTTGTCTCTTTAAAAGGCCTGTCTGGTAAACCCTCCAATCTACTCCCTTAAAAAAAAAAACACTTGAAATTCATTCAGTTCTTCAAACATCTCACCATCACCATCAGCCACAATCCCTCCTTGTAAAGCAATCCCCTCATTGGGCATTCTCCATCTTTCCAAGGCAAATTAGAATTTTTAACAACACGCAAGGCCTTCAGCTGCAGCTCGATGGAGTACTGCTTTTCTTATCGGCTTGTGCTCTTATTTCGCACCTTTTACAACTTGATTCATGGATACCAAGGCTCTCAAAGTAATTGGAATCTCTTTCAACAAAGCTATATCCCTGGGCTCGTTACTCCTGCATTGCAGATAGCTTGCTCGCCCTGGAATCCCCTGCATCCTCACCCCTTTCTATTAACTGTACCCTCCCCCCCCCCCCATAAGGTTCTGCCACTAACCCATTTCATGTGAAACTCCCAAAACGCAGGTTCACTGCTCAACTCTATCAAGGTATGACTTAACATGCCTGATCTGTTGTTGCCTTTGCAGACCAGTTTTGTAATATGTTCAGCCCAAGACATGTCTTTGCCAGGGGTGAAGCCCCGAAGTTAAACCCTGAACCTCTTCCAGTGGCTGAACATGGAAATATGTGGGTTCATGTAATAGAATGAGACATAATGCCAGGAATGGTAGGCGTGATTCATTTTGTTTGTCCAACAATTCCAGATCATTAGACAGTGACACAGCTGCTGTATTTCCCTGTCCACAGGATGCAGTACTGTACTATCTCATGTGGAGTCATTTGTGTAAGTGCAGGAAGTAAAAAAGCCAGGTGTGATGGTATTCCTGCGTGCAGCAGTTAGCAAGCTTGACAAGCAGCACAGGATCGTACATTGTGTTGATTGTCTAAGATACAATATGTCCAGTCCATGTGATATCGACATAAACATTGACCTCTTGTTTGAGATTCAAGCCCTCTTACCATTTCTCATGGTGAAGCAAAATCATCTGCAAAGTTGAATCACTGGCACAGAATCCAAATTGATGATCCATGATTATGCTCTTTGAAAAGATGGATGACTTGCCATCAGCATCAATAATGGTTGACATGATTTCACTTGCAATTCGAAGTACCCTTACTGGTCTATTTTGGACATAATCTATTTTTGCCCCCATCTTGTTAATGGGAGTGATGTCAGATTTCCAGCAGACAGATAGTGACCAAAGTAAGAAAAGGACAGGTTTGCAGAGAGCAGACAAAGGAGTGAGAATGTACACTTGATTTGTGTCTTGATTTACTTTCATATGACGAATAAATTTCTGAAATGTGAATCCATATTATATTTTACCATTTCCCAGTTGTTACTCTATTTTACATGAGGGGAATAGAAACCAATATTCACATTTATTTTTATGATTTTGAATACCTTGACTTGTACATAGATCATTTTGAATGTCCGAAGTGTCTCCCATCTTTATGTAATGATGTAAGCATATACCTGTCACAATATGGCAGCCTTCAAAACCATCCACGTATCAAGCTGCTAAGATCCAGTTGATTACAGCTTTCACATCATCCCAAACTACGTGATTTCACAATGGGGTCGAGTTCCACCTCTGCTTAAAATCATTTTTTGCAGTTTTCATTTCCACATCGAGGTAAACTGTTCTTCTTTACTCTGTGCAGGGCGTTTTGACTGCAAAGTGTCCTGAACTATCAAAGTCAAAGCAGCACCTTGGATCCCAACTCTATCAACTGCAGCAGGAGGTTGAGAAAACACAGGTAAGAAGTACCAAGGAATGGATGTGATTGGATGGAAAGAGAATTCACATCTGGAAGAGATTAAGTTCTACATTGGGAGTCAGTCACCTTAATTCAAACTGCACGATCTTAGTTGTATCTTAGCCATCTCAGGCCACCTCTGCCCATTTACTCACTGGTGATCAACCACCTGATCCAATCACAATTTCAATCAATGACCACTGAGGTCAGATTTATTTTAAAATCCAAATGAACAGATATGAGAAAGTTGTCGTCTTGAAATGATTTCAAGATTTTTTTTTAATGATCTTTTTGGATACAAATGTCAGATTTTGGAAGAGCATGATACAGAGAGAAAAGATTATCCCCGTGTGGGGGTGACGGTCATCTCTATAATGTTTTTTACGATCATAATCAATGAACCGTTGCCAGATATCTCCTAAAATGACAGACTAGATAGGTTTTGAAAATGGCGACTTTCACAACTTTCGTGACCTCGTGACCTTGACCCTGACCTCGAATCCGGGAAAAAATACATTGTTGGGTATCACTCATCGACCTCTACCCACATACCAAATTTCATCAAGATCGGAAGTAAAAACTTTCTTTGTACCGGGAGGTGTTTTGACCATCTTCCAGATCACGTGCCGATCAAACGTGAAGGAAATTCAAAAATCTGTCCGGTTAGATACAAGATAATATTTTTTACTATCATAATCAATAAACAGTTGCCGAATATCTTGTAGAATGGCAGACGAGATAGGTTTTGAAAATGGCGATTTTTATAACTTACGTGACCTCGTGACCTCATCCCTGACCTTGAACCCAGACAAAAGTTATATCGTTGTGCAACACTCATCGACCTCTACCCACATACTAAGTTTCATCAAGACCGGAAAGAAAAATTGTTGACGGACATTTGGTCTGGCTTTATTAGGTCATCTCGGGAGAGATGACCTAAAAAGGCAAAGTAATGGCAGTGGGGAAGTTTGGCAAAAAGTGGAATCTGTAAAAAGTAAGAGAATTAATGAATGGGGAAAAGAGAAAAAAACAAGATGGGAAGAAAGAGTAAGATGGTTGGTTTAGGGGAGGGTGGAATGGTTAATAGCGGTGAAAAGATTGCGGGTTGGAATGGATTGGGAATACAGGAGAGGGTGGTAGACTGCCGACATCAAGCCTTGTAGGGGAAAGTGGGATTGAACTTTTTCATGAAGATGGTTCCACAAGCCAGTAAGGGAAAAAGAGGAATAAAAGAGTAGAGGTAGGCAGGTATCCTGTCACATTACTACTTAACTGTGTATACAAATTACTGGAGTGTTAGTATT
>NC_140962.1:145182777-145232229 GCF_056783735.1 Eptatretus burgeri | reverse complement strand
AATATTACTTTATTTTATGTTCTTAATAACTCCATTATTCATGAAAATTAACAGCACAAAAACAATACACAAACATGTTACTTAAGGGTACAGTTTGAAGAAATTTTAAAGTTGAAGGCCCCAACCCTAATTTCTCCCCAAATTTGTGGATTTGCCGTTCACAGGGATTTTTAAGAACGTAACTCCAGCGAATGGCAAGGCCTTCCTGCATGTACTTTAACATTGTATGGGGCATCGTGTTCTATGTAATCTCTATTTTTAAGGTAATTGTTCTCCGTGGTAATTTACCTGATGTTTTTTCCTTTGAAGTTTGTTTTTATAACTACACCTCTCAATAACAGGTTTCAACTGTTCTCCACTTCCTTTTCAGATCCCAGGAAATGGCATTTTCTTTGATGACTGAAGGTTGGTCAGATGAACTTAAATGCTCTGTGTGCCTTGACGTCTACAAGGAGCCCATTACTCTGCCATGTGGCCACTCATTTTGTCATGTCTGCATCAATAAACACTGGGAAAGCAAGGAAGCAGTCACATCCTGGGATTGTCCGATGTGCAGTGAAGCATTTCCGATAAAACCAAAATGTAAAAAGAATGTGACCCTTGCCAGCTTGGCGGAACACATGAAGTTGAGGACGGGAGAAAAAGTGGAGGAGCCGAGATGCACCGAGCATCGGAGAACAATACAACTCTATTGCAAAGACGATGAAAGCTTGATGTGTGTGATGTGCACGGCTGGACAACATCAGAACCACAATGTTGTTGCTGTGGAGATTGTTCATGATGAACTCAAGGCAAGTAAATAAGTGAAAATGTTTCTTTTTGTTTGTGTAAATTATATCCAAATGAATTTTTTTTCCAGAGAATATAAACACATCTTCTCAAAGGGAAGTTGAAAGAATAAAGTCTCAAACGACGAGCCATATTGGTGAATGGCCAAGTTCTGTTATCATGAGAATTTGTTTAAATTTTCACTTGACTCAAGACAATCTACTGAAAATCTTGTGATGTTGGAGTATCAGAACATCCCTCAAAAGTGTGAGTTATTTCATGGAACGACAACATCCTTATGATACTTTCACTTGGTTGTAGAAACAGCAAAGGATCAAGAATAAGTCTTTTAAAGTGAACAACTTACACAAAAGATGGGTATGGGATATTTATTTTACATATGGGGGTAAACATATAGGGGCAATACCCTTGGGTGGACAACTCGTCATGGCTGGATAAGATAACCAGGGAGCCACCAGTAGGCATGGATGACCCACAAAATATGTAACATCGAAGAAAGTAAATACCTATGGGTTTTGTTTTTCATGCCGTGAACAAACTTTGGTACATCACGGGTGATGAAGGTTGCAGTCAAGTTTCATCGGAATTGTGTGTGTTGTTTCTGAGAAGAAAGCAAATACTTCTTGGGGGGAGCATCCCCCTTGTATACTCCCTGAGTGGACCACCTGAAACCACAATTATTTTTAATGCCATGAAAAAACATTGGTACCGCACGGGTGTTGAAGGTTGTCAAGTTTCATCAATATCGTATGTGTAGTTTCTGAGAATAAAGCAAATACATATTTTGGGGGGCAACCCCCTTAGACCCCCTTCAAACCCGATATGTCTTTTTTAAATGCCCTGAACAAACTATGGTACATACACAGTGATGAACGTTGTTGTAAAGTTTCATCAAAATCGTATCTGTAGTTTCAGATAAGAAATTGAAGGTATTTGTGGACGGACGGACTGACGGATGACGCGCCATCCCATAAGCTCCCCGGAACTACTTTCCAGGAAAGCTAAAATGAATATTTGAGTGCTCACGAAATTATCAATTTTACACTAAGATTGTTTCTAGCACCGGGCCTAATGATATCGACCCGGAGTTCTGAAAAAGAGAAGTGTGGTTCATAAAAATACAGGTTGGTCCACTTTAACATCCCAGGTATATTCATGAAAACCATGCAAACAACCTGTTGTCAAACTTCATCTTCAAGGATGAAACAGCCTGCTAGTTATAGCAATCACCAAGAGATGATGTTCACGTGTGACATTATCTATCACTAGGTGTTTGTTTTCTTGTGATTTTTAGCTCACCGGGAACGTAGATCTGGGGAGCTTATGGGATGGCGTGTCGTCACTCCGTCCGTCTGTCCCTCCGCAAATACTTGCAACTTCTCTGAAACTGCACATATAATTTCGATGAAACCTTACCACACCACAACGTTCATCACCATGTATCTACCAAAGTTGTTAATGGCATTAAAAATATCGGGCCCGAAGATGGTCTGCTGGGGTTGCTCCCCAAAAATAGGTTTTTGCTTTCTTCTCAGAAACTACACGATTTTGATGAAACTTGACCACAACCTTCATCATCCTTGATGGAAAAACGTTTGTTCACACCATTAAAAAAAAATTGGGGCCTGAGGAGGTCTACAGTGGGGGTTGCCCCCTTAAAGAGGCATTTGCTTCCTTTTCAGAAACTACACATACAATTCCAGTAAAACATCATCACAACCCTCACCACCCATGATGGACCAAAATTGGTTCATGACATGAGAAAAAATTGGGGTCTACAGGAGTTTAAGGGGGTGTTTTCCTGAAAAATATGTACTTGCTTTCTTCTCCGAAACCACACACAGAATTTCGAGGAAACTTCACCAAAACATTTATCACCCGTGATGAACCAAAGATTGTTCACGGAATTAAAATATAAATCCATCGGTATTTACTTTCTTCTCAATTACATCTTTTGTGGGTCATCCTTGCCTACTCGTGGTTCCCTGGTTGTCTCATCCAACCGCTACCAGGTGAACACCCTTATGTTTGCCCCTATATTTGCCCATATAGGGGTATTGCCCCTATGTTTGCTTGTCAGCATCACAATCATCAAATGCATACTGAGTCTCAGTCAATGATTATGTTATCATGGTTTTAAATATCTTTCATAATTTTGCTGAATACAAATACAATCACACTATACAAAATTTATGAGATTGCGCAACAACAGGAAACAACAAAAGTTGTGTGTGTGTTTTTTTTTTTTTTTTTTAATGGTCCTCTCATTCATTTTTATATTCTGTTGAAAGAGGACCAGCATATTCATCTGCACACTGCATAAACAACAGGGCCTAACTGGAAAACAAAGTTTAATTATTTTTCTCCCCAAACAAAATGGCTGTTTGAAATATGCACTGATATTGGCAAGGACACGAGTCTACAAATGAGCGCAAACAGGTGTTTACATTGGTAGAAAAAGCATTCATAATAATCAGTCATCGCAGTTGACATCAAAACTTTCCTTTACTCAAACAGTCTCATCTCAAACCATCAGTTTGGTTTCTGATCCGATCACTTCACCTTTGACCTCCCTTCTGCTGCTTTCCCAACAATGGATGAAGGCTCTGAATTTCAGAAAAGAGATCAATAATGTATCTCTGGACATGTCTCAAGCATTTGTCCAAGTCTGGTATCCTCCACTTTTGTAGTCATACCTGAGTCTCAACGGAATCTTCTCCCAGTTGAGACTGTTGGGACCCAAAGCAGTGTCTTAGGCCCAGTCCTGTTCTTTCATTTTATCAACTACATTTCTAAATTACTGGAAAATGCTCCATATTTTTTTCCATATAACTCCACCCTCTGCTGCAGCACCCCTCATCCTCCAGATAGGCAGGCATTGGCCCCTTCCCTCTCTGAAGATGTGAGAAAGAAACATTAGTTGGAGCAACACTTGGACTATGTCTTTCAACCCTGGCAAATGTCATAGTCTCACTTTGTCTCTTTAAAAGGCCTGTCTGGTAACCCCTCCAATCCACTCCCTTAAAAAAAAACTCTTGAAATTCATTCAGTTCTTCAAACATCTCACCATCACCATCAGCCACAATCCCTCCTTGTAAAGCAATCCCCTCATTGGGCATTCTCCATCTTGCCAAGGCAAATTAGAATTTTTAACAACACGCAAGGCCTTCAGCTGCAGCTCGATGGAGTATTGCTTTTCTTATCGGCTTGTGCTCTTATTTCGCACCTTTTACAACTTGATTCATGGATACCAAGGCTCTCAAAGTAATTGAAATCTCTTTCAACAAAGCTATATCCCTGGGCTCGTTACTCCTGCATTGCAGATAGCTTGCTCGCCCTGGAATCCCCTGCATCCTCACCCCTTTCTATTAACTGTACCCTCCCCCCCACAAGGTTCTGCCACTAACCCACTTCATGTGAAACTCCCAAAACCCAGGTTCACTGCTCACCTCTATCAAGGTATGACTTAACATGACTGAGGATGCCTGATCTGTTGTTGCCTTTGCAGACCAGTTTTGTAATATGTTCAGCCCAAGAGATGTCTTTGCCAGGGGTGAAGCCCCAAAGTTAAACCCTGATCCTCTTCCAGTGGCTGAACATGGAAATATGTGGGTTCATGTAATAGAATGAGACATAATGCCAGGAATGGTAGGTGTGATTCATTTTGTTTGTCCAACAATTCCAGATCATTAGACAGTGACACAGCTGCTGTATTTCCCTGTCCACAGGATGCAGTACTGTACTATCTCATGTGGAGTAATTTGTGTAAGTGCAGGAAGTAAAAAAGCCAGGTGTGATTGTATTCCTGTGTGCAGCAGTTAGCAAGCTTGACAAGCAGCACAGGATCGTACATTGTATTGATTGTCTAAGATACAATATGTCCAGTCCATGTGATATCGACATAAACATTGACCTCTTGTTTGACATTCAAGCCCTCTTACCATTTCTCATGGTGAAGCAAAATCATCTGCAAAGTTGAATCACTGGCACAGAATCCAAATTCATGATCCATGATTATGCTCTTTGAAAAGATGGATGACTTGCCATCAGCATCAATAATGGTTGACATGATTTCACTTGCAATTCGAAGTACACTTAATGGTCTATTTTGGACATAATCTCTTTTTGCCCCCATCTTGTTAATGGGAGTGATGTCAGATTTCCAGCAGACAGGTAGTGACCAAAGTAAGAAAAGGACAGGTTTGCAGAGAGCAGACAAAGGAGTGAGAATTTACACGTGATTTGTGTCTTGATTTACTTTCATATGACGAATAAATTTCTGAAATGTGAATCCATATTATATTTTACCATTTCCCAGTTGTTACTCTATTTTACATGAGGGGAATAGAAACCAATATTCACATTTATTTTTATGATTTTGAATACCTTGACTTGTACATAGATCATTTTAAATGTCTGAAGTGTCCCCCATCTTTATGGAATGATGTAAGCATATACCTGTCACAATATGGCAGCCTTCAAAACCATCCACGTATCAAGCTGCTAAGATCCAGTTGATTACAGCTTTCACATCATCCCAAACTACGTGATTTCACAATGGGGTCGAGTTCCACCTCTGCTTAAAATCATTTTGTGCAGTTTTCATTTCCACATCGAGGTAAACTGTTCTTCTTTACTCTGTGCAGGGCGTTTTGACTGCAAAGTGTCCTGAACTATCAAAGTCAAAGCAGCACCTTGAATCCCAACTCCATCAACTGCAGCAGGAGGTTGAGAAAACACAGGTAAGAAGTACCAAGGAATGGATGTGATTGGATGGAAAGAGAATTCGCATCTGGAAGAGATTAAGTTCTACATTGGGAGTCAGTCACCTTAATTCAAACTGCACGATCTTAGTTGTATCTTAGACATCTCAGGCCACCTCTGCCCATTTACTCACTGGTGATCAACCACCTGACCCAATCACAATTTAAATCAATGACCACTGAGGTCAGATTTATTTTAAAATCCAAATGAACAGATATGAGAAGGTTGTCGTCTTGAAATGATTTCAAGATTTTTTTTTTTAATGATCTTTTTGGATACAAATGTCAGATTTTGGAAGAGCATGATACAAATGACCGTTTTTACAGCCATTTTTCCCTGCTGTGCAGGGGTTAGGCTTTTTCTTGAGGCAATGTTTTATGGCCGGATGCCCTTCCTGAC
Source organism: Eptatretus burgeri (assembly GCF_056783735.1). Taxonomy (NCBI): domain Eukaryota; kingdom Metazoa; phylum Chordata; class Myxini; order Myxiniformes; family Myxinidae; genus Eptatretus; species Eptatretus burgeri. The sequence goes on along the minus strand of NC_140962.1, from coordinate 145,226,277 downwards.
GCCAACCCTGGTCGCCTCTTACGACACACAGGGATATGGTATACCTATTCGAACCAGGGCATACACCGGGACCAGTACACTGGTACTCACTTCGCCAACCTCAGATGGATGACAGGCTGAGTCAACCCCCTGGTGTTAATTCAGCAGCCAACGGGGCTTGAACTCAGGACCCTGGGATCCCAAGCCGCCACCCTAACCACTAAGCCAACACCAGGCTTAGGAAGAGCATGATACAGAGAGAAAAAATTACCCCCGTGTGGGGGTGACGGTCATCTCTATAATGTTTTTTACGATCATAATCGATGAACCGTTGCCAGATATCTTCTGAAATGACAGACTAGATAGGTTTTGAAAATGGTGACTTTCACAACTTTCGTGACCTCGTGACCGTGACCCTGACCTCGAATCTGGGGAAAAAAATACGTTTTTGTTGGGTATCACCCATCGACCTCTACCCACATATCAAATTTCATCAAGATCGGAAGTAAAAAAGTTTTCTTTGTACCGGGAGGTGTTTTGACCATCTTCCAGATCACGTGGTGATCAAACGGGAAGGAAATTAAAAAATCTGTCTGGTTAGATACAAGATAATATTTTTTACTATCATAATCAATAAACAGTTGCCGAATATCTTGTAGAATGGCAGAGGAGATAGGTTTTGAAAATGGCGATTTTTTTTTTTATTTTTATTTTTTTATTTTTTTTAATAACTTACATGACCTCGTGACCTCGTCCCTGACCTTGAACCCAGACAAAAGTTATATCGTTGTGCAACACTCATCGACCTCTACCCACATACTAAGTTTCATCAAGACCGGAAAGAAAAATTGTTGACGGACATTTGGTCTGGCTTTATTAGGTCATCTCGGGAGAGATGACCTAAAAAGGCAAAGTAATGGCAGTGGGGAAGTTTGGCAAAAAGCGGAATCTGTAAAAAGTAAGAGAATTAATGAATGGGGAAAAGAGAAAAAAACAAGATGGGAAGAAAGAGTAAGATGGTTGGTTTAGGGGAGGGTGGAGTGGTTAATAGCGGTGAAAAGATTGCGGGTTGGAATGGATTGGGAATACAGGAGAGGGTGGTAGACTGCCGACATCAAGCCTTGTAGGGGAAAGTGGGAATGAACTTTTCATGAAGATGGTTCCACAAGCCAGTAAGGGAAAAAGAGGAATAAAAGAGTAGAGGTAGGCAGGTATCCTGTCACATTACTACTTAACTGTGTGTACAAATTACTGGAGTGTTAGTATTTCTACTTGAATGTTAATCATTGTATTGTTAGTGGGAAACAAACTCTGTCCATACCTAAAGAAGTGTTTGTACTTTTTTGTGATCAGGAACTCTGAATTAATTTTATTTCTTTCATGTTTAAAGGTTTATATTTTTGTCTGATTCTGCTCATTAAAGATGAACAAGTTAAAATATGTCTTGGTAATCTATGTTTGGTAAATGTTGAAATTTCCCGTTATCCCATCGACTCACCCCATGAATTCAGCTTTGTGGATAAGTGTCCTGTCCAATCCATTATTTCCTTCTCAAATGCACTCCCACAATGTCATAATCCTTCTTCAAACATGATCCATTGGTCTCTTTTGTTTTCACTTTTCTCTGACAGTTTATTCTTGACTTTTAATTCCACTGAAACAATGATCCATTTCTTTCAGCATTCAGAAAGAGGTACTGTGGACGGGATGGAGAAAAAGCAAATGGAGTTGCACAAATTTGTGGATAAATCTGTGGATCTTATGAAGAGTCGGGTGATCAAAAGGCAAAAGGAGAAGATTTTTCTCATTCAGAAGCAGATGGATAAGGTTAAGGAGCAGTTGAACTCTCTCCATGAAGCAAATTCCATGTTGAAAACAGCACTCCAGGATCTTGAGACCATTTCTTTTATACTGGTAGGCATTCTTCCTCACCTTTTACAAAGGCAGTCGTGTTTAATCTATAATAAGAAAATGTCAGCATGTGTCAATCCGTCAGTCCTTCTCCTCTATAACCCGAAAACCATGAAAGCTAGCAGCCCCAAACTTTGCATGCATACTAAGGGAAATCCAAGGTGGTGTATGAATGAAAATTGAATGTTTGGGTTAATTTAAACATCCATTTCGAAGATAATTCACAGCCTTATTTAATTAACCTTTATCAAGGCCTCATCGTTGGTCAGCTCCCAAGTCAGCCTGCTGGGGTCTTCATTTGCCATTTTGTTTGACCTGCTCAACAATGCCTTGACTTGGAGCAGGTCACAACGGTTTCTTAATGATAAAGTTTTTTTTTTTTTTCCACTTTCTTCACTCATATCATCGAATGTCTGTTCATCATACTGACGAATCGCTGGATACATTGCAATGCTGATAAACACCTGGAGACGCCACCATTCGTGGCATTATTTCATTTCTGCACATGCTCGAACCTCCAGAATCTCTTAAACTAAGCTGAATTACAAAATTTAAGCTCCAGAATTGAACTTAGCAGCAGTTCTGACTGCTAAAAAAGTGTTAATTTGTCTAATTCGGACATAGTTTGATATATCGGGCATCTCCGGGAGGTGTGGATTTAACATGATGGTTCGACGATCGCTAATTGGTTGCCAAGCCAGCTGTTCCTTATCACCCATTTTTGTGAAGTGCTTTGTCCACTTGCTGAGCACTCTACAGTATTTTCACTGTCACTGAATATTGTATGTTGATCGACTTGAATAATGTTCAGGGGTCACTTGCCTGTATTGGCCCTGCGTTGTTCTGTGGTGTATTGAGAGATGGCTGGCTTGCTGAAAATGTGCAATTTTATGTTGCACCAAATTTCCCATTTTTGCACGATCTTCTTTCTTTATACAATCCATCACTTCGGCACAGATAAATGAAACGTTTTGTTAACGTCATGGCAGGATTGCCGAGAGGTATGCTCGCTCACTCTAAGCTGTCTCGCCTGGATTTGAAAACCAACCCAGCTACAAACTGTCAGCCCTATGTTTCATAAGCAGGGTGATTCATCAATGTGTGCGCCATTAAACTGGACACCACATCTGTCAGAATCCCTTTCTCACTCTCCCCTCCTTCTCTCACCCTCTCTCTGTCTCTCTCTCCCACCCCACCCCTATCCTTCTCCCTCTCTCCCCCTCCTCTCTCTCCCACCCTACCCCTATCCTTCTCCCTCTCTCCCCTCTCCTCTCTCTCCCCCTCTCCTCTCTCCCCTCTCCTCTCTCCCCCTCTCCTCTCTCCCCCTCTCCTCTCTCCCCCTCTCCTCTCTCTCCTCTCTCTCCCTCCCTGATCCCTCTCTCTCCCACACCTATCCCCTTTCTACTTATCCTCACCCTCTCACGTCCTGCTCCTCCACCCCTCTCCCACTGTAAAGGGGTCTGTTGAAGACTGATAGTTTCGTTTTGAATTTGCCAGGTAGATGGCATGGGTTTTTAAAAGCTCCCGTCTGGTTTTATAAGGAACATGGCGGTTAAAGTAGAAAATGTTGCTGTTTGGGTGTTTTTTATTGCTCTTCCCTTCCCTTCCTTTTCTCTCATGCTGCCTTCTCTTCCCCTCCCCTCATGCTATCCTCTTGCCAAACCACCTCCACCACCATACATCTCTCTGGAGGTCGAGGAGGGGAAGGGCTGTCAAAGAATGTGTAAAGTGGACAAAATGAAAGCTTCTCTTTTATTTCGCAGTTGTAGCTTCTGTTCTGATCAATTCCGTTTTTATAAAGCAATGAATTGCCAGATAACGGAAGAATTTGCCAAGAGGTACGCATGGTCGCTCTAAACTGTCTAGCCTGGGTTTGAATCCTGACCCAACTATAAACTGTCATCCCTGTGTTTCACTGGTAGAATGATTAATTAATGTGTGTGCTTTGTCTCGGATGGACATTAAACTTGGCATCACATCTGCCGGAATCCCTTCACCTCTCTCCTCCCCCTCTGCTCCTTCCCTCCCCTCTCCCTTTCCACATCCACTCCATCCTCTCTCTCTCTCCTCCTTCCTCCCCCCTCACCTCCTCGCTCCCTCCTCTCCCTCTTTCTCCCCTCCCCCATTAATGCTCCTATCAGCGAAACGGTTTTGTATTTGGTAGTTATTAAATATACATTGTTTCAGAGTGGATTCCACTTGTTCTGGCTGCTTTGTTTGGTGGTTTAGGATGGTTTTAGTGTAGTTGGAGTGAGTTTCAAACCGCTTTAGACCATACCCGTGACCAGTGGTTTCCTCGGCCGAATTACATCAGGTCATGGGCATCTAACGGCCATTCACCAGGCCAATTCCATGGACGCACGAGAATTGTCTCGTGGCAAACAGGCCAGGGAACTTACTTGGATCCGTGGACTTCGTTGGTGGTTGCGGATATTTTGGCACAACCTGTGGCACTCGAACCAGGCAACCGGAATGGAACTGGGGCCGTAACAATGTACTAAACAAAAAACATACAAACTGATGGATACGCCACATGGCCAAAGGTATGTGGACACCGACTCAACCAACATCTCATTCCAAAATCATGGGCAGTAATATGGAGTTGGTCCACTTTTTTTCTGCTACAACAGCCTCCACTCTTCTGGGAAGGTTTTCCATGAGATGTTGGAGCATTGCTGCGGTGATTTGTTTCCATTCAGCCACAAGAGCATGAGTGATGTCGGGCAATGATGTTGGCCGATTAGGTCTGGCTCGCAGTTGGTGTTCCAATTCATCCCAAAAGGTGTTCGATGGGGTTGAGCTCAGGGCTCTGTGCAGGCCAGTCAAGTTCTTCCACACCGATCTAGACAAACCATTTCTGCATGGACCTCACTTTGTGCATGGGGAAATTGTCATGCTGAAACAGGAAAGGGCCTTCCCAAACTGTTGCCACAACGTTGGAAGCACAGAATCATCTCGCATGTCATTGTATGCTGTAGCGTAAAAATTCCCCTTCACTAGAACAAAGGGGCCTAGCCCAAACCATGAAAAACATCCCCAGACCATTATTCCTCCTCCACTAAACTTTACAGTTGGCACTCTGCATCCAAGCAGGTAGCGTTCTCCTGGCATCCACCAAACCCAGATTCGCCCGTCAGACTGCCAGATGGTGAAGTTTGATTCATCATGACAGAGAATGCGTTTCCACTGCTCCATAGTCCAATTGTGGTGAGCTTTACAACACTCCCGCTGACGTTTGGCATTGTGCATGGTGATCTTAGGCTTGTGTGCGAATGCTCGGCCATGGAAACAAATTTCATGAATCTCTCAATGAAATGTTTGTGCTGACGTTGCTTCCATAGGCAGTTAGGAACTCGGTTGTGAATGTTGGAACGACGACAGATGAATTTTCCATGCTACTCACTTCAGCACTCAGCAGCCCCATTCTGTGAGCTTGTGTGGCTTACCACTTCACGGCTGAGCTGTTTTTGCTCCTAAGTTTCCACTTCACAATAACAGCACTTACAGTTGACCTATGATGCTGCCTCGTTGAAATTGACTGAGCTCTTCAGTATGGCCCATTCTCCTACCAGTGTTTGTCTATGGAGATTGCATGGCGGTGTGCTTGAATTTATACACCTGTCAGCAATGGGTGTGGCTGAAATCGCCGAATTCACAAATTCGAAGGGGTGTCCGCATACTTTTGGCCATGTAATGTATCATTATGATGGGGTAACTGCATCAAAGTAGTATAGGTACTAATCTTTTGTGATAACCACATAGGTTATGTTACGGTTTATGTTTTGATGCAATTTGCCCTGATTTTACCCTCAGAAACGATTAAATGCCTCAGATTCCGGGAACCTTGTTCTTTGCTCTGTTGGTACCCCCATATTTCCCTATACTAAATAATCCACCCTGTTGTTTGTTGGTGCTTTTGTTGTTTTCTAATGGTTTGAACAATCACATGTCTGAAACAGTCCCATTATCTCAGAGTGAGGTAAGAGCTGTGTCGAAGAAATTTCCAAGTCATCCTGTACATTTGAGTCATTTATTTAACAAGCAACATAAACAAATACAAACAAACACATACATATGCACATATGGAGGATCTGAACACAGACTTGCTCCAGATCTCCAAAATACATGGATAATTTTAGTTCTTTTATATCGGGTTCAGTGAGACACAGCTCTGTCATTTTAAATGCTGGTGCCACCGTTTGTCAGGTTGATGTATTTCCAGGTAGAAATCATTTTCAGCTTTTGTGCAGCAGTCAGCCTAATTTTGAAGTATTGTAATATATATATATATATATATATATATATATATATATATATATATATATATATATATATATATATATATATATATATATGTATGTTTCAAAACCAGATGTGTAAAATACCTCTCAGCACAGAATGACATCACAACTGAAGTCATTTGGGTACCTTGATGCATCACATACCATTTATGGTATGGAAGGGAAAAGTTCAGTCCACTCTTTAACATTCCAGGGAATTATATATAACTAGATGATCCGTGAACCCGTTGGGTTCCCCTTGTGACAGCGGTTGATTAAAAAATCATTTCAAGAAAGAAACCAAGATAGCTCCAGCAAACTGTACCGCTGAGGTTGTTTGCATTTATCAAATAATCCCGAAGAGTACTTGACTGAATCGGGAATTGCTTTTTTTTAATAATTTTTTTCGTTGCCCGATTTGAACGAAACGATATTGCGCGTCAATGTGGAAAAAAAAAACGGAGAAAAGAAAGTCGAAGAAATTATTGTACGTAATCTTCTGAACACAATTTTATTTATTAATGAACACGGAAGTATTAGATCAAAATGGCGATGTTTATTTTATGCTTTAAAATAAATCGTTCTTTGTCTATACTAAATGTTTGAGATTTTAAAATAAATAATTTCAAGAAAAAAAAGACAGCTCCAGCGAACTATACCGCTGAGTTTGTTTGTATTGATCAAATACTCCCGAAGAGTACTTGACTGAATCAGGAATTGATTTTAAATAATTTTTTCCCGATTTGAATGAAACTTGATACTGCACACCGCAGGAGAATGGTGAGTAATGTGGCCTAAAACTTTTTCACTGTCGTGTACCGTTTTGGCTGTATTTCGGGAACATACAAACATACATACATACATATATATATATATATACATATATATATACATATATATATATATATATACATATACATATATATATATATACATATACATATATATATATATATACATATATATATATATATATATATATACATATATATATATATATATTGTTGCGGTCTTCGCGCCCGCCGGCGTGCGACGGCCACGTAACTCGAATCGCGGCACGTCGCCCACCGGACGGACAATCCAGTCGTGACCCTCTCGGACTAACGCCGGGAACCAGTCACGGGTGGACCTTTCGGTCTCACCGCGATCGAGCCAATCAGCCCCGCGTGGGATAGGGTTGCTCGCCAAATTCGAACTACCTAAGTACCCACGCGGAGGGTAGACCGGGCGATCGCACCTCGCCGCAGGTCGACTTCGGATACGGGCCACTTAAGCGACCCGTTCCGTACTATCAGAATAACCGAGCGGTGTTATCGTCGACCTCGACGGTTCGATTAATTATCGGGCGTATTCAGCCCACTACCAACCCTTTACGTGAAGCAAGATGGGGATTCAAAGAAAGAAATGACGAAGCGAAGCGGGAGAACAGTTCAACAATAAAGCACATTTATTCGCGACGAACGGAAAGCACACAAATACAATTCCACCAAATGCACACAAAAAAGAAAACACAATTCCATTTACACAAAAAGCAAACATAAAAGTGAAAACAAAGTGCAGAGCTAATACCGACTACCGAGCACACGGCAACACTTATACAATTCTACTTCACAGACGGCGCCGACAACACATACCCAAAACCAAGGAAAAGAAATCCCCCAAGAATGAGGTAGGCCTGGGGCCGAGACCGGGTCGGGCCTACCCGTCTGGTGATGAGACGCGGAGCGGCGATGGCCCCGCAACCCGCGGGCCTCGTGGACAGTGCCTGGCAGGGGGTGGGAACGGGGCCCCCTTGGTCGCACTATCTCAGCGCGGGGGGAAACAGGAGGGGGTTGCTGATGCTCGGGGTATAGAGGATCTTTATTATATGCGACGAGCGTCTCCACCTCGGCCAGGTCGCGCTGTCGGCCTCCCTCGGGTGCAGCTTCCTGCACGACGCGAGCACCCCCTCGTCTGGTGTCGCCGCCTTTCCACAGCTCCGTCCCCTCCGTTCCGACTCCAACGCACACGACGAGCAGCTCCACCGCCCGCGAAGTCTTGACCCTCTGCTTCCGACTCTCCTCTTCTTGACTCTCCGACCCGTTCTGCTGACTCTCTCGTTCCCGTTCTGCTGACTCTCCTTTGCGACTCCGACTTCGTTCTGCTGACTCTCTCGTTTTCTTTCTGACTGACGAACACCGTCCTTTTATCCCCCCGTAACTTCGCCTTTGACCCCCTCCCTTTGACCTTTCACCTCGCTCCCCATTGGCCCGAGAAAAAGTGGGCGTGAAGGCTTTTTGATCCACAAATTTGCATATATCGATCGTTCTGGAGGCGGGGCCAAATCGCCCCTCGCTCACCGATTGGACGGCAAAAAGTGGGCGTGTGTCGTTTTTGATCCGTTTTTGAAGCAGAAAATCCGTGATTTTGTACACGCTGTTCAACGTGCGCCCTACACGAGTCCAGCATCGGTGCCCATGAGTGGCGCGAGATGACGGTGATGCGATGGTGGCGAGTTGTGACGGTAAAGGTCGTGGCGGTTGTGGTGAAGCGGTGGTTGTGGTCGGTGGTTGATGTTGTGGTTGTGATCATGGCGGTTGGTCCAAAATAAAGATAGTAAAAGAAAAACGGCTATCCTAAAGAGTCGCAGCACGTATAAATGACATGTATTCCCACTAGACAACGGGTTTGGGCCTAACTACACATGCACTTACCGAGATACCTCACCTAAGGGACCTGAATGGTGGTTTGCGAATCTGGTAACCACAACAATATATATACATATATATATATACATATATATATATATATATATATATATATATATATATATATATATACATATACATATACATATACATATATATACATATACATATACATATACATATACATATACATATACATATACATATGCATATGCATATACATATACATATATATATATATATATATATATATATATATATATATATATATATATATATATATATATATATATATATATTGTTGTGGTTACCAAATTCGCAAACCACCATTCAGGCCCCTTAGGTGAGGTATCTCGGTAAGTGCATGTGTAGTTAGGCCCAAACCCGTTGTCTAGTGGGAATACATGTCATTTATGCGTGCTGCGACTCTTCAGGATAGCCGTTTTTCTTTTACTATCTTTATTTTGGACCAACCGCCATGATTACCACCACAACCACAACATCAACCACCAACCACAACGCCGCTTCACCACAACCGCCACGACCTTCACGTCACACCTCGCAGCCGTCGCATCGCCACCGTTCTTGCGCCGCCTGTGGGTACCGGTGTTGGACTCGTGCAGGGCGCGCGCCGAACAGCGTGTACAAAATCACGGATTTTGTGCTTCAAAAACGGATCAAAAACGACACACACACACTTTTTGCCGTCCAATCGGTGAGCGAGGGGCGATTTGGCCCCGCCTCCAGGGCGATCGATATATGCAAATTTGTGGATCAAAAAGCCTTCACGCCCACTTTTTCTCGGGCCAATGGGGAGCGAGGTTAAAGGTCGAAGGGAGGGGGTCAAAGATGAGAGGGCGAAGTTACGGGGCGGATAAAAGGACCGTGTTCGTCAGTCCAGGAGAGTCCAGAGGCGGAGAGTAGGAGAGTAGGAGAGTCGGAAACAGAGAGTCAAGACTTCGCGGGCGGTGGAGCTGGTCGTCGTGTGCGTTGGAGTCGGAACGGAGGGGACGGAGCTGTGGAAAGGCGGCGACACCAGACGAGGGGGTGCTCGCGTGGGGAGCTGCACCCCAGGGAGGCCGACAGCGCGACCTGGCCGAGGTGGAGACGCTCGTCACGGGATAATAAAAATCTTCTATACCCCGAGCATTAGCAACCCCCTCCTGTTTCCCCCCGCGCTGAGATAGTGCGACCAAGGGGGCCCCTTTCCCACCCCCTACCAGACACTGTCCGCGAGGGCGGCGGAGTTGAGGTGCCATCGCCGCTCCTCGTCTCATCACCAGACGGGTAGGCCGACCCGGTCTCGGCCTCAGGCCCGCCTCATCCTTGAGGGTATTTCTTTTCCTTGGTTTTGGGTATGTGTTGTCGGCGCCGTCTGTGAAGTAGAATTGTATAAGTGTTGCCGTGTGCTCGGTAGTCGGTATTAGCTCTGCATTGTGTTTTCGCTTTTATATTTGCTTTTTGTGTAAATTGAATTGTGTTTTTCTTTTCTGTGTGCTTTTGGTGGAATTGTATATGTGTGCTTCCCGTGTGCCGCGAATAAATGTGCTTTGTGTTGAACTGTTTCCCGCTTCGCTTCGTCATTTCTCCCATTGAATCCTCATCTTGCTTCACGTAAAGGGTTGGTAGAGGGCTGAATACGCCCGATAATTAATCGAACCGTCGAGGTCGACGATAACACCGCTCGGTTATTCTGATAGTACGGAACGGGTCGCTTAAGTGGCCCGTGTCCGAAGTCGACCTGCGGCGAGGTGCGATCGCCCGGTCTACCCTCCGCGTGGGTACTTAGGTAGGTCGAATTTGACTAGCAACCCTATCCCACGCGGGGGCTGATTGGCTCGATCGCGGTGAGACCGAAAGGTCCACCCGTGACTGGTTCCCGGCGTTAGTCCGAGAGGGTCACGACTGGATTGTCCGTCCGGTGGGCGACGTGCCGCGATTCGAGTTACGTGGCCGTCGGCACGCCGGCGGGCGCGAATACCGTAACACTGGTGTCAGGAGTGGGATACAAATTCATCGCCCTCCTCGCGGCACTGGTATCGGAGAACAGGAAAACGGGCTCTCCTGTCTTCGGCTAAATTCACGGGAATCGGTCCAGGGGTGAGAGAAGCGACCCCCGATTCCCTCCAAATTACGAGCGAGCGAAATTAACCCTTTAAGAGAAGCAAGATGGCGTCTCAAGGCGAGCGGGAGCCGGGGGTATTAGAAATGGATGTAGAATGTGTAGAATCCATGGTCCAGGATGGAATCCCCGAGCAGGAAATGTTGATTGTGCAGGAACACGGACTCGCCCAACTGAACCCAGAGCCCGAAATGGGTGCGGCAGCGGCCGCAGTGTATGACACCTCCCCCCCCCTCTCCACCGGGGCCCTTCCCCAACCCTTGCCGAAACGGCTCGGCTGAGTGCATCCGACATGGCCCAGCTGTGTGCCATGCTGGCGGCAATGAACGAAAAGATGAATGCGAAAATGATCGAAAAAATGGATGCGAGTATGAAAAACGAGGTGAGACGCATGAACGAAAAGATGGATGCAAACACAACTGAATTTATAAACAAAATGAAAGGCATGAACAAAAAAATGGATGAAAAGATGGATGAAAAAAAAAATACAAATGAAGTGAAAACGACGATGGATGCGAATACACAAAAATTGGATGCGAATACACAACAAATGAACGGAATGGAAACAAACATGAAGGAAGAAACGAAAAAGCTCCGGGGTGAGACGCAGAACATGGGCCGATGCCTGCAGGCGGGCATGAAGGCCGTGACCAGGGAGCTGGGAATGGCGACTCCACGAGTGGGAGCAAACGAGCTGGAAGGGGGTGCAACGGCTGACAGGCCCGCGGTGGAGGCGGGTAAAAAAATAATTCGGGGAGCGTGTTCGGCGAGGGTCGTGACAGAGGAATCGACGGTGACCAAAAGGGAAAAATTAAATGGGGAGACCAAAACGTGTGAGACGAGACACGAGGTGACTATAACGGAAATAATAGTGGAGACAAGGGAGGTAAAGGGTGAAGAGTTGGTAGAGACACGGGAGATAGAAAAATAGAGGAGAGACTGCACGGTGAGGACGGGGTAAGTGACGCACACACACACAGAGGTAGTGGAGGATAATGGGGGTGAGCTGGCGGACTGGGTAGGGACCCAGTGCGAGCACCTGGATGGCCTCCTCCAGGAACGAGGGGAGGGAGGATGCCCCCTTGAGGCGAGTCACGACCAGGTGAGTTCGGTCGTGCTTTGCGAGGTTGAGGGGAGGAGTGCTGTGGACAGGTGCACGGAGAGCTTGGGGGGTATAGAGGCCCCGGAGACCCTTGTGGGGACACAAATCCCCAGTGTGGTTGTCCCTGTGTGTGTGGTGCAAGGTGTGAGTGCGACCCCGTGTGTGAGTGGTGTGGTGGCGATGGTGCCGGAGTACGTGCTTCCCAGCACGCCGTGTGTGGATGAGGCACGGAGTGTGAGTGAGGCACCGCGGGTTAGTGCCCCCGCGTGTGTGGAAGAGGCCGTGTGTGTGAGTGAAACGGTCAGTGTGAGTGAGGCACCGCGGGTTAGTGCCCCCGTGTGTGTGGGTGAGGCACCGTGTGTGGATGAGGCACCGCGGTTGAGTGCCCCCGCGTGTATGAGTGAGGCACGGTGTGTGGATGAGGCACAGCGGTTGAGTGCCCCCGCGTGTGTGAGTAGTATGGTTTGTGTGAGTAGTGAGGCACGCGTGAGTGAAAGGTCGCTGTGTGCAAGGGAGACCGTGTGTGTGAGAGAGCGGTATGTGAGGGAGATGTCGGTTGGCATGCGGGAGCACGCAGCCGCATCTCCCGGTGTGAATGTGATGGAGTGGACTGTGTGCGTCGTAACACGCAGGTATGCGTGTGTGGAATGGAGACTGAGACGGCGACAGAGGAGAGAAAGCTGAGTAGCGGCTGTAGCTGTTTCGGGGACCGTGCCGGGTTCACCCAGCAGTGAGCACGAGGTTCGTGCTGTGCAACGCACGAGACCACCACGTGCTCGCTTGCGAGAGTGAAGTCCCGGTCCGGAAACGCACGCGGTGGATTTGCCGATCCCGCGGACGGACAAAGTTTAGGCAGGTAAATGGATTTGGACCGGACGGGTTCTCCACGCGATCGTGTGTGTTAAGCTCCAACGGGCAAAGCACATGTGTTCGCGTGGGGAACCCCTCGAGACGTGGGGCTTGTGTTTTTTTTATGCGCACGGTGACGTCATGGCTGCACGTGTGGTTGGAATCCGGCAGGAGGGGTATCTCTGCCGGATGGTACCGTCCAAGGAGGGACGAGGAACACGTGCAGCTGCATGACGTCACGGACAGGTGTAAAGTGCGCGAGCTCTGAGTGGCCGCGCACGTGCTGCGCATGAAAAAAAAAAAAAAACAAGCCTCACTTTCGGGTGCACAGGATTCCTGGGCAAGGGGTGGAAGACCCCCTTACCTGGGCACAGGATGGAAACTAGTTAGGGGGAAGGGTTAGCTTAGTTAGACCGACTTCATGGGGCAGGGGTAAGTCCTCATGGAGTCCGTGGAATCGATTAGTTAGAGGGATTGTAGCCAGATTTAGGTTGGGAAATAAAATGATTTATTTGGAGACAGTGACAGACTTGTGAGTGTGTAGAGGGGACGTAGTTTAGCTACGTAGTGTTAAAAGGAACGTGCTGTAGTTTAAGGGACGACGTGGGAGCACGAGTTAGTTAGGGGATGTAGTTAGAAGGATGGCAGAGTTCAGTGGTGAGTGTGTTGAAGAGTTGGTGAGTGAAGTGGAAGCATGTGCTTGGTGAGTGAGTGAGGCCAGCGGGTCTGTGTGTGTGTGGAGCGAATGGGGAATGCATGGTGCGATGAGTGATTGGGGGGAGGAGTGACTCCCGCCCAAGGGACCCCGACCCCGGGGTCAGTGTAGATTGAGTTAGCTGGGTTAGTCAAATTGAAAAATGGAGGTCGTTTTGTTGTTGGTGGGAAAGTAGGCTCGAGACCCATTTGGAGGGGTGCAGGAGCCCTGTTGACGGGCTTGGGAGCGTGGCTGCGAAAGGTGAGTATCGCTGAGTGGGTACCCCGGGCACCAGGCTAGTCGGCCGTGGTAGGCCAAGGGCCCATGGGGGGCCGGGATAGAGTAGTGGGCACGGGTGCGTCTGCTTGGTGCGGGGGCCCGGGGCGCCATTAGCCGCGTGGGCAGTGTTGTGGGCACGGGTGACCCTCGGAAAGGGGCCCGGGAGGCCGGCCTGCCACGTGTGCGTTTCAGGGGAGGTGCCATGGGGGGCACTCCCCGGTGTTAGGGAGCTGGTAGGCTCGGAGGCAGTGTAGTGCCCGGGGGTGCCATAGCGGGAGATTCGGCAGAGGGTCGTGCCTGCCAAAGGGGGCCACGTGTCCCAGCCATGAGACCGTGTGAGGGCACGGAGAGAAAATTGGGGGGCGAGGCCCGAAATTGTAAGGACACCAACACAGGCGACGGGAATCTGGGTTTATAGAACCAATAGTTTAAGCGAGAGGCGCTTGTTGAAAGCCCCGGGGTAGTTTAACAGTTAAATGGTTAGGGTAGATTAGGAAGTGTACCCCTCCGCACCATCCATCCCCTCGCTCTCGTTGTGGGCCGCTGGACCCACTTTGGTTATAGATCGCTGAACTCTGGGGAGGCCATTCTGAGGCTTCGTTGGGCCTCGACACAGGACGTTAGCTCTCCCTTATTCCCCTCCGGGAAGGGAACGTAGGGGTTGGGAGTAGGCTAGGTGACAGGATAGGGTAGCCAAACAAGGACGATAAAGGGGGTTAGGGGACGATTTATAGTGGGGGAGTAAACATAAAAACAACAAAAAAATAAGTTGGGGCTAAATTGGGGTTTGACAAATTAAGGGAGTGGGTATGTACAGTGACAGGCAAAGGCGATAGGTGGGAGGGAGACAGGTAGGTAGGTCCGAGCCCGACTTCCAAGTGGCCAGCACCACCGCACTCCCTCCACCAACCTCCACTGAACGGCAAAGGCTGGCCAACTTCATCGGCTAGCCGTGTTTTGCTTCAAGGCCTGTGCCGGCCAACTTCATCGGCAGCTGTTGTTTTGCTGCGAGGCCTGTGCCGGCCGGATCATCTGCAGCTGTGGTACTTCAAGGCCTGTGCCGGCCAGTTCTTCTGCGGGCTGTGTTTGCCTGCTGCCTTTGCCATGCCATGCCCACTGCCCACGTTCACCAGCCCCGTTCAATTTTTGCTTTGCCCCCCCCCTGTTCATTGCCATGTGCGCCAGGATCGTAAAAGCAACAGTTTGCAAGCTGCAAGAACTGCCCTGTTGGCAGCTACAACACGGGCCTGCAGTGGCGGCCCGTGCACCGTGTTTGTGTTCATGCATCCATTCGTTGTGCTCATTGCGTGTGCCACTTGAGCTGGCACGGAGACTGCGTTTGTGCAGCCCATGCACCGTTGTGGTTCACTGCGTTCAGTTCAAAAGGGAAGGCCTTGGACTGCGTGTGAGCAGCCAGCCACGTTCCCTGTCACCTGCATTGTTTGAGCCAGAGACTGCATGTGGGCAGCCTGGCTCCCTGCTAACTGCTTTCTTTTTGCAGAGTTCAATGATCCTGGGCCATGGTTTAGTGTAAAATTTGTAAGTTAAGGTTAAGATGTACTGTAAATATGAGTGCGCCCCCGGCATGTTTGTCTTAGCGCCAGCAATTTTATTTAAGTCGTCCGTGTGAGTGAGTTTGTTTAGATAGTTACGCAACCCTCAGGTTGTTTATTTTGGGGACACGAATACCATGAATGTCGCACTCAGGGATCCGTAGGTAAAATGTACTAGGGGAAAACTACACATGATGGCACACGAAAATTTGACGACTCGGGACGAGTCTGTAAAAAGGGGAGGGGGTAGTGTTGTGGTTACCAAATTCGCAAACCACCATTCAGGCCCCTTAGGTGAGGTATCTCGGTAAGTGCATGTGTAGTTAGGCCCAAACCCGTTGTCTAGTGGGAATACATGTCATTTATGCGTGCTGCGACTCTTCAGGATAGCCGTTTTTCTTTTACTATCTTTATTTTGGACCAACCGCCATGATTACCACCACAACCACAACATCAACCACCAACCACAACGCCGCTTCACCACAACCGCCACGACCTTCACGTCACACCTCGCAGCCGTCGCATCGCCACCGTTCTTGCGCCGCCTGTGGGTACCGGTGTTGGACTCGTGCAGGGCGCGCGCCGAACAGCGTGTACAAAATCACGGATTTTGTGCTTCAAAAACGGATCAAAAATGACACACGCCCACTTTTTGCCGTCCAATCGGTGAGCGAGGGGCGATTTGGCCCCGCCTCCAGGGCGATCGATATATGCAAATTTGTGGATCAAAAAGCCTTCACGCCCACTTTTTCTCGGGCCAATGGGGAGCGAGGTGAAAGGTCGAAGGGAGGGGGTCAAAGATGAGAGGGCGAAGTTACGGGGCGGATAAAAGGACCGTGTTCGTCAGTCCAGGAGAGTCCAGAGGCGGAGAGTAGGAGAGTAGGAGAGTCGGAAACAGAGAGTCAAGACTTCGCGGGCGGTGGAGCTGGTCGTCGTGTGCGTTGGAGTCGGAACGGAGGGGACGGAGCTGTGGAAAGGCGGCGACACCAGACGAGGGGGTGCTCGCGTCGGGAGCTGCACCCCAGGGAGGCCGACAGCGCGACCTGGCCGAGGTGGAGACGCTCGTCGCGGGATAATAAAAATCCTCTATACCCCGAGCATCAGCAACCCCCTCCTGTTTCCCCCCGCGCTGAGATAGTGCGACCAAGGGGGCCCCTTTCCCACCCCCTACCAGACACTGTCCGCGAGGCCCGCGGAGTTGAGGCGCCATCGCCGCTCCTCGTCTCATCACCAGACGGGTAGGCCGACCCGGTCTCGGCCTCAGGCCCGCCTCATCCTTGAGGGTATTTCTTTTCCTTGGTTTTGGGTATGTGTTGTCGGCGCCGTCTGTGAAGTAGAATTGTATAAGTGTTGCCGTGTGCTCGGTAGTCGGTATTAGCTCTGCATTGTGTTTTCGCTTTTATATTTTCTTTTTGTGTAAATTGAATTGTGTTTTTCTTTTCTGTGTGCTTTTGGTGGAATTGTATATGTGTGCTTCCCGTGTGCTGCGAATAAATGTGCTTTGTGTTGAACTGTTTCCCGCTTCGCTTCGTCATTTCTCCCATTGAATCCTCATCTTGCTTCACGTAAAGGGTTGGTAGAGGGCTGAATACGCCCGATAATTAATCGAACCGTCGAGGTCGACGATAACACCGCTCGGTTATTCTGATAGTACGGAACGGGTCGCTTAAGTGGCCCGTGTCCGAAGTCGACCTGCGGCGAGGTGCGATCGCCCGGTCTACCCTCCGCGTGGGTACTTAGGTAGGTCGAATTTGGCGAGCAACCCTATCCCACGCGGGGGCTGATTGGCTCGATCGCGGTGAGACCGAAAGGTCCACCCGTGACTGGTTCTCGGCGTTAGTCCGAGAGGGTCACGACTGGATTGTCCGTCCGGTGGGCGACGTGCCGCGATTCGAGTTACGTGGCCGTCGGCACGCCGGCGGGCGCGAATACCGCAACAATATATATATATATATATATATATATATATATATATATATATATATATATATATATATATATATATATATATATATATATATATATATATATATATACACACACAAGATGAGAGCTTTAGTAATTTTGAAGATATATATGAAGCAATTAGAGTTTCGTGAATACATCTGGACATTTTCCTTGGACCATTATTCCAGTTGTGTAGAAATAACCTTTTCCTATCAAGTTTTGCTGGTACCTCATATCTATCATTTAATAAAATCCCTTAGTAAGTAAAATGTATATTTAAATAATAGGCAATTGTTAGTATACTGAATTTAAGCTTATTTGAAAGGTCAGCCTGCTTATCACATCTTTACGAGACAGGTCGAACATCTTTCAATACAAAGGAAAGGTATGATTATATATTCAAAAGTAGATACAGTACATGTTCAAACACATAAAATCAAATCATGTTTGAGTACATTTTCCATTGCAGATTTACACCAATATATTTATTTTAATGTCAAGTTCTAATTATCAACATTTTATTATTATTATTTTTATCACCCTCAAATCCATCATGCTAATTTTGGAGAAATTGCATCGACAGCTGCATGAAGCCAGTCGGGTAAAGTGGTATCATGTTAATATCAAAACTGTTCCACCAAATGCAGTCAAACACTGAATATATCAGTGATATTCATTTGTTTGGCTAAAAGATTGTGTCTTATTAGGTTTTAATCTTCAAGCAGGGACATGATCCAGCCTGTAAAATGTAAATTAATTTCACGCTTAGACTTGCAAGTTAGACATTATCTCTGCAACCTCAGGTGAATGGAGGTTGTTTTCACCCCTGAATGTCTCTCCTCTCTGCTTGTTACTGGCAAAACTGAAGATTCACAAGTATATTGGTTGGTCTCTCTGTTATTCTGTCTTCTGTCTCTTTCCTTGTCTGGATGTCAATCGCCTACAAGTTGCATTTTTACTCAATATACATTAAATGTAAGCACCTGGTGGAGAAAGTCACAAGCTGGAAGGCTATTGGTTTTGAGTTCAAAAGATCAAAGGTCAAAGTTACACCAATCATCAATTTACATCCAATTCACTTGATATCTATACACTACCGGTGAAAAGTTTGAGTACACCCCCATTTTTCCAGTTTTTACTGAAATTTAAGCAGTTTAATGTTTCAATGTACTCTGAAGTTGAAGCATAGAACAAATAAACAATTGAAGATGAAAAATAAATCATGGAATCGTTTTGTTAAACAAAATTTAATCTAAAGTTTTGACTCATCAAAGTCACCACCTTTTGCAGATATAACAGCCGAACATACTCGTGGCATTCTTTCGACAATGGAAATCAACTATTGTTTGGAAAGTTCTTCCCAACACTGTTGCAGAAGTTCCCACAAATGTGTTGCACTTGTAGGTTGCTTTGCTTTCACCCTTCTGTCCAGTTCATCCCAAGCCAGCTCGATGGGGTTTAAGTCTGGAGACTGTGCTGGCCATTCTATGATTTGAAGCTTACCGTCTTGTTCTTTTCTTCTAACGTAGTTCTGACATAGCCTGGAGGTATGTTTTGGGTATTTATATTGCTGTAGGATGAACCCCTGACCAACAAGGCAGAGACCAGAGGGTATTGCATGGCGCTGCAATATGCTGTGGCAGCCCTTTTGGTTCAGGGTGCTAGTCACTCTGTGCAAGTCGCCGACTGGATCCAGCAAAAGAGCCCCAGATCATCATGATTCCTCCTCCATAATTGACAGTTGGTGCCACACACTGAAGAACCATCCTTTCGCCAACTCGACGGCGTACAAAAACCCTGCGTGATGAACCGAAGATTTCAAATTTTGATTCATCGGTCCAGAAGACCTTCTTCCAGTTTTCATTAGTCCACTGGCGGTGCTTCATGGCCCAGGCAAACCTCTTTTTCCTATTTTGCCATCTTAGCAATGGCTTTCTTACTGCCACTTCACCTGTCAAACCTGCAGCTCGAAGTCTTCTTTTCACAGTTGAAACGGAGACTTCCTTACTTCGACCAGTGTTAAGCTGTGCTTGAAGCTGCTGTCCTGTGAGCAGCCTATCACACAAGCTGTTGACTCTCAGAAACTTGTCTTCTGATTGTGTTGTGGCTTTGGGTCTGCCAGACCTCTTCCTGTCAGTTTCCTCCAGTTTCCAAGTGCCTTTTGATGGTGTAGGAATCTGTACTCACTGACACCTTGGCTCCTTTGCAATTTTTCTAAAGGAAAGACCTACACTTTTTAGGGTTATCATCATGGTCTATCTGTCTTCCTTTGTTAATTGTTTTTTCTCGCCATTATGATAGCAATATACTATTTCCTGAAGTGCAATATTGTCCAAATAATGCTTCAGAGGGTGTAGCAACACAGTCTGTTCCAACACTGCTTTTATACAGACAGAGGGTTTGTAACTAATCAACAAAAGTTGGGACACCTGTTGGAATTTTTGCATCAACTTTCAAGGCTTAATTTACTTTCATTGCTGCAGAACAGCTGCAGTTGCTAACCCATTACTTGTTCAGTGAAAAGGGCCTTTTTTAACAACTCTGAAATTTACATTATTTTTCAGTTTTTGGAGATCTAAACTTTGTTTTTTTTTACTGCTTCGTTTTGTACCTTTTCAGGTTATTCACTGGACTTGAACTGCTTAAATTTCAGGAAAAACTGGAAAAATGGGGGTGTTCTAAAACTTTTGACCGGTAGTATATCTATCAATCAAAAACCTGGAAGCATATTGTTTATCTGGATTTCACAAGTTTTGTGCTATGCATGACATCTTTCCTGTTTGTTTGTTTGTTTGTTTGTGAGCAGGATATCTCAAAAATTTATGGATGGATTTGGATTAATATTGGTGGGCAGGTTGTGTGTGTGACAAGGACTAATTTATTCGACTTTGGTGAAGATCCAGATACAAGGATTCAAAAAAGTGATTCTTCACCTTTGAGAGATCCTGCCAGAAGGGATATACATGTAGCACGATATTTCAAAAAACCATGGACAGGATATGATAAAACTTGGTGGATGAGTTGGGTTGGTGAAAAGAACAATTGCAAGTTGGTGTTCAGCCTGGTGGAGGTATATACTCTACCAGCACCATTCTAGTTTGCATGATTTCAATATACTAGTATGTGCCCATTAAAAAAACAAAAAAAAACTTTCAAACCGCGTGCAAGAAACAACAAACACACAGGCCATTTCTTCACTCTTGCGTGCCCGTCCGTGCGTGGCCCGGAAGTTCGCATATCGCAGTTACGATTATTCGCAATTTACTTTTAATAGCCAATTATTCAATTAGCGCCAACATATTTTGCTTTTTCGCAATGTCCTCGCAAGGAAAAACACAAAGAGAAGAGAAGAGAAAAAAAAACCTTCGTGCAAAAAAAATAAAAAATTACTTCCTGCTTCGGAGCATACCAGCTTACTCTGATGTTACCGAAATTTATGCACCGTCTAATATGAAAACGATCATAACTTGGGGCATTATGTTTATCTATAAATGCGCATAAGAAATCGAGAAATTATTAGAATACAGTAAGTCATCATTATCCGGAAGTCCGTACGTTGTAACCCGTAATGGGGAACACGGCTGAGGTTCTCTTCCCCATCGGCCACGCCCACGCAGCAACGTGTCTTGTCATTGGTTGGTAAATAAATGGCCATAACTTGGGAAGCACTTGTCCGATTAATATCAAACCTTGAAAAGGCACATCCTCAGGTCCCCAGCAATATATCTGGCAAGTTTCAATTAGATTGGACCAGTGGTTGTCGA
Source organism: Eptatretus burgeri (assembly GCF_056783735.1). Classification (NCBI taxonomy): domain Eukaryota; kingdom Metazoa; phylum Chordata; class Myxini; order Myxiniformes; family Myxinidae; genus Eptatretus; species Eptatretus burgeri. The sequence goes on along the minus strand of NC_140962.1, from coordinate 145,205,110 downwards.
GAAACAGCGGTCACACACACATACACACATACACACATACACACATACACACATACACACAGACACACATACACACATACACACATACACACAGACACACATACACACATACACACATACACACAGACACACACACATTGCTGGAATTATAGATATATGAAGAGACATTAATTAATCAATGTTGAAGTAATTCACTGTTTACTTCCTTTTCAGGGTTATAAGGATCTCATAAAAAGGTAAGACCTTGATTGTGTGCATCACATTGTCTGGCACATCATGTTGTTCCTCCTCTCTGTTTCTACTTTAGAATCCTCATGTATTTTCATTCATCATCTGATATATTTTGTTTTCTATTTCTCCAAAAAATATGAAATTCACAAAAATGTCTCAACTCGTCCACATTTGATGTCCCTCGTTATATAATATAATGTGAATACATAATATGTGAGAGAACATGAAGAAAATAAAAGTTTATCAAGATTCTACTCCATTTGTTTTGACCATTCTCCAATTGATATGTTCGTTGAATAATATATTCTCATTAAAATATGGAGTAAATATAAATTCCATCCATCATTCGATTTCAATCGCAAGTTTACGGATAACTTTTGTAATGAGGTATTTTTTAATGCTATTTTCAAACCTTTTCTCCTCCAATCACCTCCTGGCCTTCCTGAAGTTGTTTTTCTTTTTCATCCCAAGGCTCGAGTCGGTGTCACACTTTCAATCTCTGAAGATGGCACAACCCACAGTGTTGGACTTCTCTGTGGAGGAGAAGACTCTGGACTTGCTCACCCAACAACATGACAAATTTTTGAAGAATATAATGAGTGAGTGACACAAATAGGGGATTTTATAAGCAGAATAATTATCTGAGCAACATATGATTTGAGAGAAACAGGGAAGGTAAATAGAAATCTCTTCTCTCTTCCCATGGTATTCAAGGCCATCTCCACTCATGGCTCGCAGACTTCCTCTCCTGTCGCAGTCAACGTGTGGCCCTAAATGGAGTTCTTTCATCCCCTCTTCCTGTCCAGGCTGGAGTTCCTCAAGGTAGCGTTCTGGGCCCTGTTCTTTTTCTGGTTTTCATCAATGATCTCTCGGACTCTCTGGAAAATCCTCTATTTCTCTTTGCCGACGACTCCACCCTCTGCCGTACCATCTGTCATCCCTCAGACCGGCAAGCAGCAGCTTCTTCGCTCACTGCAGATCTGGATAAAATCACAAACTGGTCCAACACGTGGAACATGTCTTTCAATCCAGACAAATCTCACACTCTCACTATGTCTCTTCAAAAGGACCGTTTACAACCCCCCCCCCCCCGCCCATCCACTTTCTCAACAATCCTCTGGAAGAAGTCTTTTCTTTCAAGCTTCTAGGTCTCACTATCTGCCATGACCTTTCCTGGGAAAGTCACATTTCCAACCTCGCCTCAAAAGCCAGTCGCCGACTGGGAATCCTCCATCGTGCTAAGTCCTTCCTCGGCCCTCTTGACCTCCTGACCACTTACAAAGCTTTTGTCCGTAGCCTGATGGAGTTCTGCTCTCCCCTCTGGGCTGGTGCTCCTGCCTCCCACCTTTCTCGGCTTAACGCTGTCGAAACCAGGGCATTTAAGATCATCAGCATCTCCCGCAATGAAGCTGAGTCTTTGGGCCCCTCACTCAATCACCGCAGGTTGGTCGGTGGTCTTTCTGTCTTCTACCGACTCCTCTCCAGCCTTGCCCCCCCCTGCTCTCTCTGCGATTTGTCCCCACCACATTTCCACAGGGCGCTCAAGGTCCGCCAACAACCCCCTTCTGGTAAAACTACCAAAATCACGAATCACTGCTCATCTTCACTCTTTCATTCCTCTTTTTTACCGCCTTTGGAATAAACTTCCTCACTCTATTCTTTCCCATTCTTCCCTCCAGGCTTTCAAAACAGCTGTTCACCACCACCTCTTATCTTCCCCCATCCAAATCCTCGATCTTTTCTACCCCCGATAATCCACCCAAGCCCACTTCCTTCATTTCTCCTGCTTTCCTTCCTGAAAGTCCCTGAAATGTCCATCTTCTCTTCGCCATGTTCCCCGTCCCATCCCCATCCCTCTCCCTTCCACAGTTCACCTAATGTGTCTGTTCCCCACTGGTTTGTCCCTTCCACTCCCGCCCTCTTGTCTCATGCCTCCTTGCTGTGAGTTGTGTGTTTGCTCTCATACGAGCCTCGACCAAGGTATACAAAAAAAAAAAAATAGAAAAGTGAAAAAGGTACAAATGGCAAAGATTGTCCTCATGTAATACGTGACTTTCAAATTGACAAAATCCACCCCATAATGCTGCACATGTACAGAATCCATGAGGAACAGCGGTGTTTGGGGAACCATAAAGTATACCATGTGTGTGAGATTAGGATTGCAACCTAAAATAGCTCACAAAGCTTCTAAAAGAAGCCAAAAATACTTGGAAAGGGACCTGATAAAAAGGACTGTGGCTCTGTTCAACGACAGAGTTGGAGAACTTTCTCAGCTTGGCAAATGGGCAGCTGCTCGTATTACAAACTCCCAACCATGTGGGCCAGTGAAAGGCCTGAGTGGACGGACGTGTGCTAAACAAACCCCTGATGGATGACCACCATTGAATGGACTTTGAACTTTGTGGCAGTGCCTCCTGCAAATATGGCAGTCTTCATAATTTATTTAATGGTCATCTGCAATTGGAAAGACAATGCTGTGCATCATTAACAAATAATGATGACCAACTCTTCGCTAAAGGACGTCTTCGTGACGTGAAAATACACAAAGCTGGTGCCAGCTATATTTATGTGGGAGCTGAATGTATCAGGTAGACTTCTCGAAGGGAGTCATCTTATCTGGCTTGGATGTTGCTGAACAGCAATGGAAAGGGCATGTGTAGGACTTGTGGATGTACGTGGTAAGTATAAAATGATGATATTTACTATAAATCATTTTGGGAGGGGTGGTTGGGAGCTAGGGGAGCTGTGAGGGTTGTTTTAAATATTTTTTTTGTTTAGTTCCGAGGCCACAAGATAAATTTTATGATATTTTTGCATCCATTGCTGGAAGGAGAAGTGTGTGTGTGTGTGTGTGTGTGTGTGTGTGTGTGTGTGTGTGTGTGTGTGTGTGTGTGTGTGTGTGTGTGTGTGTGTGTGTGTTATTATGCCTGATGTTGACTTAATAGTGATTGTGGTGGGCTTGGGATCCGAGAATCCTGAGTTCAAATTCCACTTGCTGTTGAATTCACACTAGGTGGGGTCGACTCTGCCTGTCATCCTTCTGAGGTCGGCAAAATGAGTGCCAGCTTGCTGGTGTCCAGTGACGGAGTGTCGCCCCGTCCACGATTGTGCCCAATAGCCAAGGAGACTGCTTTGGCAGCACCAATGTTCTGCTCAGATTATTGTCCCAATGATGGATGGTTGTGTGTGTGTGTGTGTGTGTGTGTGTGTGTGTGTGTGTGTGTGTGTGTGTGTGTGTGTGTTTGTGTGTGTGTGTGTGTGTGTGTGCGTGCGTGATGGTGGCTGTAACCTGTGTAACACAAGATTGCAGAAGTTTATTATCAGGGTAATTCTGCACTGTCTTCTTTTGTAATTCTGCACGCCCGATCACAGCAGAGCGTGGAAAAAATGTAATGATTTTCTACGTCCTGCTGTAATAAATTGCTTTTTACAAATGCACCCAGCTCGTTTTGTCTTTTCCTCCATTGGTCCAGCATGGTCCACACGTTAGCTTAGCCAGGAAGTTAGACCACACCGAATTGCTGTTATTCGCCGATGTGTTGGCAGCTCCGCTCGGATTCACCTGATACGGTAAGTTTAACATAAGTACGCATCGAGGGCACGTGACCCTAATTGGCCGGCTGCCCACAAGTAAGTTATTACAGGAAGTAGTGTAACCATGCCTGGATTGGCTGTGCCAATCAGTGTTCGTGGTTGCCTAGAAATCTGCCGTTGTGCGGAGTTATCTGTGCCAGACGGCTTCAGGACCGGTTGTCCGAGAGGGACCCGAGCGCTTCCCCACGTGGCGAGCCTCGAACCCCGAGTGCGCAACAGTATAATGCAATTTTCATCATGTAACAGTGAAACACCAACACTAAACCTGCTGATTTTGTTCAAATCTGTTCATTCTTAAATGTTGTTCCTCAAAACAAAATATATATATATATATATATATATATATATACAAACAGTAGAGGATTTACATTGCTGGTGATTCTTGTCCATCTTTCCTTCTTTCAACAGAGCCAGTGGAGCACAAAAGGTCTGAGCTGGATCACGACAACTTGAAAAGTCTTTGTAAGTGAAGGGAAGTGATCCAGGATGAAGGGATTGAAGAGAATGAAATTTTTTCATTATCATTCTTTGGTTCTTTTCTGTTTCTATGATCTTTATAATTCCCCCTTTCTTGGATTTAAGTCCTTCCCTTTCCTTTAATTTGTTTTCCCTTTTTATTGATCATGTTCCACTTGTTTCCTTTGTATCATACATGGGTCATATGTTCAACGTAGTTATAGTTATCCTGTGTTTCGAAGGTTCACTTTTGATTTTTTTAGATCCTCGTGGAGGATCTCTAAATCTTACTCACGTTGTTGTTCTTGTGGACTTTTTTGTTTCACAGCCTACAGTTTTCATCGAAACTTCCTGAAACTTGGCGTATATATGTAAAAATTCCCCGCACAGACAGTAACCATCTCCGATTTAGAAAATTCCTCCGAGGAAAAAAAAGTAATGACGTCAAAATATCTCCGCTAATGGAAATCGCCTAAAAATTATCTCCGAAACTAGGCAAGCTTTTTGAATTCTGTTTGCGGGAATTGAACAGGGCATCAGCAGAGATGAATTACCGCACATATGATACATCACTATGATGTCATATCAATTTTTATGACGTCATTCCTATTTTTGACATTTTTTGTTTCACAGCCCAGAGTTTTCATTGGATCTTCGTGAAACTTGCCATGTATATGCAGAAAGCCTACGCACAGGCAGTAACCATCTCCGATTTTGGAAATTCTTCCTACAAAAAATGTTGACGTCATATCGCCGCTAATGGAAATCGCCTATACCATTATCTCCGAAACTAGGCAAGTTGTTTGAATTTTGTTTGCGGGAATCAAGCCGGGCATGAGCACAGATGATTTATCGCAAACCTGATACATCACAATGACGTCATATTCGTTTTTATGACGTCATCATTAAGAGGACAAGGATCTAAGCTCATTTCAGCTTGTTTTTGTCGTGGAGGATGAAAATCTGAAGAAATTTCAAACAATGAATGAATTTTCTTTTGTTTGGGGATCACCCAAACTAATTTCAAACATGGAATGCATTTTTTGAACACAGTATAGGTCCATGGCATCGTGGAAAAACGTACCCTGAACGGATCAGGATGAAACAGAACAAAAGGCGCAGTAGAGAGAGGGAGAAAATGCCAACAGCCGTGTTGAAGGCCAAGCTTCAACAGACAATGGGAGTGGAGAGGAATGGGGGTCAGGAGCGGACACATGGGGTGGACAAGATGGACACAGAAGGAAACTCCCAGGAGGGAAAAACTGTCAACCTGGAAGGAGGAGTGCTCGGGGTTGGCTCACGGGGTGGGGACGAGGGTAGAAGAGCTCATGCTTTTGGATTGGGGATGATCCGAGATGATGCTGAACAGTTGTCTTGAAGACCTGGGGGGAAGAATGAGTTTGAAGAGAATGTGTATGTTGGTATGACAGTCGGGGAAAAAGAGAAGCGAATGGGTGAAGGTGAGCAGTGATCCTTTGTTTAGGTAGTTTCACCAGAATGGCGTTGATTGTGGACCATGTGTGCCCTGCAGAAACCTGGAGGTGGGACAAAGCATGGAAATAGCAGAGGGGGCAACACCAGCAAGGAGGTGGGTGAAGATAGAGAGACCACCGACCTGTCTGCGATGGCGAAGTGATAGACCCATCGACTCTGCTTCATCGCGAGAGATTTTAATAATCTTAAAGGTTTCCACAGCGTCAAGCTTAGCAAGATGTGAGGCAGGGGAGCCAGCTAAGAGGAGAGAGCAGTACTCCATCAAGCTGTGGATGAAGGCCTTGTGGGTGGATAGGCATTTTTGTAACATTTCCCGGCAGACGTTTAGTCGAAGGCTGGCTGTGGAGGCCAACTTTGAAATAAGTTTTGCCAAGAAAGATCTTGGTTCATCGTGAGACCCAGAGGTGTGAACGACTGAACGTCCTCAAGAGGATTGTTAAGAAAGTTGACAGGAGGGTTTTACAGATGGTCCTTTCAGAGAGAGAGAGAGAGACAGTGACAGTGTGAGATTTGTCTTGATTGAAAGACATATTCCAAGTGTTTGATCAGCTGGTAAGTTTTTTTTTTTTTTTTGGTCAACGTCTAAAGAGAGGGAAGAGTCTGAAGTCTGCCTATCTGAAGGATAAGGGGTGTCATGGCAGAGGGTGGAGTCATCAGTAAATAGATAAAAGGGATTTTCCATCGAGTCAGATCATTTATGAAGATCAGGAGGAGGACAGGGCCAAGAACACTTACTGCCTTGGTGTACTTCAGTCTTCCCTTGAAAGCCACAAGTTTGCTATGAGGGTGGAGGAAGTCAGGAAGCCATGTGTGAAGTCGGCCTTGGATGCCATAGTCAGAGAGTTTCGAGAGTAAAGCAGACTATCAAAAGCAAGAGATATGTCCAGAGAGTCGGCCCTGATGTCATATCTGATATTGTGGGCCTCCATCCATTGTTGGGTGAGTGTAAGCAGCATGTCCAAGGTGGAGTGACCAAGTCAGAAACCAAATTGGTTATCTGAAATGAGGTTGTTGGAGAAAAGGAAGGATTTCACATCAACTGTGATTATGGATTCCATGACCTTGCCGATTGGAAGCAAGCCATCGGTCTATAGTTGAGGGGATCCGTTTTTGCAACCTTTTATATAATGCAGTGATGTTGGTAGATTTCCAAGCAGATGGAAGATGACATAGCACATGTGACAGGGTGAAAATGGCAGAGAGAGGATGTGCAAGAGCAGCAGAACAGGTTTTTGGAACAAGTTTGCTGATGCCTCCCGTCCAGTTGCAGAATCAGTCGAGTGTTGAAAATAACCTTTTGCACCTTCTCAGGTGCAAAAGAGGCAATTCAGGAGCAGTTGGATATGACTGGGAAGGATGGGTACCAAGAGTGAGGAGTTGGGCACACAATAGTTGGAAGAAAACACAGAATTGAGGTATTCGACCTTCTCATGAGCGGAGTCGGCTGTGATTCCATTTGGAGAGAGGATAGGGATGGAAGGGGAGCATACTCCGGAGACATACTAAACAAAGCACTACACACTAAACAAACAAAGCACTAAACAAACCAGGGTTTAGAGGGGGTTGGGGGGGGGGGGGAGGTGAGAACTTTGAAAGTTCATTGTTAAGGTTGGACATGTTTTCTAGATCTCGTGAGATTTGACAAACACTTAGTGCAGAGTTTTTAGAATACATAACAGTGCCTGACCAAAACTTGGTGCCTTTAGTCGGATTGGCCTTCCAAGAAGAGAGGGCAAGTTGGTTCAGAGCAACTAATTCACCACAGGATTGAGTGGACCATGGGTGGGAAGAAGGGTCAGATAATTGAAAAACAAGATGGGATGAATCTGTGCATGACATGAGATATATATATATATATATATATATATATATATATATATATATATATATATATATATATATATATATATATATATATATAGTAGAAGTGTGGAGGTGAGAGTTGGAACTCTGAATGTTGGGAAGAAGAGGTTCATGGATGCGGTGAGGGCGGACATGCGGGTGGTTGGAGTGTCAATGGAAGATGTGGAGGATAGAGCGAAATGGAGACGGTTGGTCCGCTGTGGCGACCCCTAACGGGAGCAAGCCGAAAGAGGAAGAAGAAGATATATATATATATATATATATATATATATATATATATATATATATATATATTCTGTGAAATGGTTCCCAGGCTGAATTAACATCAGGGGCACTTGAGATGGTTGCTTGCAGTCCCTGCCAATCTGGTTGAATGAAATGCCAGATCCACCAACAGGGAGATAGCTGTCTGTGAATAGCTAGAGATGTTTAATGGGTGGAGTATGCACTTCTACCCACTGTTGCCCTTTGCTGATTATGTTTTTCCATTACCAGGATCACCTTAGAAACCATTGCTTGTGAAACATCAGTAAGTTGAGCTGTCTTTGTCACTGAAGCTTCTGCCAAACGCGCCCCAACAATCACCCCTCTTTCAAAGTCACTGAGGTTTTTCCATTTTCAGCCATGCTCGCCATAATTATAGACAACCAGGCCTGTGCAGTATTTTATACATGACCCAAAGCATGCTGGGATGTTATTTGCTTCATTAATACATGAGCCACACCTGTGTGACCTCTGAAACCCATTGATTTCAATATACTTGATGTCCCTCATTTACCCAGATGTTTCCATTTTTTTGCCCACTTCCTATACATTTACGTAGAGAGAATTGGAGTTGTACTCCCCCACCCCCATCTTGAATTGCAGGGACTATGAAAAAAAATTTCACCTCGATCCTTCTCGGGCACACCCCGAGCACAACCATCATTTTTCGACTCGTTCACAAAGCGGTTCATTCATGCACAGAAATGAGATGAACACACAAACAAAACAACCAAACAAGAAAGATGTCGTGCATAGTACGAGGATTGTTAAATACAAATAAGCAATAGTTGCCATGTAAAGAGCAATTTGGAAATTTCAAAATTTGACCTTTCAAGTGTTTTTCATGATTGAATGTTTTCATAACAAATATGGATGATAGAGTTTCTAATTTTAGACTAATCTAATTTCAGTGTTTTACATATTATGGATGGCTTTATGGATATACTGGTCTTTAACAGATTTTGACCTAACTTTACACACACACACACACACACACACACACACACACACACACACACACACACACACACACACACACACACACACACACACACACACACACACACACACACGCTTTGTAAGTTTAAATTTGAAATCTTGAAAACCTTTTGAGATACAACAACAAAATCGCAAAAGTCCCGTTTTATTGGTGAAATTGTTGTCATGGAAACCGTTTAATTGTCAATACGGCCAAATCGATTGTTCTAATTTTTTGGTGAACCTATTTGATGACCAAATATACAAATCCTGTTCAAATTGCACGTCAATCCGATGAAAATAGACGATTGTAGAAATATAAACTTGAAATCCAAATTTTGGATCTTGACAGAGCTTGAGAAAATGACACCTGAGGATATTTTCCAACCTCAGATTTTAAAGTGTTCCTTGAGTCGAATGTGGAAACACAAACTGGAAGTCTTAACAATGACTCTGTGCTAAGTTATCTCAAAAGGTTTGTCAGGAAACGTGGACTTCCTGAGACCTTGACCTTTAAAATAACGTTTTTAGCTTTTGACCAGCTCTACCGGCTGGTTACCTTTCCTTTTGATCAGTGTGGAATTATGTTAAACAAACAAGCAAACAAACACAAAAAAACTTTGTGCAGAGCACGATACTTGCAAAATCCACCCCCTCTCCAAAAGTTGCCATGGATACATCAAATTGTCCATTTCGTGAAGATTTAAACAAACAATCTTCATCAAAGCTCAGGTCAATCTGATGAAAATTGATTATTTTTCAGATTGATTTTAGAAGTTTGACCCTAAGTTGACTATTGACCTCAAAAATAAATGTTTTCCAAATTCAATGATGCATGATGCAAAATCCTGTTGAACTTTCAAGTTATTAGGATGTAAATTGATGATTTTAGAAGTTTGACCTTGAGTTGACCTTTGACCTTTTGATCACAAAAATGGTTGGTTTCCCAATTCAGCGACGCAAAATGCAAATATTGTTCAAATTTCAAGTCAGTTGGATGAAAAAGAATGATAATTTTAGAATCTTGACCTCAAGATGACCTTTCACCTCAAAATCAATAGGCTTCTCAGTTGAGACGACCTTTACACCTTGGTAAAGTTTCATGACGGTCGGTTTGGAATTGTGACCTGTAGGCGATTGACAGCCAAACAGACAGACAGACAGCCAGACAAACACAGAATAACAAAAACAACTGACCAATCATATTGAAGAAATCTTCGATTTTGCAAGTAACAAACAGACAAATGAAATGAATATACTTGTGTATCTTCGATTTCATAAATAATAAACAAACACTTCTCAAACTAGAACAGCAATCAGTAGAGCACATAACTCTGCCAGACTCAACAGTTTACATTTTGTATGCCGCTGATAAACCGGATCTGAATCCAGTGCTGAAACAAAATCGAATCGCCTTTTTCTTGTCCTCCAACCAACTCATCTACAAAGTTTTGTCATAACTCATCCACAACATTTTGAAAGACCATACTATTTATCGTTTTTGGTCCCATCTCTCAACGGTAAAGAATCACTGAAACAAATTTAAATTCTCGTATCCAGATTCAGATCTTCACCAAAATGGAATCAATTCGTCCTTCTCACACTCCAAACCTATCCACCAAGCTTCGTCCGAATCCATCCATCTTTTTGAGATTGCATGCTGTATATCGTTTTTGGCCCCATCTCCAATGGTGAACAATCACTTGAAGAATTACCGGATCCATATTCGGATCTTCACTAAAATCGAATCAATTTGTTCTTGTCACACACCCAACCTGCCCACCAAGTTTCATCAAAATCCGTTAAAAACGATTTGAGATATCATGCTCAGACAGACAAACATCGAGGTGAAAAGATAACCTCCATCCATCAAAGATGGCGAAGGTAATTATTCATCGTACTCGAACAACAAAGATAAATGTGACATTCTCACTGGGAATCTTGGACAAAATAATTTCATGTTTTCTCATGAAAGAGTGGAATGTTTCACTTCCACAACTTCAATACAAATGAGATAACCGGCTCTCTGATTCCAGAAATAGGGAAATGTAAATCCCACATCAAGGTCTCACCCACACCCCCTCGCTGCCAACCCCTCTGCTGGTACTGAAACGTTCGCAGGTGAAGAAGAATCACTTTTGGTGAGGATCAAACTATCACTTTTGGTAACTTCATTGTGAACTCCAGATGAAATGAGTGGTTACCTCCAACACATTCACAATATGTTACCTCTCATCCATTCACAAAATATTACCTCATACATTGATATGTTACCTCTCGCACACACATGTTACCTCTCGCACACACATGTTACCTCTCGCACACACATGTTACCTCTCGCACATTCACATGTTACCTCTCGCACATTCACATGTTACCTCATTCATTCACATGTTACCTCATTCATTCACATGTTACCTCATTCATTCACATGTTACCTCATTCATTCACATGTTACCTCTCGCACATTCACATGTTACCTCTCGCACATTCACATGTTACCTCTCGCACATTCACATGTTATGTCTCGCACATTCACATGTTATGTCTCGCACATTCGCATGTTACGTCTCGCACATTCGCATGTTACCTCTCGCACATTCGCATGTTACCTCTCGCACATTCGCATGTTACCTCTCGCACATTCGCATGTTACCTCTCGCACATTCGCATGTTACCCCTCGCACATTCGCATGTTACCTCTCGCACATTCGCATGTTACCTCTCGCACATTCGCATGTTACCTCATTCATTCACATGTTACCTCATTCATTCACATGTTACCTCATTCATTCACATGTTACCTCTCGCACATTCACATGTTACCTCTCGCACATTCACATGTTACCTCTCGCACATTCACATGTTACCTCTCGCACATTCACATGTTACCTCTCGCACATTCACATGTTACGTCTCGCACATTCACATGTTACGTCTCGCACATTCGCATGTTACCTCTCGCACATTCGCATGTTACCTCTCGCACATTCGCATGTTACCTCTCGCACATTCGCATGTTACCTCTCGCACATTCGCATGTTACCTCTCGCACATTCGCATGTTACCTCTCACACATTCGCATGTTACCTCTCGCACATTCGCATGTTACCTCTCGCACATTCGCATGTTACCTCTCGCACATTCGCATGTTACCTCTCGCACATTCGCGTGTTACCTCTCGCACATTCGCGTGTTACCTCTCGCACATTCGCGTGTTACCTCGCACATTCACGTGTTACCTCGCACATTCACGTGTTACCTCACACATTCACGTGTTACCTCACCCCTTCACAAGATGTTACCTCACCCCTTCACAAGATGTTACCTCTCACACATTCACAAGATTTTTTTTCTTGTTGTTTTGTACACATTGTCGAGGCTCGTGTGAGAGCTAACAAACAACGCACAGCAAAGGGGGCATGAGGCAAGAGGGGCGGGAGTGGGAAGGACAAAATTGTGGGGAACAGAGATATTAGGATATCTGTGGAAGGGAGAGGGATGGGGCGGGGAACACGGGGTATACAAGATGGACATTCCAATGACTTTCAGGAAGGAAAGCAGGGAATTTGAAGGAGATGGGTTTGGGGTGGATTAACGGGGGTAGAAAAGATCGAGGATTTGGATGGGGGACGATAAGAGGTGGTGGTGGACAGCTGTTTTGAAGGCCTGGAGGGAAGAATGGGATTGAACCGAGTGAGGGAGTTTATTCCAAAGGCGGGGAAAAAGAGGAATGAAAGAGTGAAGGTGGGCAGTGATTTGTGATTTTGGTAGTTTTACCAGAAGGGGGTTGTTGGCAGACCTGCCCTGCGGAAATATGGTGGGGACAAATCGCAGACAGAGTGGGGGGATGGGGGGGGCGAGACTGGAGAGGAGACAGTAGAAGACAGAAAGACCACGGACTTGCCTGCGGTGAGAGGGTGAGAGGCCCAAAGACTCAGCCTCATCGCGGGAGATACTAATGATCCAAAATACCTTGGTTTCCACAGCATGAAGCCGAGAAAGGTGAGAGGCAGGAGTACAAGCCCAGAGGGGAGAGCAATACTCCATCAGGCTGTGGACAAAAGCTTTGTATCTGGTCAGGAGCTCAGGTGCGCCGAGGAAGGACTTTGCATGACGGAGGATTCCCAGTCGGTGACTGGCTTTGGAGGGCAGGTTGGAAATGTGGCTTTCCCAGGAAAGATTATGGCAAATAGTGAGACCCAGAAGCTTGAAAGAAAGGACTTCTTCCAGAGGATTGTTGAGAAAGTGGATGGATGGATGGGGGAGGGGATGGTCTGGGTTCCAAACGGTCCTTTCGTATAGACAAAGTGAGAGTGTGAGACTTGTCCGGATTGAAAGACATGTTCCATGTGTTAGACCAGTTTGTGATTTTACCCAGATCTGCAGTGAATGAAGAAGTGGCTGCTTGTCGGTCTGAGGGATGACCTATGGTATGGCAAAGGGTGGAGTCATCAGCAAAGAGATAAAGAGGATTTTCCAGAGAGTCGGAGAGATCAATGATGAAAACCAGAAAAAGAACAGGGCCCAGAACGCTACCTTGAGGAACTCCAGTCTGGACAGGAAGACGTGATGAAAGAACTCCATTTAGGGCCACACGGTGCCTGTGACAGGAGAGGATGACTGCGAGCCATGAGTGGAGATGGCCTTGGATACCATAGGAAGAGAGTTTGGTGAGCAGGGCAGGGTGCCAGACTGTGTCAAAAGCACGTGATATGTCTAGGGATATGGCTCTGATTTCATGTCCGGCATCGAGGACCTCCATCCATTGTTGGAATAGCAGAAGCAGCATATCCAGGGTAGACTGACCTGGTCTGAAACCAAGTTGATGATCTGATATCAAGCCATTGGAGTAGAGGAAGGATTTAATGTCTGAAGCAATGATGGATTCCATAACCTTGCTGATGATTGGGAGAAGGCTGATTGGTCTGTAGTTGCAGGGATCTGTTTTTGCACCTTTTTATGCAGGGTGGTAATGTTTGATTTCCAAGCAGATGACAGATGACCTTGAGCAAATGAGAAGGTGAATAGAACAGAGAGAGGGTGAGCAAGAGCAGAGGAGCAGGTTTTTAGAATATGTGGGCTGATGCCGTCTGGACTGGTTGCAGAATCTGAGTCGAGGTTTGATAGCAAGCTCTCCACCTTGTCAGGAGAAAAGGACACAGAGTACAGGGCCAGTTGTGTGCGACTGGGTAAGGTGGGTACAGAAAGCAATGGGTTTTGGACACAAGATTTCTATGCAAGCACCGAGTTTCGGCATTCAGCCTTTTCTCGTGCGGTCTCAGCAGTGTGGCCGTTTGAGGTAAGGGAGGGGGTGGAGGGGGAACATACACCAGAAACAGATTTGATTGGATGCCATCAGGATTTGGAGGAGGGAGAGAGGTTTGAAAGTTCAGACTTGAGCTTTGAAAGATGTTGTTTTCTGGCTCTCCTGAGGGTAGATACACACTTGTTCCAAGCTTTGTGGAAGGAACTGAGATTACGCTCAGTTGGGTTTGCTTTGCATGAGGCAAAGGCAAGTTGTTTCAGGACAACTGCCTCGTCACAAGCTTCGGTGAACCATGGGTGGGAGGAAGGGGAGGCCAACTGAAGATGAGAGGAGAAAAATCTGTGCATGAGAGAGAGCAAGTTTTGTTTGAAAGAATTCCCAGGATGAGTTGATGTTGGAGAAAGTAGCAATGTGAGACCAGTCTAGAAGTTTGATGGCTGCTTGGAGACCCTGCCATTCGGCTTGAGTGAAATGCCAGACTCTATGTCATTGAGGTGGTTCTCTGATAACAGCCAGAGAGACGTCTACTTTGACAAGCACGTGGTCAGAAGAACCGATTGGAGCGGAGGATGACGGCAGATATTTTCAGGGAAATTTGTCAAAATTAAATCCAGAAGAGATAGAGCACCATTGGTTGAGATACATGTCGGGAAATTGACCGATTGAGTCAGTCCCAATGAGTCGCAGAAAGCTTTTACTGAAGTGCCATGACAGGTGAATGACGTACACTGAGCCAACTGGCATGATGATAATTGAAGTCACCACATATGAGGAAGAGAGTTTGGAGGAGAAGATAGAAGTTGGTCCATGTTTTCGGATAGTGAGGTGTAAATGGAGTCATCACTGTTTGGTGGATGGTACACCACACATATAAACATGAGGTTGAAGTGGAGGGGAAGCCGAATCCAGAGGTATTCCTGGCGGTGTGGTGGAGTGAGGGCAGTGCATGGAGATTGAAAAATAGAGTCTTTGATGAAGAGAGAAATTCCTCCACCAGGATCAGGCTCAGATCTGTCACACTGGAGGGAGTAACCAGGGAGAGATACTTGGGAGTCAGTGATGTGTTGAGGGAGGAAAGTTTCTGTTCGGCACATTATGTCTGGTTTGTCAGTGGCAACCTGTATGGAGAGATGTCAGGTTTGAGCGAAGGCCCTGGATGCTTGAGATCCAGACTGTTAAAGATGAGGGAGGGAGGAGACTTTGGGTGTAGAGGAGGGGAGGGGAGGGTAGGACAAGGGAGGAGGAGAAGGGAGGTAAGGAGAGTTGTTGAATGAGTGTGGGGGATTGTAGAAGAGCTAGGGGAGTGAGCCAGATGATGAGGAGGAGAAAAGGCTTTGTGGTGCTGGGGGGGAGGAGGGGGCAAGAGAGGGGGCAGAAGCCAATTGAGGATTTGAGATGGAGTGATGACACGGAGGTGAGAGGGCAGAGAAAGGATGCAGAAAAAATCGTGAGGTGAATGGTGAATTTGGATCGGTAATCACAGAGGGTGGAAACAGATCACGTGGTTATGGAGGAGCACGTGGCACTGGGAGACGCACATGGCTATGGGAGGTGTAGAGTCAAAAGTGAATTTATTTATTTTAAATAAGGATTGCATAACATTCGGAAAAAGGAAGGTTGAAGTAAAATCGTGGAGGTGTATTGTGAATTTGAAACGGTAAACGCAGAGTGAAGCTGATGGATCGATGAAAAGTATCAGGAAGAGTCGAGAGACACGTGGTTGCAGGCGTATAGATTGAAATGATATAAGGAAGGTTATTATTTTTTGATGTATTTTTGAAGAATACGTAAGATTCTGAAATGAAAGGTTGTAGGAAGAAATTGTGAAGGTATTGGTGAGAGTGGGTCAGCTCAAGTAGAATGAAGATGGTATGCCAGCAGAAGGAAGAAGAAAAAGAGGAATACGAAGAAGAAGAATCAGGACTTGTGGGGTGCAGGGAGAAAGGTAGTTTTTTTTGTTTCTTGTCTTAAATTCAAAACAAAACAAACAAATAGAGTGTTTAGTTGGGAGGGATGTGGGGCGTTGGGAAAGTGGGGAAAATATAAATCGAAGGTAATTGGGAGAGAATACAAAGAAAAATGATCATGTACCTCGAGGGGAAGGATAGGTCGGCCTCAAGGGACCCGGTAAGACAAGGTCGACAAAAACTCACAAAATAGCACGATTTTTTAAACAAAACCGAACTCTGAACACACAGAAACATGTAGGTGAGAAAATAAACAGTTAAAACGAGACAAATAACGACCGGAAAATTAACTTTGAGAAAGTCGGCAGAGAGCCCTGAGAGAAATCTGCCGTTGCTGCAAACCCAGAACCGGAAGTCTCTCATGTTACCTCTCACACATTCACAAGATGTTACCTCTCACACATTCACAAGATGTTACCTCTCACACATTCACATGTTACCTCTCAAACATTCACAAGATGTTACCTCTCTCACATTCACAAGATGTTACCTCTCAAACATTCACAAGATGTTACCTCTCTCACATTCACAATATGTTACCTCTCACACATTCACAATATGTTACCTCTCACACATTCACAAGATGTTACCTCTCAAACATTCACAAGATGTTACCTCTCACACATTCACAAGATGTTACCTCTCAAACATTCACAAGATGTTACCTCTCTCACATTCACAATATGTTACCTCTCACACATTTACAATATGTTACCTCTCACACATTCACAATATGTTACCTCTCACACATTCACAAGATGTTACCTCTCACACATTCACAAGATGTTACCTCTCACACATTCACAAGATGTTACCTCTCACACATTCACAAGATGTTACAATTCACGTGAAACTAATGTATTTTTGAAGAGAAAATAAATAATCACTGATCGTTGGAGGGGTTTATTTATTTAATTTGAATAAGAGGCACAATGGGATCATCGTGGGATTCCTCACCAGGTACAAACAGGGTGAATTACGTTTACTAAAGAAGATGAAATAAAAAATGTATTTAATATTTCAAAGGTTAAAAAAGAAATGTTTTTGTTTTTGTCGTTTTGTCTATCAAAGCCCTCGACCTGTCTCTTCGTGTCTGCAGATGGGCAGACCCCAAGTCTGGACCTAAACTCTGCAAATATATCGATCATGATCTCCCAGGACCTCAGGACGGCGACTCGAACCCGGACCGACCAACCCTACCCAGAACATCCTGATCGGTTTGGTCGTTATGCACAAGTTGTTTCCTCTGAGAGTTTCTCGTCGGGCCGTCACTACTGGGAGGTCGATGTGAGTTCGAGTCGTTGGTGCAGAATCGGAATCTGTTCAAACTCCATGGAGAGGAAAGGGGAACGGGGAGAGTGCGTGTTAGGAGAGAATCCCGAGTCTTGGTGTTTACAGAAACGGTATAACAAATACACAGCAATGCACAACAATCAATATACCGACCTGTTAGTGCAGGGGAATCCTGAACGGTTTGGGTTCTTGTTGGATTATGAGGAGGGAGAGTTGATGTGTTTCCAGGACTCCCGGGTCCTGCATGTGTTCAGGGGGAACTTCATGGACCCCGTTAAACCCGCTATTGGGGTTTATAGACACGAGGATGACTCCGTGCGGTTTTGCTCCTTGGGATGATTCCGTTCTGTTCATGATGGAAGTTTATTTCAAGAGATGCACAAAGTGGAGGTTATTTTTGGTTCAAATCATTAAAATCATTTACTTGTGATTATGACGATGTATTCACGATCGGATTGTTGATTTATTAATAAAGTTTATGAAATTAAGTACATTTATTGTTTTTAGATTTTCGTGTTTCATGAAACAAAAGCCATTCTCTAACCCCAACCGAGTCTGTCCATCCATCCGGAGTCTCTCCTCGAAAATCGATTTATCTGAAGTGCGGTTCAAACTTCTGCGTTGGTGTTCGGCGAGACCAAATGTTTTGGATGAAATGGCAGACTTTCCTCAGAGTGGCGTCCCTTGCTGAAGCTTTCTTTAACTCGGCTGCTGTCACGAAGTTGTCGAAGTGTATTTCTATAACATTTCAGTCTTCAGTAGTTGTCGATACATCTGGGTTACTGTCTTCGACAAGCCCACTGAGCATATCCACAACTTGATTGTTCGAACCTGTCACATTCCGGACGTCAAAGTTAACTCTCATTATTGAGATTGTTAACTTATTGATGAAGTTAACCGGACCATCTGGAGATGCGCAATTGGTTGTGACCAGATCCCGTCATCGGAAGTCGTGTTGTGAGAGCATGGTGGTCGGTCTGTGGTGTGAATTTCCTCCTGAAGAGAAACGCATTCCAGTGCTCGCACACAAATATACAGGTGAGGGTTTCACATTCACCTGTCGAGTACTTTCGTTCAGTCTCAGACTGTTTTCAACGAATCGACAACAGGTCGATCCACTGTGTTGGATACTTGCAAAAGTATAGCATTCAAGGCAATTCCTGAAGCATCAGTGGTGACCATTCTTGGTCTGTGGGGGTCAAAGTGCTCAAGGATTTGGGCACTTTTATTTATTTTCAAACCCTGAAATGCTTGTGTCTGTTTGCTGGTCCATTTTCATGGGAGGTCTTTCTGCAGTAATATGCGTAGTGCTTCAGCCACATCAGCACAGTTTTCAACAGACTTGAGGTAGAAGTTAGTTACACCTTGAAACGAGGAAAGTTCTGATGAGTTTTTTGGATCTGGAAGACAATTGATATCCTGAACATTGATGTTCAGTGGACTAATGCCTGCTGAAGAGACATAGTATCCCAGGAAATCAATCTCGTGTCATTTGTCATTGAAATGTCATTTGTCATATTTAAGGATAATGTTACTCCTTGTCTAGTCTGGTCATGCTATGCTGCATTGTGATGGAATCGGACCATGCGTATCCGAGAAATGGCTGGGGACACGTTTAAGGAACAAAATGGCCTCCCACTCGGCCATCTTGGATCTGAACTCCAAAAAAAATTTCAGGGCATGCATAAACCATCATTCATCTGTGTAGCAAGCTTGAACAAGATTGGTAAATGGTTGAGGACATGTTCGATAACAGGTTGTTTTTTTACAACTAAAATGCTCGCTAGTCTACCAGTCAGCCATCTTTGATCAGATCGCAAAATAAAGTGAGGTGCATATGTTTGCCATCATGTACTGTGCTTTTGCTAAGGTTGACCAACATCAGTAAATGCTTGAGGACGAGTTCCACTGTTGAACATACTTTAACATCGGGGTTTTTATTTTACAACTAAAATGGCCACCCGTCGGCCATCTTTGATCGCGAAACAAAATGATGTGCATATGTATACCATCATGTAATGTCTTTGTGCCAAGTATGAATAAAATTGGTCCACACATGCCTGAGATATTGTTGCGGATACACGCACGTACACGCTGACGCGAAAATCGAGACCAAATCCATAAACGCCCATTTCGGATAAAGTCCAATGGGGGCAAATAACCAATTGCTTTAGAAACAGTCATGAGGACAAAGGAAAATGTGATCACTCATACGCTGCTGAGCTTAAAAGTTTATCCCCCCCACCACCCATCATCATCATCATCATAAGATACGGGATGAAACTTTGCCACCACAGCACCCGTAACCAAGCATATAAGCACAAGCACACACCTGTCGAGAGTCCCTTTACAGATCCAAATCTGCCCATATGTACAACATCCATGTGTGCTGTCTACATACCTCTACCTTGTAGTAACTGCCGAGTGTACATCCCGATCTGGACAAGAACTGTACCACTATCGACTGCAGTAGTATCGGATGTTCGGCAAGTGGCTTTAGCATTCAAATGAATGGTTGATAAGGAACGACTGGCTTGGCAAGTGACGGAGCTGATTGGTGATTGCACATTCCCGCAAAAAACTAGACATCACCGATTCCTTAACATTTTCAGATTTTGTGTTAATTACTGCATGTGATGGACAGTCTACACAGGGTTCGTTGAATTGTGTTAACCATTGCAATTACGATTTCATTTTCCAAACAGAACTGCAGCATTCACTCCTCCAGCTCATTTTGGATACCATGTCAGTGCTTATATAAATCGCTGGTGCTCCTGCTTCTCCAATTTTTGCATTACTGTCTCGCATAATAATGAAAACATCTCCTTTAGGCACCTGCACTTCCAGTTCATGCAACTTTCCATGAAACTCCTCCACATTTTCTTCATCTGCTGCAAAAGTTGGAGGGTATCTGCAGGATGATGGTGTTCAGTGGATTCCCTTTGCATCTCACTGATATTGAACTATTATTGACTGGGTTGTATCACAACACTGACCCTGCCGTCTTCTGATGGCAAGTCACTTCCACTCCATTCATTTTACAGATTTTGTTACAAGAAAAGAACACTTTGTAATCGTCAGATTGCAACAGCCCTAAACCAATCTATCGAAGTTTTCTTATCCCCAAAATTTCAGTTCTTGTACTCTACATCTCTCCATTACAACTATCCTTCCCTGACTTATTTGCCTTTTTGTATACGAAGTCAAGACTCGTCTTAGAGCCAAAACACAGAATGGATCAGGACGTGCAACATAACAAAAGGACCAGTAGAAAGAGGAGGAAATGTCAACAGTAGGACTGAAAGAGAAATTAAAGGAGATGGATAACAAGGGATGTGTGGGTAACGTTGAGGGGTAAAGGAGAATGTAGCGGGAGGAGAAGATGGATACAGAAGCAAAAATAAATTTGGTGACAGGGTAATGGGTGTAGAAAAGATCATGGTTTTATATCACAAAAACAGTATAAAAAAAAATCATATTTACTGAAGAATTGTAAAAAAACAAAAAGCAGCTAAAAATTCCCCGAAACCTCATGATCATTCCACAGACAGTAAAATATAAATTTTGACATGGGTATGCGTCGCATTTTAATCTCCCATATATTTACAATTAGCACTTAGCAGTTGGCAAACATTATAAAATTCAGGTAAACTGGAAAAAAATACAGGTCACCGAGAATAACCTGTTCGAAGGTTACCTGGAATAAAATTTGAACATGGGCCCAAGAATGACAAAATTGGTGAAAGTTCATGAGAAGCTCCACATGCCAGGCAGCATGACTGGATAATAAGCAAACAATCAGAAAACATTACAAAGACCTTTATTAAAAAAACATCTTGTTCCATATTGAATCAATTGTTAACAATGTGTCCATCTATAAACTGTGAAAGTGTTTCAAACTTCTGGTTTCATCACAGTGGCCAGCATTGGTGTTGCTACAATTGTTGAGAACCAAAAAAAAAAATTCTTTCTTCCGAATCATATTTACTGAAGAATTGAAAAATAAAACTTTGATCTCCCTTGGACCATCGTTAGTATCTCATTCATTGAACATTTGAATATCCTTCATTCATTTATCAGTGAGCCACAAACAAAAGTCTCGATGTATCAAGGAGTGGTTAAGATCGAGGAGATGTTGTTCTGGAATCAGGCACAATCTAGTTCACAAAAAAATATTCAAAAATCTTCATCAAACCGATCAAGGCAAATTATATTAATGAACTCCATTCAAAAGTAAGTTAATTGTTTAAATCAAAGCACAAATTATTCCTCATCAAACAGAATATATTTGTTTATTTTATTTTTATATGTTCAATCCAAGTCCTCATGATGTTTCATGAAGCAATTTAATGTATGTAGGAGGAAAGTGTGAAAAGTTTTAGCTGAAATTAAAAACGTCAAAACTCACAAAACTGAGATTTTCTTCATTAAAAAAACAATTAAAACATTTCAACAAATTTTTCGATAATAATTGAAAGCTTGTTTTCTATTCCTGCTTAAAAATTGATCATCACTTATTTTATTTTCTCTCTCGAAATCAGGGAAATAAGTTTTCACACACTCCCAATGTGCAGAGGGGTCTATCATTTGAATAGAATTGAATTGCGGCATTTCCGGCATTTCCAGATGATACAGCAAGTGGAGTACAACGCGGTAAATCCAGTTTAAGCAAACACGAAAAAGAAAACGACGACGAGGGAAGCAGTTTTGATGGAGGAGCTCTCACAAGAGGAGCGATCCACGGTCGTGGACAGGCACGCGGTGTCGTGCACGATCACCAAGTCGTTACAAAAGTCGAGGTACAATGTGAGCATCGGGCAACTGATGCTGAGGAAGAACCCGAGGATCACCACCAGAAAAACAAGCTTCAGAGCTCCTCGCCTACTAGACATCAGAGCGAAAGCGTATGTGTACGGCCAAAACA
>NC_140962.1:145165325-145182277 GCF_056783735.1 Eptatretus burgeri | reverse complement strand
CATCCTTCTGTTGATGTGTGTGCAGAGGACGAAGTCAGAGTAATGGCCGCTGGGGAAGAAGATGCACTTTTTGGCAGTGAATCCATCATTCCCAATTTTAAGTGCTCCAGGAATATGAGACGTAATATCAAGCTATTCGAGATGGCCAATCCAAGTTTTTAATAAAAAACAGTCTCCAGAACTACAGGTATGGTTCACACTTGAAAAACTTTATTTATAACTTGACACACTTTTTTAGTCCAAGTTTTTCAATCTGTCACTAACTTTTCATGACAAGAACTTAATAATGTTGAGTGAAGAGACTTTAATAATTCAAGTGCATACATGTGGGAGGTGAGGTCTCTCCCTGATCTGTACAATCAATGCCAATCATGTCTGTCATACATGAATGGATCTGCAGCCATTGACCCTGTGTTCGCTGCAGCTACCATCAAGCGTGACTTCGTTGTTGTGCAAACACATTCACAATTCAACATTATTTTTCACTTTTCCTCCTTCCTTTTCACTGCTGCCAACGTCTGGATCAACTTTCAATATTCTTCCAAAACATCTCTGACCACAATCTTCTCTCTACCTCATCAAATCTAAGATATCTTCAATCGTAAATCCCCTTCATTTTTTCCAACATATTTCACTGCGACCAGCTTATCAAGCTCACCTGAAGATTCCACGAGAAGGACTTCAAACACTGCACAAAATGAGATTTACTGTTATACTTATTTAAAATTGCTTTCCTCATTGCTGTGCCGAAGGGCAGGATCCTTTCCATGTTTCTCAACCTTGGTTTTTCATTTCACTCCAACATCTAAACCTCCCCTCTTCAGGTCTTCAAAAAATCCAGAGCAGAAGAAAGTCCCCAATATCAAGAAGCAAGATGAAAAGTAAAAACAGCAGCAATGACTGCACTCTTCCCTCCCGTTCTGGCGATCTCCCCAGACATCGTGTTCTACTTCAGTCGGTTGTCCATACAATCTGTTTCGGGAGGACATAGTTCAAGCCTATGAAACCTTTGTCGCTCCTGTGTGAAGCGGGACCATCGCCGTAAAATACAAAACACACAGGAAATGGCGCTTTGTGTTGAGGCACGGCGGTGATGGTCATGTTTAACCCTCGACCAGTCAAAGATTCCCGGGGGGTTATGTGTCACACATGGCAAGATCAAATTTGGTCTTATTTGTTCTGATCATGTCAAAGCCACGAGTCTTATTTGCTCTCTCCCACCTGACTCTCTCGCTCTCTCTTTCCTACCCTCCCATCTCTCTCTCTCTCTCTCTCTCTCTCTCTCTCTCTCTCTCTCTCTCTCTCTCTCTCTCTCTCTCTCTCTCTCTCTCTCTCTCTCTCTCTCTCTCTCTCCCTCCCACTCCCTCTTTCCCACCCCTCTCGCTCTCCCCTCCTTCCTTGCTCCACCCTTCCTTGCCCCCACCCCTCCTCTCCCTTCTCCCCCATCTCTTTCCCTCCCCGCTATCCCCCTTATTATTAACCTCCGCCATCTTTGAAGATGGATGGAGGTTACTGTTTTCACCCCTTTCTGTTTGTTACTTACGAAATCTTTATGACTTCCGTTTCTGTTTGTTTGTTACTTACGAAATCTAAAGATTTCGCAAGTATATTGATGACTTCCGTTTCTGTTTGATTGTTTGTTTGTTTGTTTGTAGGCACGATAACTCGAGAACGGAAGAAACTACCAATGTCAAATTACACCACGTGATTCAGGAGGGTGATGGCTACTGCTGATTAGATTTTGGTCAAAATCGGTCAAAGGTCAAGGTCACAGTGAGGTCAAACATAATTCCGTAAATTCATGTGGAGAAATGGAGTATTTTTGCTTCGCTCGACGTTACGAGTTCGTTTTAACTTCGATTTTAATTTTGTCTTCGGTTTTTGCGATCGCTTAGGAACGCTTAAAACTCGGTTGTCGAAATTCTGGAACAGCGATGAATAACTGATATATATATATATATATATATATATATATATATATATATATATATATATATATATAAGTCTTTTATCAGATTCTTCTGAACAGTAATACACCTATTATCTGGCATATCCTGCTGGTACTGAATCACTTTTTTAAAATTAAAAACAAAAAAATGGAATTTTTATAAGAAATCTAGTCTTTGTCTGGGACTCATTATCTGCAAACCACAGTGTAAAATCGTAGACCACAATGAATTAATAATTCAAGCTCCCCTTGGGCTTCTGACTGATTCATGCTTTTATTAGACAAGGTCAGAGGTGAAGTTGACGATTTCGTAAGTACCAGTCTATGACTGCTTGTTTGTTTGTTTGTGAACAGTATTACGGAACAGAAAAACTCCTCGACGGATTTCGACGAAACTTGGTGGGGGGATTAGGTATGGTCCAAGGATCATGCCATTAGATTTTGGACTTGGTCCAAAATCCAATATGGCCGCTATGGCGGCCATTCTGAAAAAATATTTGAATTTTTTTTTTGCATTTCCACACGTTTTAAGTGATTTCCAACCCCCCAAAAAAAAAAATTGTTGGAGAAAAAAAATTTTTGCAACTTTTTTCAACAAAATTTCGATTTTTTTTTTTTTTTGCATTTCTCCATGTTATAAGTGATTTCCAACAAAAAACATGCCAAAATTATAATTGCTGCTGATTTTGGAACTTCAGGTGGATAAACCCACGTAAAATCAATTTCTGTCTCAAGGAATCTCGTTATGATGAATGAATTGAGTATGTAAAAGTTAAAAGTAAAAGGGAAAGTTGCAAACTATAACTCTGTGAGCACTGTTGACATCAAATTGAATGAATAGGATATCAGGTTCACTTGAATGACCTGGCAGTATTGGCGGCGGAGGTTTTGCACTCTCCCGAGTTCTCCCCTCTAGTTCTTTTAATATGTATTTATCCATCCTGAAGTGATGGGTCGTATAATGCACGAAGATCGAACCAAAAGGAGAAATGTGGTGTAAAATATAATTGCACATTTTCTGCTCACCAGCCGATGCCCGATGCACCGCAGAACGCAGGCCCAAATGCGGCCGCCTGGCCCCCAAACATTGTTCAAGTCGATCAATATACAGTTTTCAATGACAGTGCCAATATTGCAGAGCACTCCCCAAGTGGATTAAGCACTCAAGGAAGCACTCCAACAAAACGGTTGGTAAGGAATGGCAGGCTTGGAAAGTGATTAGCGATCGCCGATCCATCGTAATAAGCACCTCGTGGATACGTCGAAATGTCAAATATGTCTGAAATGGACAAATGAACACTTTTTTTAGTCGTTAGAACTGCTGCTAAGTTCAAATATGGAGCTTAACTTTTGTAATTCTGCTTAGTTTAAGAGATTCTCATCGTTATGACGTGCGGAAATGAAATAAAGCCACAAACGATGATGCCTCCAGGCGTTTATAAGTATTGCAATGTATCCAGCGATGACATTCGATGACATGAGTGAAGAAAGTGAAAAAAAACTTCATCATTAAGAAATCGGTGTGGTCTGTTCCAAGTCAAGGCATTGTTGAGCAGGCCAAAAAAAAAAATGCTGATTTCGGACCCCATTGAGGGACAGTGAGGTTTCCAAGGATGTGCATGATGAAGGATATAATTAAATAAGGCCCTTAATTATCTTCAAAAGGGGTGTTTTAACTAACCCAAACACCAAATTTTCACTCTTGCACTTCCTTGGACTTTTCTTAGTCTGCATGCAAAGTTTCAGGCTGCTAGGTTTTATGGTTTTGGAGATATGGAAGAGACACACTGACACACACACACACACACACACACACACACACACACACACACACACACACACACACACACACACACACACACACACACACACTGACAGACACACAGACACACAGACACACACACAGACACACACACAGACGCACACACACACAGACACACGCAGAAACACACAGACAGACACAGACAGACACAGACACACACACACACACACACACTGACACACTGACATACGCACACACACACACACACACACACACACACACACACACACACACACTGACACACTGACACACTGACACACACACAGACACACACACACACACACACACACACACTGACACACACACACACAGACACACACACACACACACACACACTGACACACTGACATTTATTAGTACAGATAGAGTTCCACAATTTTATTTCGTTTTGGCATATTGTAATGTTCCATTATAAAAATGCCAGGGCTTCACCTGCAACAGAGAAAAATAATAATTGTTCAAATATACAGCTATTCCTTAGGAATAAACAATAAAAATGTGACAAATATAAACGGCCCACCCTGTATGTAACAATAGTAATGGGTTGAAATATTTATTAAGGACATTTAACTGAAGGCGATACACACGTGTGGATTATTATCATTGTCTTTGTCCCATGTTTTCATATCCTGAGGATAATAGAGCATTGTCTTGTTTACAAATAAGGGAATGATTTTTGAAAGTAATTTAAGTGTGAACACAATGTGTTTATGCAGGAAGAAAACAATGAACACCACGATTTTGGGGTGGACACCACGTACGGTCATTTTGTGGAATCTCAATCTGGATGAGGGAGGGATCGCTTTGTTGTGGATTTTTACTTCCATTGCATTCCTTTCACTCCTCCTCAACGCGGGTATTATTACGATGTGTGGATCCCGCAGGTTCCACAAACCCATGCTGCTCTACATCAGTATTTAATCATTAGCCGATGCGTGCTGGGGAATCGTTGGGGTATCCTACGTCCTTAACAACACGATAGCACATCGCATAGAGATCACGTTCGCTGAATGTCTGTGTCAAATGTTTTGTTTGGAGTTTACGCTTGTACACCAGTTCCTCAGCACCTGGATCAATTACGTTGACCGACATTGTGCCGTGTTTTGGCCGTACACATACGTCGCTCTGATGTCTAGTAGGCGAGGAGCTCTGAAGCTTGTTTTTCTGGTGGTGATCCTCGGGTTCTTCCTCAGCATCAGTTGCCCGATGCTCACATTGTACCTCGACTTTTGTAACGACTTGGTGATCGTGCACGACACCGCGTGCCTGTCCACGACCGTGAATCGCTCCTCTTGTGAGAGCTCCTCCATCAAAACTGCTTCCCTCGTCGTCGTTTTCTTTTTCGTGTTTGCTTAAACTGGATTTACCGCGTTGTACTCCACTTGCTGTATCATCTGGAAATGCCGGAAATGCCGCAATTCAATTCTATTCAAATGATAGACCCCTCTGCACATTGGGAGTGTGTGAAAACTTATTTCCCTGATTTCGAGAGAGAAAATAAAATAAGAGTGATGATCAATTTTTAAGCAGGAATAGAAAACAAGCTTTCAATTATTATCGAAAAATTTGTTGAAATGTTTTAATTGTTTTTTTAATGAAGAAAATCTCAGTTTTGTGAGTTTTGACGTTTTTAATTTCAGCTAAAACTTTTCACACTTTCCTCCTACATCCATTAAATTGCTTCATGAAAGATCATAAGGACTTGGATTGAACATATAAAAATAAAATAAACAAATATATTCTGTTTGATGAGGAATAATTTGTGCTTTGATTTAAACAATTAACTTACTTTTGAATGGAGTTCATTAATATAATTTGCCTTGATCGGTTTGATGAAGATTTTTGTATATTTTTTGTGAACTAGATTGTGCCTGATTCCAGAACAACATCTCCTCGATCTTAACCACTCCTTGATACATCGAGACTTTTGTTTGTGGCTCACTGATAAATGAATGAAGGATATTCAAATGATCGATGAATGAGATACTAACGATGGTCCAAGGGAGATCAAAGTTTTATTTTTCAATTCTTCAGTAAATATGATTCGGAAGAAAGAATTTTTTTTTTTTGGTTCTCAACAATTGTAGCAACACCAATGCTGGCCACTGTGATGAAACCAGAAGTTTGAAACACTTTCACAGTTTATAGATGGACACATTGTTAACAATTGATTCAATATGGAACAAGATGTTTTTTTTTTATAAAGGTCTTTGTAATGTTTTCTGATTGTTTGCTTATTATCCAGTCATGCTGCCTGGCATGTGGAGCTTCTCATGAACTTTCACCAATTTTGTCATTCTTGGGCCCATGTTCAAATTTTATTCCAGGTAACCTTCGAACAGGTTATTCTCGGTGACCTGTATTTTTTTCCAGTTTACCTGAATTTTATAATGTTTGCCAACTGCTAAGTGCTAATTGTAAATATATGGGAGATTAAAATGCGACGCATACCCATGTCAAAATTTATATTTTACTGTCTGTGGAATGATCATGAGGTTTCGGGGAATTTTTAGCTGCTTTTTGTTTTTTTACAATTCTTCAGTAAATATGATTTTTTTTTATACTGTTTTTGTGATATAAAACCATGATCTTTTCTACACCCATTACCCTGTCACCAAATTTATTTTTGCTTCTGTATCCATCTTCTCCTCCCGCTACATTCTCCTTTACCCCTCAACGTTACCCACACATCCCTTGTTTTCCATCTCCTTTAATTTCTCTTTCAGTCCTACTGTTGACATTTCCTCCTCTTTCTACTGGTCCTTTTGTTATGTTGCACGTCCTGATCCATTCTGTGTTTTGGCTCTAAGACGAGTCTTGACTTCGTATACAAAAAGGCAAATAAGTCAGGGAAGGATAGTTGTAATTGAGAGATGTACAGTACAAGAACTGAAATTTTGGGGATAAGAAAACTTCGATAGATTGGTTTAGGGCTGTTGCAATCTGACGATTACAAAGTGTTCTTTTCTTGTAACAAAATCTGTAAAATGAATGGAGTGGAAGTGACTTGCCATCAGAAGACGGCAGGGTCAGTGTTGTGATACAACCCAGTCAATAATAGTTCAATATCAGTGAGATGCAAAGGGAATCCACTGAACACCATCATCCTGCAGATACCCTCCAACTTTTGCAGCAGATGAAGAAAATGTGGAGGAGTTTCATGGAAAGTTGCATGAACTGGAAGTGCAGGTGCCTAAAGGAGATGTTTTCATTATTATGCGAGACAGTAATGCAAAAATTGGAGAAGCAGGAGCACCAGCGATTTATATAAGCACTGACATGGTATCCAAAATGAGCTGGAGGAGTGAATGCTGCAGTTCTGTTTGGAAAATGAAATCGTAATTGCAATGGTTAACACAATTCAACGAACCCTGTGTAGACTGTCCATCACATGCAGTAATTAACACAAAATCTGAAAATGTTAAGGAATCGGTGATGTCTAGTTTTTGCGGGAATGTGCAATCACCAATCAGCTCCGTCACTTGCCAAGCCAGTCGTTCCTTATCAACCATTCATTTGAATGCTAAAGCCACTTGCCGAACATCCGATACTACTGCAGTCGATAGTGGTACAGTTCTTGTCCAGATCGGGATGTACACTCGGCAGTTACTACAAGATAGAGGTATGTCGACAGCACACATGGATGTTGTACATATGGGCAGATTTGGATCTGTAAAGGGACTCTCGACAGGTGTGTGCTTGTGCTTATATGCTTGGTTACGGGTGCTGTGGTGGCAAAGTTTCATCCCGTATCTTATGATGATGATGATGATGGGTGGTGGGGGGGATAAACTTTTAAGCTCAGCAGCGTATGAGTGATCACATTTTCCTTTGTCCTCATGACTGTTTCTAAAGCAATTGGTTATTTGCCCCCATTGGACTTTATCCGAAATGAGCGTTTATGGATTTGGTCTCGATTTTCGCGTCAGCGTGTACGTGCGTGTATCCGCAACAATATCTCAGGCATGTGTGGACCAATTTTATTCATACTTGGCACAAAGACATTACATGATGGTATACATATGCACATCATTTTGTTTCGCGATCAAAGATGGCCGACGGGTGGCCATTTTAGTTGTAAAATAAAAACCCCGATGTTAAAGTATGTTCAACAGTGGAACACGTCCTCAAGCATTTACTGATGTTGGTCAACCTTAGCAAAAGCACAGTACATGATGGCAAACATATGCACCTCACTTTATTTTGCGATCTGATCAAAGATGGCTGACTGGTAGACTAGCGAGCATTTTAGTTGTAAAAAAACAACCTGTTATCGAACATGTCCTCAACCATTTACCAATCTTGTTCAAGCTTGCTACACAGATGAATGATGGTTTATGCATGCCCTGAAATTTTTTTTGGAGTTCAGATCCAAGATGGCCGAGTGGAGGCCATTTTGTTCCTTAAACGTGTCCCCAGCCATTTCTCGGATACGCATGGTCCGATTCCATCACAATGCAGCATAGCATGACCAGACTAGACAAGGAGTAACATTATCCTTAAATATGACAAATGACATTTCAATGACAAATGACACGAGATTGATTTCCTGGGATACTATGTCTCTTCAGCAGGCATTAGTCCACTGAACATCAATGTTCAGGATATCAATTGTCTTCCAGATCCAAAAAACTCATCAGAACTTGCCTCGTTTCAAGGTGTAACTAACTTCTACCTCAAGTCTGTTGAAAACTGTGCTGATGTGGCTGAAGCACTACGCATATTACTGCAGAAAGACCTCCCATGAAAATGGACCAGCAAACAGACACAAGCATTTCAGGGTTTGAAAATAAATAAAAGTGCCCAAATCCTTGAGCACTTTGACCCCCACAGACCAAGAATGGCCACCACTGATGCTTCAGGAATTGCCTTGAATGCTATACTTTTGCAAGTATCCAACACAGTGGATCGACCTGTTGCCGATTCGTTGAAAACAGTCTGAGACTGAACGAAAGTACTCTACAGGTGAATGTGAAACCCTCACCTGTATATTTGTGTGCGAGCACTGGAATGCGTTTTTCTTCAGGAGGAAATTCACACCACAGACCGACCACCATGCTCTCACAACACGACTTCCGATGACGGGATCTGGTCACAACCAATTGCGCATCTCCAGATGGTCCGGTTAACTTCATCAACAAGTTAACAATCTCAATAATGAGAGTTAACTTTGACATCCGGAATGTGACAGGTTCGAACAATCAAGTTGTGGATATGCTCAGTGGGCTTGTCGAAGACAGTAACCCGGATGTATCGACAACTACTGAAGACTGAAATGTTATAGAAATACACTTCGACAACTTCGTGACAGCAGCCGAGTTAAAGAAAGCTTCAGCAAGGGACGCCACTCTGAGGAAAGTCTGCCATTTCATCCAAAACATTTGGTCTCGCCGAACACCAACGCAGAAGCTTGAACCGCACTTCAGATAAATCGATTTTCGAGGAGAGACTCCGGATGGATGGACAGACTCGGTTGGGGTTAGAGAATGGCTTTTGTTTCATGAAACACGAAAATCTAAAAACAATAAATGTACTTAATTTCATAAACTTTATTAACAAATCAACAATCCGATCGTGAATACATCGTCATAATCACAAGTAAATGATTTTAATGATTTGAACCAAAAATAACCTCCACTTTGTGCATCTCTTGAAATAAACTTCCATCATGAACAGAACGGAATCATCCCAAGGAGCAAAACCGCACGGAGTCATCCTCGTGTCTATAAACCCCAATAGCGGTTTTAACGGGGTCCATGAAGTTCCCCCTGAACACATGCAGGACCCGGGAGTCCTGGAAACACATCAACTCTCCCTCCTCATAATCCAACGAGAACCCAAACCGTTCAGGATTCCCCTGCACTAACAGGTCGGTATATTGATTGTTGTGCATTGCTGTGTATTTGTTATACCGTTTCTGTAAACACCAAGACTCGGGATTCTCTCCTAACACGCACTCTCCCCGTTCCCCTTTCCTCCCCATGGAGTTTGAACAGATTCCGATTCTGCACCAACGACTCGAACTCACATCGACCTCCCAGTAGTGACGGCCCGACGAGAAACTCTCAGAGGAAACAACTTGTGCATAACGACCAAACCGATCAGGATGTTCTGGGTAGGGTTGGTCGGTCCGGGTTCGAGTCGCCGTCCTGAGGTCCTGGGAGATCATGATCGATATATTTGCAGAGTTTAGGTCCAGACTTGGGGTCTGCCCATCTGCAGACACGAAGAGACAGGTCGAGGGCTTTGATAGACAAAACGACAAAAACAAAAACATTTCTTTTTTAACCTTTGAAATATTAAATACATTTTTTATTTCATCTTCTTTAGTAAACGTAATTCACCCTGTCTGTACCTGGTGAGGAATCCCACGATGATCCCATTGTGCCTCTTATTCAAATTAAATAAATAAACCCCTCCAACGATCAGTGATTATTTATTTTCTCTTCAAAAATACATTAGTTTCACGTGAATTGTAACATCTTGTGAATGTGTGAGAGGTAACATCTTGTGAATGTGTGAGAGGTAACATCTTGTGAATGTGTGAGAGGTAACATCTTGTGAATGTGTGAGAGGTAACATATTGTGAATGTGTGAGAGGTAACATATTGTAAATGTGTGAGAGGTAACATATTGTGAATGTGAGAGAGGTAACATCTTGTGAATGTTTGAGAGGTAACATCTTGTGAATGTGTGAGAGGTAACATCTTGTGAATGTTTGAGAGGTAACATCTTGTGAATGTGTGAGAGGTAACATGAGAGACTTCCGGTTCTGGGTTTGCAGCAACGGCAGATTTCTCTCAGGGCTCTCTGCCGACTTTCTCAAAGTTAATTTTCCGGTCGTTATTTGTCTCGTTTTAACTGTTTATTTTCTCACCTACATGTTTCTGTGTGTTTAGAGTTCGGTTTTGTTTAAAAAATCGTGCTATTTTGTGAGTTTTTGT
Source organism: Eptatretus burgeri (assembly GCF_056783735.1). Lineage (NCBI taxonomy): Eukaryota > Metazoa > Chordata > Myxini > Myxiniformes > Myxinidae > Eptatretus > Eptatretus burgeri. Next base: position 145,171,563 of record NC_140962.1, on the reverse strand, counting down.
CGACCTTGTCTTACCGGGTCCCTTGAGGCCGACCTATCCTTCCCCTCGAGGTACATGATCATTTTTCTTTGTATTCTCTCCCAATTACCTTCGATTTATATTTTCCCCACTTTCCCAACGCCCCACATCCCTCCCAACTAAACACTCTATTTGTTTGTTTTGTTTTGAATTTAAGACAAGAAACAAAAAAAACTACCTTTCTCCCTGCACCCCACAAGTCCTGATTCTTCTTCTTCGTATTCCTCTTTTTCTTCTTCCTTCTGCTGGCATACCATCTTCATTCTACTTGAGCTGACCCACTCTCACCAATACCTTCACAATTTCTTCCTACAACCTTTCATTTCAGAATCTTACGTATTCTTCAAAAATACATCAAAAAATAATAACCTTCCTTATATCATTTCAATCTATACGCCTGCAACCACGTGTCTCTCGACTCTTCCTGATACTTTTCATCGATCCATTAGCTTCACTCTGCGTTTACCGTTTCAAATTCACAATACACCTCCACGATTTTACTTCAACCTTCCTTTTTCCGAATGTTATGCAATCCTTATTTAAAATAAATAAATTCACTTTTGACTCTACACCTCCCATAGCCATGTGCGTCTCCCAGTGCCACGTGCTCCTCCATAACCACGTGATCTGTTTCCACCCTCTGTGATTACCGATCCAAATTCACCATTCACCTCACGATTTTTTCTGCATCCTTTCTCTGCCCTCTCACCTCCGTGTCATCACTCCATCTCAAATCCTCAATTGGCTTCTGCCCCCTCTCTTGCCCCCTCCTCCCCCCCAGCAACACAAAGCCTTTTCTTCTCCTCATCATCTGCCTCACTCCCCGACCTATTCTGCAATCCCCCACACTCTTTCAACAACTCTCCTTACCTCCCTTTCCCTCCTCCCTTGTCATACCCTCCCCTCCCCTCCCATCCCCTGCACCCAAAGCCTCCTCCCCTCCCTCTTCATTAACAGTATGGACCTTATATATCCAGGTCCTTCGCTCAAACCTTTTCGATCTTTCCATACAGGTTGCCACTGACAAACCAGACATAATGTGCCGAACAGAAACTTTCCTCCCTCAACACATCACTGACTCCCAAGTATCTCTCCCTGGTTACTCCCTCCAGTGTGACAGATCTGAGCCTGATCCTGGTGGAGGAATTTCTCTCTTCATCAAAGACTCTATTTTTCAATCTCCATGCACTGCCCTCACTCCACCACACCGCCAGGAATACCTCTGGATTCGGCTTCCCCTCCACTTCAACCTCATGTTTATATGTGTGGTGTACCATCCACCAAACAGTGATGACTCCATTTACACCTCACTATCCGAAAACATGGACCAACTTCTATCTTCTCCTCCAAACTCTCTTCCTCATATGTGGTGACTTCAATTATCATCATGCCAGTTGGCTCAGTGTACGTCATTCACCTGTCATGGCACTTCAGTAAAAGCTTTCTGCGACTCATTGGGACTGACTCAATCGGTCAATTTCCCGACATGTATCTCAACCAATGGTGCTCTATCTCTTCTGGATTTAATTTTGACAAATTTCCCTGAAAATATCTGCCGTCATCCTCCGCTCCAATCGGTTCTTCTGACCACGTGCTTGTCAAAGTAGACGTCTCTCTGGCTGTTATCAGAGAACCACCTCAATGACATCGAGTCTGGCATTTCACTCAAGCCGAATGGCAGGGTCTCCAAGCAGCCATCAAACTTCTAGACTGGTCTCACATTGCTACTTTCTCCAACATCAACTCATCCTGGGAATTCTTTCAAACAAAACTTGCTCTCTCTCATGCACAGATTTTTCTCCTCTCATCTTCAGTTGGCCTCCCCTTCCTCCCACCCATGGTTCACCGAAGCTTGTGACGAGGCAGTTGTCCTGAAACAACTTGCCTTTGCCTCATGCAAAGCAAACCCAACTGAGCGTAATCTCAGTTCCTTCCACAAAGCTTGGAACAAGTGTGTATCTACCCTCAGGAGAGCCAGAAAACAACATATTTCGAAGCTCAAGTCTGAACTTTCAAACCTCTCTCCCTCCTCCAAATCCTGATGGCATCCAATCAAATCTGTTTCTGGTGTATGTTCCCCCTCCACCCCCTCCCTTACCTCAAACGGCCACACTGCTGATACCGCACGAGAAAAGGCTGAATGCCGAAACTCGGTGCTTGCATAGAAATCTTGTGTCCAAAACCCATTGCTTTCTGTACCCACCTTACCCAGTCGCACACAACTGGCCCTGTACTCTGTGTCCTTTTCTCCTGACAAGGTGGAGAGCTTGCTATCAAACCTCGACTCAGATTCTGCAACCAGTCCAGACGGCATCAGCCCACATATTCTAAAAACCTGCTCCTCTGCTCTTGCTCACCCTCTCTCTGTTCTATTCACCTTCTCATTTGCTCAAGGTCATCTGTCATCTGCTTGGAAATCAAACATTACCACCCTGCATAAAAAGGTGCAAAAACAGATCCCTGCAACTACAGACCAATCAGCCTTCTCCCAATCATCAGCAAGGTTATGGAATCCATCATTGCTTCAGACATTAAATCCTTCCTCTACTCCAATGGCTTGATATCAGATCATCAACTTGGTTTCAGACCAGGTCAGTCTACCCTGGATATGCTGCTTCTGCTATTCCAACAATGGATGGAGGTCCTCGATGCCGGACATGAAATCAGAGCCATATCCCTAGACATATCGAGTGCTTTTGACACGGTCTGGCACCCTGCCCTGCTCACCAAACTCTCTTCCTATGGTATCCAAGGCCATCTCCACTCATGGCTCGCAGTCATCCTCTCCTGTCACAGGCACCGTGTGGCCCTAAATGGAGTTCTTTCATCACGTCTTCCTGTCCAGACTGGAGTTCCTCAAGGTAGCGTTCTGGGCCCTGTTCTTTTTCTGGTTTTCATCATTGATCTCTCCGACTCTCTGGAAAATCCTCTTTATCTCTTTGCTGATGACTCCACCCTTTGCCATACCATAGGTCATCCCTCAGACCGACAAGCAGCCACTTCTTCATTCACTGCAGATCTGGGTAAAATCACAAACTGGTCTAACACATGGAACATGTCTTTCAATCCGGACAAGTCTCACACTCTCACTTTGTCTATACGAAAGGACCGTTTGGAACCCAGACCATCCCCTCCCCCATCCATCCATCCACTTTCTCAACAATCCTCTGGAAGAAGTCCTTTCTTTCAAGCTTCTGGGTCTCACTATTTGCCATAATCTTTCCTGGGAAAGCCACATTTCCAACCTGCCCTCCAAAGCCAGTCACCGACTGGGAATCCTCCGTCATGCAAAGTCCTTCCTCGGCGCACCTGAGCTCCTGACCAGATACAAAGCTTTTGTCCACAGCCTGATGGAGTATTGCTCTCCCCTCTGGGCTTGTACTCCTGCCTCTCACCTTTCTCGGCTTCATGCTGTGGAAACCAAGGTATTTTGGATCATTAGTATCTCCCGCGATGAGGCTGAGTCTTTGGGCCTCTCACCCTCTCACCGCAGGCAAGTCCGTGGTCTTTCTGTCTTCTACTGTCTCCTCTCCAGTCTCGCCCCCCCCCTCCCCCCGCTCTGTCTGCGATTTGTCCCCACCATATTTCCGCAGGGCAGGTCTGCCAACAACCCCCTTCTGGTAAAACTACCAAAATCACAAATCACTGCCCACCTTCACTCTTTCATTCCTCTTTTTCCCCGCCTTTGGAATAAACTCCCTCACTCGGTTCAATCCCATTCTTCCCTCCAGGCCTTCAAAACAGCTGTCCACCACCACCTCTTATCGTCCCCCATCCAAATCCTCGATCTTTTCTACCCCCGTTAATCCACCCCAAACCCATCTCCTTCAAATTCCCTGCTTTCCTTCCTGAAAGTCCCTGGAATGTCCATCTTGTATACCCCGTGTTCCCTGCCCCATCCCTCTCCCTTCCACAGATATCCTAATATCTCTGTTCCCCACAATTTTGTCCTTCCCACTCCCGCCCCTCTTGCCTCATGCCCCCTTTGCTGTGCGTTGTGTGTTCGCTCTCACACGAGCCTCGACAATGTGTACAAAACAACAAGAAAAAAAATCTTGTGAATGTGTGAGAGGTAACATCTTGTGAAGGGGTGAGGTAACATCTTGTGAAGGGGTGAGGTAACACGTGAATGTGTGAGGTAACACGTGAATGTGCGAGGTAACACGCGAATGTGCGAGGTAACACGCGAATGTGCGAGGTAACACGCGAATGTGCGAGAGGTAACACGCGAATGTGCGAGAGGTAACATGCGAATGTGCGAGAGGTAACATGCGAATGTGCGAGAGGTAACATGCGAATGTGCGAGAGGTAACATGCGAATGTGCGAGAGGTAACATGCAAATGTGCGAGAGGTAACATGCGAATGTGCGAGAGGTAACATGCGAATGTGCGAGACGTAACATGTGAATGTGCGAGACGTAACATGTGAATGTGCGAGAGGTAACATGTGAATGTGCGAGAGGTAACATGTGAATGTGCGAGAGGTAACATGTGAATGTGCGAGAGGTAACATGTGAATGAATGAGGTAACATGTGAATGAATGAGGTAACATGTGAATGTGCGAGAGGGAACATGCGAATGTGCGAGAGGGAACATGCGAATGTGCGAGAGGTAACATGCGAATGTGCGAGAGGTAACATGCGAATGTGCGAGGGGTAACATGCGAATGTGCGAGAGGTAACATGCGAATGTGCGAGAGGTAACATGCGAATGTGCGAGAGGTAACATGCGAATGTGCGAGAGGTAACATGCGAATGTGCGAGACGTAACATGTGAATGTGCGAGACATAACATGTGAATGTGCGAGAGGTAACATGTGAATGTGCGAGAGGTAACATGTGAATGTGCGAGAGGTAACATGTGAATGTGCGAGAGGTAACGTGAATGTGCGAGAGGTAACGTGTGAATGAATGAGGTAACATGTGAATGAATGAGGTAACATGTGAATGTGCGAGAGGTAACATGTGTGTGCGAGAGGTAACATGTGTGTGCGAGAGGTAACATGTGTGTGCGAGAGGTAACATATCAATGTATGAGGTAATATTTTGTGAATGGATGAGAGGTAACATATTGTGAATATGTTGGAGGTAACCACTCATTTTATCTGGAGTTCACAATGAAGTTACCAAAAGTGACAGCTTGATCCTCACCAGAAAGTGATTCTTCTTCACCTGCCAACGTTTCAGTACCAGCAGAGGGGTTGGCAGCGAGGGGGTGTGGGTGAGACCTTGATGTGGGATTTACATTTCCCTATTTCTAGAATCAGAGAGCCGGTTATCTCATTTGTATTGAAGTTGTGGAAGTGAAACATTCCACTCTTTCATGAGAAAACATGAAATTATTTTGTCCAATATTCCCAGTGAGAATGTCACATTTATCTTTGTTGTTCGAGTACGATGAATAATTACCTTCGCCATCTTTGATGGATGGAGGTTATCTTTTCACCTCGATGTTTGTCTGTCTGAGCATGATATCTCAAATCGTTTTTAACGGATTCTGATGAAACTTGGTGGGCAGGTTGGGTGTGTGACAAGAACAAATTGATTCGATTTTGGTGAAGATCCGAATATGGATCCGGTAATTCTTCAAGTGATTGTTCACCATTGGAGATGGGGCCAAAAACGATATACAGCATGCAATCTCAAAAAGATGGATGGATTCGGACGAAGCTTGGTGGATAGGTTTGGAGTGTGAGAAGGACGAATTGATTCCATTTTGGTGAAGATCTGAATCTGGATACGAGATTTTAAATTTGTTTCAGTGATTCTTTACCGTTGAGAGATGGGACCAAAAACGATAAATAGTATGGTCTTTCAAAATGTTGTGGATGAGTTATGACAAAACTTTGTAGATGAGTTGGTTGGAGGACAAGAAAAAGGCGATTCGATTTTGTTTCAGCACTGGATTCAGATCCGGTTTATCAGCGGCATACAAAATGTAAACTGTTGAGTCTGGCAGAGTTATGTGCTCTACTGATTGCCGTTCTAGTTTGAGAAGTGTTTGTTTGTTTATTATTTATGAAATCGAAGATACACAAGTATATTCATTTAATTTGTTTGTTTGTTACTTGCAAAATCGAAGATTTCTTCAATATGATTAGTCAGTCGTTTTTGTTATTCTGTGTTTGTCTGGCTGTCTGTCTGTCTGTTTGGCTGTCAATCGCCTACAGGTCACAATTCCAAACCGACCGTCATGAAACTTTACTAAGGTGTAAAGGTC
>NC_140962.1:145105325-145160325 GCF_056783735.1 Eptatretus burgeri | reverse complement strand
TTTAACAGGCTACGCCACGACATCGTCGGCGATACGTGCAGCGCGCGATGCCTAAGTTAAACTATCGTTGGGCATAGGTTGTGAACGCCGACAACAGGCTAAGCATTCGTTGGTATAAGTTATCTATAAGACAACGAAACGTTCTGTGCCCATTACTAATATGTTATGCATACGACCAACACGTTATGAATACGATCAAAACTTTAAAAAAACATCAAAATTTCAGCGTACGCCAACATTTTACATACATTTTTATACGTTGCCATTGCTGGCTAAATCGTCAAGGTGTGACAGCGCCTTAATGGGAGGTAATTGTTCACGCATGGGAGGGAAATGTTGATTCATCTCAGCTCACAAACTACGATTGGTCATAATGAAATCCCGTGATAATGGAATAGGAACACAATCGGTTGCCCACAATTGGTAGAAACCCATGATAGCAGAACCCGTGATATTAGAGGGTTTCCTGTGCAGCAAAATATCTCAAAAGGTTATGGATGGATTCCAACGTAATTTGGTGGACAGGATGGGTGTGTGACAAGGAAGAATTGATTCGATTTTGGTGAAGATCCGAATTCGAGAATTTTTGAGGTGATTCTTCACCATTGCCTGGCGTTGCCTTAATGGTTCGGGTGGTGGGCTTTGGATCCTCGGGTCCTGAGTTCAAATCCCGCTGAGCTGTTCAATTAATACCAGGTGGGGTTAACTCGGCCTGTCATCCTTCTGAGGTCAGCAAAATGAGTGCCAGCATGCTGGTATACTGCGTCGGAGTGGCGACCCATCCAGGATTGTGCCCAATAGCCAAGGAGACTGCTTAGGCAGCACCAACACTCTGCACAGAGTATGGTCCCATACTGACCAGAATTGCACACAATATTATAGATGTGGCCCTCACTAAATTCCTGTGCAATGTTAACACCACCTCTTTTGATTTATAAATGATCCCCCTCTGAATAAAACCTAAAAACCCTATTTGATTTACCTAAGTAAAGGAGTTTATGAATTCATAAATGGTGCATACCAGATGTGTTAGGAATCATTGGTGGTTTTCTGAGATTTGGAAGTATTTTATAAATAGATGAAAGGTTTTCTTGAAACAATCGTTGGTGTTATAGATTGTTGAAAATAACATATTTGACGTTGACTTTGTGGTTTTGCTATATCTCATTATAAAATAAGTATCCTTGTGTTTCCCATAATGCTGCTCACAATCTCGCACCATGTTGCACCATCTCATGCCATCTTGTGATTTTACACGCTGTTCCGCCATAGCGATTTCCAAATGGATGTTCATTTAAACTTAACAAAATGATGGCTCGGTTTTCTTCCCTTGCTGATAACATGTCATTGTTATGTTTGTGACAGGTTAGTACAGTGCAAATGTTCATTTATAGCACCGTTTGCTCTGTCAGTAGTTGTACTCTGATGAGACAGCCTGCCACACGCCATAATAGTGGCCGTGGGAAAAAAAATAAAATCCTAACAATCATTCAGGATGTTGGTTGTGTTTTTGCATTAGAAATTTGAGAGTTGGTTAATGTTGTTATATTTGTGGGGGGCAGGGGAGGTTATTGCCAGAGAGCAGATAAGAATGGATAGAGAAGCATAGTCCGTGTATGAGTAATAAACCAATCTCAATGTAATAAGTTGGGACACGTCAGCTTAAGGAATGTCTTGTTTGAATGTGCACCATGCAGGGGATGGTGCATGGTAATAATTAGTTAGGGATTATGGCTAAGGAAATTGTGTATAAACCCCAATGTAAACCACTACTGGGGATGCCGGGAGACTTGGCAAGAGAGGAAGAGTGGGGCAGAGCTATGGATGCCTCCCAAGAGGCGGAGCTCGGATCGCCTACCAGGGGTGGAGCGTTGCCCGGGCATGAGGGAGGAGCGAAAAAAAGAGTGGTTGGTCTGAGGGGGACGGAGAACACCATGGAGAGAAGGAGTCTGAGGAGAACAAGGGCTGAGAGCCAACTTGAGGGAGGAAAAGAGGGCGGAAGAGAGCTCTAAGAGGATCATCCTGTTTTGCCTGCCTTCACCCTGTCCTGTGCTTGTTCGTCTGCCTGCTACATGCCACCCATCATCTTGCCTGTCATCCTCCTCGTGGCTGCCCTGCAACCATTCTTTCTCTCCCCTCCCCACCCCCCCTAACTACCACCAGAGCGTAGTCTCCAGGTTTTGTCCCTTTCCCATCTGTGATTGAGTCCGGAGTGAGGTGCCTTAGTTTCTTTAGATTTATTTTTACCTCACTGTACATATTTAGTTATTTATTAATTGTATTCCCTTCCTTCCCTCGATACCCGCCGTCGTCTCCTCTGCTGCGATGACCATCCTTTGGTCATCTTCTTTGGTTTCAGGAAATGAACCCATTGATTTCAAACAAAAGCTTTAAGGTTCTTGAATTTTTCCACACGAATCGCACCCGCGTAGTCGGCCATCATTTGGAATGTCTTCCACAGTAGTTTAAACTGTTCGGTACATCACGGGATTTTAACCTCCCGCCGCAACGAGCTCAACGTTTATTGTGCCATTGATGCTACAATATTTCCAATTTTGGTGATTCTAAGTAAATTGTTCTGATATTGTTGCGAATTCGCGCCTGCCGGCATGCGATCGGCCGCGTAACTCCAATCGCAACTGCGTCGCCCACCAGACGGACAATTCAGTTGTGACCCTCCTGGAACTACCGCCAGGAACCAGTCATGGGTGGGGGTTTAACCTCACCACAGCCCAGTCCGCATTCTACCCGCGCAAAATAAGGTGAATCGCCGAATGCCCATATACCTAAGTACCCGCGCGGGCAACCTACCGAGGGGCTGCCCGGAGGGGCTGCACCGCGCTGCAGGTCGGCCTGGGACACGAACCACTTCAAGCGGTCCGTTCCGTACTATAGTGATAACCGAGCGGTGTTATCGCCAACCTCGACGGATCCGATTCTCTTTACCGGGCGTTCAAAACCCACTACTCATTCAACGATGCAAGATGGCTTTTCAAAAGGGAAACATTCAAACAAAGCACATTTATGAACGATTTGCACGTATTCAGGCAAGACAGTCATGCACGTATGTACAGCCAACACAATGGAACATGTATACAGGCAAGAAAGCAATAAAACCGAATATAAGCAATGAGAATGCACAATCACTTATACGAGTCTACTTGATAGACGGCGCCACAACATGCATTCAAAAGAAGAGAAATGGCCACCCCCAAAGACAAGGGTGGCAGACGGGATCCGTGGACCCTATGTGGCGTGGAGCCGGGATGACCGAACGGGCACACGAGACCGATGCGTCTTACCCGCACCCTCGCGGTGCGACGATGGGCAGGTCTCGACGTCTCATCCCCACGGCAGCTAGGACAGCCGCGCCTGGTTTGCGGCCTTGCAACGATGGGCAGGTCATGACGCCTTCTCCCCACGGCAGCTAGGACAGCGACGGCGAGGTGATCTGGGCCCCGGCATCGCGGTTGAGAGGAACGGACGGGTCTACCGACGCTCTCTCAGCGTGGTTGCTTTACAAGAGTTGATGCCCTCTCAAGCTCCGTCCGTCCCTCTACGATGCGCGAATCACGCAGAGGTTCGATCACCTCGGACAGCCTTGGCGCTGGCAAGCTCTCTCCGGCTGTGGTCTCCACGTAGCCCTCTGGTGTTCTCCAGGCTCTCCGATCCTTCCTGACCGCCGCAGACTGCCCTTGACTCATGCTCGGCTCTCCGACCCCTCCAGACTCAGAGCTCCACCGAATGACTCAACTCGACCCACAATCCACAACCCCGAAGCTCCGTTCTGCTCGTCCTTATATAGGGCCGGGGAAACGAGATTCGACCCTTGCACTCTGACCTTTGACCTCCAGCGAGCCGACGTGGAAGAAATCACCAACGCGCTCGGTCTGACAGCTTGACCTTCGACCCCCGGAAAGCCGACATGGTAGATATCACCGACGCGCTCGGTCTGACAGCTCGACCTTCGACCCCGGAAAGCCGACGTGGTGGAAATCACCGACGCGCTCCTTCTGACAGCTCGACCTTCGACCCCCGGAAAGCCAACATCGTGGAAATCACCGACGCGCTCGGTCTGACAGCTCGACCTTCGACCCCGAAAAGCCGACGTCGTGGAAATCGCCGACGCGCTCGGTCTGACAGCTCGACCTTCGACCCCCGGAAAGCCAACATGGTAGAAATCACCGACGCACTCGGCCTGACAACTCGACCTTCGACCCCGAAAAGCCGACGTCTTGGAAATCACTGACGCGCTCGGTCTGACAGCTCGACCTTCGACCCCGGAAAGCCGGCATCGTGGAAATCACCGACGCGATCCGTCTGACAGCTCGACCTTCGACCCCGGAAAGCCGACGTCGTGGAAATCATTGACGCGCTCGGTCTGACAGCTCGACCTTCGACCCTGGAAAGCCTACGTCGTGGAAATCACCGACGCGCTCGGTCTGACAGCTCGACCTTCGACCCCGGAAAGCCGACGTCGTGGAAATCACCGACGCGCTCGGTCTCACAGCTCGACCTTCGACCCCGGAAAGCCAACGTCGTGGAAATCACCGACACGCTCGTTCTGACAGCTCGACCTTCGACCGGGGAAAGCCGACATCGTGGAAATCACCGACGCGCTCGGTCTGACAGCTCGTCCTTCGACCCCGGAAAGCCGACGTCGTGGAAATCACCGACGCGATCTGTCTGACAGCTCGACCTTCGACCCGGGAAAGCCGACATCGTGGAAATCACCGACGCGATCCGTCTGACAGCTCGACCTTCGACCCCGGAAAGCCGACGTCGTGGAAATCACCGACGCGATCTGTCTGACAGCTCGACCTTCGACCCGGGAAAGCCGACATCGTGGAAATCACCGACGCGCTCGGTCTGACAGCTCGACCTTCGACCCCGGAAAGCCGACGTCGTGGAAATCACCGACGCGCTCGGTCTCACAGCTCGACCTTCGACCCCGGAAAGCCAACGTCGTGGAAATCACCGACACGCTCGTTCTGACAGCTCGACCTTCGACCCGGGAAAGCCGACATCGTGGAAATCACCGACGCGCTCGGTCTGACAGCTCGACCTTCGACCCCGGAAAGCCGACGTCGTGGAAATCACCGACGCGATCTGCCTGACAGCTCGACCTTCGACCCGGGAAAGCCGACATCGTGGAAATCACCGACGCGCTCGGTCTGACAGCTCGACCTTCGACCCCGGAAAGCCGACGTCGTGGAAATCACCGACGCGCTCGGTCTGACAGCTCGACCTTCGACCCCGGAAAGCCGACGTCGTGGAAATCACCGACGCGCTCGGTCGCACAGCTCGACCTTCGACCCCGGAAAGCCAACGTCGTGGAAATCACTGACACGCTCGTTCTGACAGCTCGACCTTCGACCTCCAGCGAGCCGACGTGGTTGAAATCACCGACATGCTTGTTCTGACAGCTCGACCTTCGACCCCGGAAAGCCGACGTCGTGGAAATCACCGACACGCTCGTTCTGAGCTCGACCTTCGACCCCTTAAAGCCGACATCGTGGAAATCACCGACGCGCTCAGTCTGACAGCTCGACCTTCGACCCCGGAAAGCCGACGTCGTGGAAATCACTGACGCGCTCGTTCTGACAGCTCGACCTTCGACCCCGGAAAGCCGACGTCGTGGAAATCACCGACGCGCTCGGTCTGACAGCTCGACCTTCGACCCCGGAAAGCCGACGTCGTGGAAATCACCGACGCGCTCGGTCTCACAGCTCGACCTTCGACCCCGGAAAGCCAACGTCGTGGAAATCACTGACACGCTCGTTCTGACAGCTCGACCTTCGACCTCCAGCGAGCCGACGTGGTTGAAATCACCAACACGCTTGTTCTGACAGCTCGACCTTCGACCCCGGAAAGCCGACGTCGTGGAAATCACCGACACGCTCGTTCTAACAGCTCGACCTTCGACCCCTTAAAGCCGACGTCGTGGAAATCACCGACGCGCTCAGTCTGACAGCTCGACCTTCGACCCCGGAAAGCTGACGTCGTGGAAATCACCGACACGCTCGTTCTGACAGCTCGACCTACGACCCCTTAAAGCCGACATCGTGGAAATCACCGACGCGCTCGTTCTGACAGCTCAACCTTCGACCCCGGAAAGCCGACGTCGTGGAAATCACCGATGCGCTCGGTGGCGAGAGAACCCTTGCCTCTGCCCGCAGCGATGTCGTTTGTTCAGATCCCGCCGCTGCTGGCGCGAAGATGGCGTCGCTTCAGGAACAAAGGTGATGCGATGTTTGTGGTGTGGGTTTGTTGGCGGTTGTGGAGGTAAAGAGGCGAAGGTGGTAGTGATTTGGTTGTTGAGTTATGATTGGTCCAAAATAACGATAGAAGAAGAAAAACACTATCTGAAAGGGTCGCAGCCCGGTGAAACACGAAGAAATTCCCTTTAACAACGGTGGGGACCTATCTGAACACTCACCGGGATAACTGATCTCAGGACCCTTTATGGTGTTCTGCAAATTTCCACAGCCGTAACATTATCATGACCAGTCAGTGCTTTCAGCACTGTGATCTGCGGTTGCTGAGATACTTTGTCACCTGAGGGTGAGTTAAATAAAAAAGTTCAAATATCACCTTTATTTTCATGATGTAATATATAAAGCTCATTCTAATCACTCACTGACTCACTGATATTAACCTTCGATACCTTCTGGGTGACATAAAAAGTTAAATTTCTGCTTGCCAACGGACATCGAAGCCGATACACCGGGAAAAATCACAGAACTGTCAGAAAGTACCCATAAATGAAAATAAAAATATATGAAATTCAATAAATGAAAAAAATTAATGCAGGTGAGTGACCTGAGACAATGGGGAAGCACGGTTTGTTATTCCTGCGGATCCGGGGGTGGGGGTTCCGACGAAGGCGTCAATCACTGTCCGTAACCAGTTTGGGTTTTCGCACCCTACTCTCGACAACCAAATGTTACAGATTCGGCGCCACCCTAACCACCGCCGTCTCTGGGGTTATAACGCCGGCGGGTTCGGCACAATTCTCGGGTTACGCATCTCAAACCACGATACCAAAATACACCTGTACCTTGCCAGCTGGGGGAATAGACCCGGTTACAGACTGGTTTTGTCAGAGACCGAGCGGAGTCTACCAGTCTGTAACCATTTTGGTTTTTATACCCAAATCGTGCAGATCGTTCCTCGACGCGGCACGAATTATTTCAAAGCGTCAACTTCATACGAATCAGCGAGATTTATTGGGGACATCGGGGAACACGACACAAGCAAAACATTCATGACAATGTTATCATTAATCTTTAACCCGTTCTTAACTAGGGAGCTACGGATTACAGGTTTCGAAGGGAACTCCAACGAGATAAACCTTAAACGACATGCAAACAAGACACGGACAGCATGCAGAGAAGACACAGAGTACTTGGTGATGTTTCACGGACGAGAGGAAAGTGTCAAAAGCACGAATGTGGCTCGTGACAAGCCGATGGCCACGGATTTGAGCCCCAAGCTCGAGCACGCCGTGTGGCAAGATGGCGGCGCCGCACTCTTTCTTCTCAAGGCACTGCTTGCGCACGCCCTCCTCAGCGCGTTCTGACCCCACGCAATGTCGATGGCACAAGACCATCAGATCGATGGTGGGTCTCAGCTGGTCTCTCACAAGGTCCAGCATACAAGTCCAGGCCTGGCCTGTTCACCAGACAAGGTGAAATCGTGGTGTTGGGCTCTGGCAGGCAGATCGGCAGGTGGCTCGACAAATGTGTCGAGGACCTTCTCATGAAAGTCGATCGCCGACTTGACGTGCAGGCAGCATCGAGTCGTTTCTACACAGCAGAAAATCCTCACTCGACACTCAGGCTCAGTCACTCCCTCGGCAGATGGCAGACTCGACCCTCAGGTTCAGTTCCTCCTACTGCCGATCGCACCACACTTCGGTGCTCTTGTCGCAGATTCACCCCAGCCTTTCCTTCGCTCGCTCGCCTCGAAGCCCACTGCAGTTTTACTTTCTCTTTCTCGGCGTACGCTCGCCTCCAAGCCGACTGCTCATCCAGCAGTTCGTGACTCCACACTCGTCGTTTCTCTGTTGCCTTCCCTGACTTTCTTTCGGCTCGTTCCTCATGAAAACAGACACAGCCGTCCCGTGTACAGCCGATCGGCTCCACCTCGGCGCTCTCATGTTCACCACCTTTTCTTTTTGGGGCGCGCCCCTTTACGAAGCCGACAAACTCCTCCCTTCAGTTTCACTTCCTTCTCGAGGCCAATCCCCCTCTCAGTGCGCTGGGCAGAGTCTATTGTCCGGAGAAAGGAAGGAAGAAGAGCCTCTCGGTCCACCACCAATGTACCAACAATGAACAGTCTCTTACACCTCCCGACACACATAGGTCAGGTATGGGAGCATGTGCCAGAACAGCGCGTCGCTGCGTCCACTTTCCGCCGGTACTCCAGGGGCCTCCGTCTGGCCATCCCCCAGGCAGATGCCAGGCCCATCCCCATCTCCTTCAGATGATGGTCAACCTGTTGCAACCATGAGGCACGTGGTCGGCCCACTGGCCTCCTCCACTCATGAGACTCCCTCGCTGAGAGAATCTGGTGAGCAGGATCAGCATCAGGAAAACAAGCCACATGTCTATACAGCCGCAACTGACGCTCACGGACCATGCAGGTAACAAATCTCATCCGAGTCTCTCTCAGCAACCGCTCGTTGGACACAAAATCCGACCAGCAATAGCCAAGGATTCTCCGAAGAGACCTGGTACCAAAGGAATTAAGTCTCCGTCTCAGATCCTTGGTCAGAGTCAAAGTCTCACACCCATAGAGCAAGACTGGAAGTACCAAGGACCTGAAGACTCGGACTTTCGTCCTCCCGCACAGGTACCGGCAGCGCCACACCCCATAATCCAATGAATCCATGACTCCCCAGTCCCGACCCAGACGTCTATTGACCTCTGACTCGCAGCCAGCAGAGACATGAATATCACTGCCAAGGTAAGTGAATCTCTCCACGACCTCAACATCCTCACCACAAACAGACACAGACAGGACAGCAGCATCCAAGATGTCACCGAAAGCCTGGATCTTAGTTTTGACCCAAGAAACCCGTAATCCCAACGGCTCCGACTCCTCATTCAGCACCTCGAGGGCCCCCAAGAGGATGTCTAAAGTCTCCGCAAAGATGACTGCATCATCTGCAAAATCAAGGTCCGAGATCTTGACATTCCCAAACGATGCACCGCAACTTGATCTCTCCGACATCCTCCCTAAAATCCAGTCCATACAAGTGCTAAAAAGTGTGGGGGCAAGTACACACCCCTGACGAACTGCAGTAACAACTGGAAATAAGTCAGAGATGGTACCACCACACTTCACAGCACTCTCAGTACCAGAGTAGAGTTCAGACATCAGATCGATCAGTTTTAGTGGCACCCCACGAAGACCAAGAATCCTCCAGAGGACATCCCGATTCACTGAATCGAACGCTTTACAGAGATCAACATAGGCTGCAAGCAGCCCCTGCCGAAACTCTCGTCTGCGTTCGGTGAGGACACGAAGTGCAAGGATACGGTCAATCGTTGACCTCTTTGGTGTAAAGCCTGACTGCTCTGGACGCTGGTGCTCAAGCAGATGGTGGCGAACCCTATCAAGAATTATCCGAGCAAAGACGTTGCCCGGCACTGAGAGCAGCGTCACCCCTCGGTAGTTGTTGCAGTCTTGGCGATCACCCTTCCCTTTCCAGAGAGGGACAACAAGGCCCCTCTTCCAGTCAGTTGGGATGATGCCTGTGTTCCAGGCAGAGCACATAACTGCATGCAACGACACGAGTGCAGCATTTCCACCAGCCTTGAGAAGTTCGGCATAGATGCCACAGATCCCTGGAGCTTTACCCCGTTTCAACTGGTTCACCGCAGCCCGTGTTTCCACAAGCGAAGATGGACCACAGTTGATTCGAGGGTCAGCAACAGGGATTGTAACACCCTTGACGTCCAACTCGACAGCTGGGGGATCAGCCTGGTACAACCGCTCAAAGTAACCGGCCCAGCGGGCCTTCACTTCAGACTCCTCTGTCAAGAGCCTACCACTCTCTGCTCGAACTGCAGTGCTCCGAGGGATGGGCTTGGATGAACGTAATGCGCGAATTCCCCTGTAAGCGGGACGAGAATCACCTGTCCACAGGTGATGCTCTACCCCCTCACAGATTCCTCGCACATAGGCCTCCTTGTCCACCCTCAGTGCACGTACAGTTTTACGCCTCAGCTCCCTGAACAGCTCAGCTCTGCCATTCAGCCTGGCCCTGCGACTCTGGTCAATGGTATCCAGTGTCCCTTGAGAGACAAAATTCTTCTTTGCCCTGCGGTGAGCTCCAAGGCATCCACCAGCAACATCAAGGACGGTGGTCTTGAAGGCGCTCCACAACTCTTCAGGACCCCCAAAGCACCCAGACCCCCCAAGTGTCCACTCAGCCTGTTCGCAAACTCCTCAGCTACTCTCTCATCCCTGAGCTTGGCAACATCCAGCCTAGGCTGGGATGGTACCATTCTCCAGGATTTAAGGTGCAGCTTTAGAGTTGCTACAACAAGCCTGTGGTCAGTATTGAGGAACTGAGCACTCCGGTAGACCCTGCAGTTCTGGATCATCCTCCAACGACCGTCATTGAGGACATGGTCAATCTCCTTTGCCACACCACCAGCGTTGGAATACCAAGTCCAGCGATGAGTTTGTGGGCGCTGAAACCATGAACCAGCCACCCTAAGTCCATGACTTCTTGCAAAGTCAAGGAACTTAGTGCTATTCTGGTTCATAGTTCCTGACCCATGGGGACCAACACACACCTCATAACCATCCCTATCAGTTCCAGTCGATGCATTGAAATCCCCCAAGACTAGAAGTGTATCTCGTCTGGGGCACTGATCAACCACAGACTCGAGTGTGGCGTAGAATGCATCCTTCACGGTGAGATCACTCGCCTCAGTCGGAGCATAAACAGAGACCAGGGAAATGACACCTAAGGAGTGGCGAATCCTTAATCTCATAATACGCTCGTTGACCGGTGTTACCTCAATTATCATTGGGGTCAGCTTATTGGACACAGCTACAGCAACTCCTTGGGTATGGTAACCATCAGAGCGACCAGACCAATAGTAGGTGTAACCACCCACCATTATCTCGCCGCAATCCGGTCTCCGAACCTCAGAGAGAGAGAGCTGCAATCCCGATGTCCAAATGCTTGAGCTCAGATGATAAGAGACAGGTGATCATCCTCTCTTAGGGATAGGACATTCCAGGCACCCACCCGAAGGGACCGCCTCAGGTTAACCCAAGGAGACCGCCGTCTGGTGGACGACACCTCAGCACCACTCCGACACACTCTCCCGCAATCTGACCCAGGGATGTTACCCCATGGTTTCCCTCCTATCATCAAAGATTGGGGGTCCCGAAGGCTTTGCCCCAATCCCGTCATCCGGTGAGCTGCCCTGTGAAGGGAAGCTGCACAGGAGGTACTCCCACGGAGTGGGTTTTCAGATTTTTTTTGCGTTTTTGCGTTTTGTGGAATGAAGGGTTTTACGGTGGCCGGAGTGCCGATCCTGCCACCAACCTCCTAATAAGAAGTGACCCAACTGCAGGAGGACATCCGCAGACACAGTTGGGCACTAGATATGGATGGCCGTTGGCTCACAAGGAGCTCCTCCACCCTTTGGACACACATGTAGCGTCCATTTACCGAACAACCTGGCTAAACATGCATTTAATGGGGGATCTGGGCTAATCCTATATTTAGTAACACACTAAGGGCCATTTCTGCAACAATATATATATATATATATATATATATATATATATATATATATATATATATATATATATATATATATATATATTTGCGAACTTTGTTTGTCATAGTTTCTATATTCCTCCTATGTCATCACGATGTTCATTTTGAACTCCAGTTTATAGCAAATTCCATTTTAGAAATGAGGGTACGAATGAAACTGATGTATTAAGCTGTGATGTTCAAGAATGACAAAGTACAGTTCATGTGTCTTGAATTTATTGTTCAGGTTGGTGGGAATGATGACATTATTGATTGATAATCGTAATACTTTTACAAGCCAATAACCATAAGATGTTATCTGGTATTCTGTAATTGATTGGAACTGTATTTGATTAGCCCCCCCCCTCCCCACCCCCACTGGAGACGGGATTTTGCAGTCATGTCTGCGAGTCTGTGTCTGTCTGGGATGGAACTTGCTTTTACCATTTGAGCTTTTTTCATCAAATTTTCAACAAACCTTTATTATGAGAATATTGAGAAGGCAAATTAATAATTTGGTCAAAAGGTCAAAGGTTAGCATCACATAAAATCGTCACTTTTCATCCAATTGACCTGAAATTTTAATTATTATTTGAGCTTTTGTCATCAAATTTTCAACAAAGCTTTTTGGTCATACTAATAATAGAGGAAGTAGTTTGTGATGTCATAAACACATCACAAATCACCATCATCATTTTCTTCAATGGTGAGAGGATTTGTGAACATCTCATCCACATCAGAAAATGGAAGTTCCGTATCACGGGTGCACAATGATGTGCAATGTTCTCTGGTTGTGGTCCCAATTGTTTGCAACAACCAGAAGGAAGCTGCCAACCTGGTACCAGGACTCAGCTCTTGTGACACCATATGTCCTTGAGTGGCTTTTACCTTGAATAGATGGACATGAAGAACCGCAGATGTTTGGAAACAACCAGAGTCTGTGGATGAGATGATATACCACCGGCTGAAGAGGGTTTCAATCATCAGCTTTCATCTCCCAAACTTGATTGTACAGATAGGTGAAAATACAAAGAAGACTGATATAACTGAAGTTGCAATGGATGCTCAAGGAGCCTGGGTCAAGTTTCATGTCATCAACATCACTGGTACTGCGATAGAGTTCATCACTGCTGAACCAACCTGCAAACGTGTGCACCAATGGACTATTCTCCGTAGATTATTGTTCCTTTGTGTGTACTGGTGTTCTGACGTGTTTTTTTTTTTACATCACGAGAGAAAGTGAAGGTGCTTTCTATCCCTATCTTGCAGAACCTGCATCTTTCCAGTTGACTTGATCCCACCAACTTCTTTAAGCCATTGGTCTGGTGTCTTTGATATTGGGCATTGGTAATGACTCGTTCTCCATCCCAACTAATTTTACCTCTTCTTAGCCATTCCAAAGAGCTTTCCTTGTCAATCCCTCTTCTGTCAAGCTTTTTTTTTATCTTCCTGCTCTTTTGTCATTCTCCCATTTGTCAGAGTATATCTGCTGATATTTCTTTTTGTACTTTTTCTTTTTTTTTTCTTTGTAATCAATGGAAATTTGTGTTTGTTTCTGTTTCGTTTTCCTGAGTGGTGTTCATCCCTTGCACGGTCTGTTTTTGGAAGTTTGTTGCTAAATGGATTAAGGATCCCTTTTCTGGTCTGTTGTTTTCTTGCTCGTGTACAAATCTCATCCGATCGTCTGTTGAGTTTTTCACATACTCAGCTAGTCCTACACACGATGTTCTGTGTACTTGGTTAAGCTCCATCAAACCACCTTCTCCTCATCTCAGAAAGCACCTCAGTATACATTGATTTTTGTAGAACATCTTGTGCTTTGTTTTCTAGTTCCTGTATTGTTGTACTTTCATCAAATGAGATGTTGTTTACATCCACTACCGAAAGTGAAGGAGGTTATGTTTTCACCCCTTTCTGTCTGTTTGTTTGTGTACAGGATATCTCAAAGAGTTATGGACGGATCCGGATGAAATTTTGTGGACAGGTTCGGTGTGTCACAAGGACGAACCGATTAGATTTTGGTGAAGATCCGGATCTGTCGACTAGAATTTTGAAAGTTATTCTTCACCAATGAGAGATAGGGCCAAGAATGAGATACAGCACGATATCTCAAAAAGTTGTGGATGGATTCGGACGAAACTGGGTCAACATGTTGGGTGTGTGTGACAAGGAAGAAAAGATTCAATTTTTTTGAAGATCCGAATCCAGATTTTACAATTTTTAAAGTGATTCTTCACCATTGAGAGATCAGGCCAAAAACGATATAGTACTGTCTGGCATGATATTTCAAAAATGTATTGGGCCTCATATGTTCTCGTGGATCAGGCATTACGTGATGGAGGTCTGCCCTTCCAGTTATTTTTGTTTCTCTTTATACAAATGTGTATTTGGCACATTTGTCAAGACCAAACTTCATCTGGATGTCCTCAGAGTACTGCTTTACTCGTTTCAGTTGATCTGACAATTCATCATTTGGGGCGAAGAGTTCTAGATCATCCATGTACAGAAGGTGCGTCACCTTTCTTCTTTCTTTAGTCATTTTTCTGTTGCACATCAGACTTTTTTTTTTTTTTAGGGATATTGTCACATTCCGTTTCTGTTTCCCAAGTTCTCGGTATAACTTTTTCGGGCTGTTTTCAAACTGTTGATTTCGATTTCTTCAGTTGTTGGCCTCATCATAGTTTTTTTTTAAATTTTCCCTGCTTTCTGTTCCGGTGTGTTTTCTTTTATGTGCAGATAAATTCGACGAGTCATTAAATGCCTTGTTACACACAGAACACGTGTAAGGCTTCTCTCCGCTGTGTATTCTTTTATGTTTAGTTAAATACGAAGAACTATTGAACACCTTGTTGCACACAGAACACGTGTAAGGTTTCTCTCCGCTGTGTATTCTTTCATGTATAGATAAAGATGACGAATGATTAAAGACCTTGTTACACACGGAACACGGGTAAGGCTTATCTCTGGTGTGTATTCTTTTATGTGAAGCTAAATTTGATGCGAAATGAAACAACTTTTTACAAACAGAACAGGTGTAAGGTTTCTCTCCGCGGTGTATTCTTTTATGTAGAGATAAATACGAAGATTGATTGAACACCTTGTAGCACACATAGCACGTGAAAGGTTTCTTCCTGCTGTGTATTCTTTGATGTGTAAATAAAGTTGAAGACTGAACAAACGCCTTGTTGCACACATGACACTTGAAAGGTTTCTCCCCGGTGTGTATTCTCTCATGTACAGATAAATTTGCTGATTGACTGAACACCTTGTTGCACACAGAACACGTGTAAGGCTTCTCTCCGGTGTGTATTCTTTGATGTACCGATAAATGTGAAGAAGAAGCGAATCCCTTATTACACACAGTGCACCGATGTGGGGTCTCGTATTTGTGTGTTCGTTGATGTCTGGTTAAATGTGATGAACAAATATAGGCCTTGTTGCATTTTGAACACTTGAACGGTTTCTCTCCAGTATGCAAACTTTGATGTATCGATAAATATGAAGAAGAAGCGAATCCCTTGTTACACACAGTGCACCGATGTGGGGTCTCGAATGTGTGTGTTCGTTGATGTCTGGTTAAATTAGACAAACAAATATAGGCCTTGTTGCATTTTGAACACTTGAAGGGTTTCTCTCCAGTATGCAACCTTTGATGTACCGATAAATGTGAAGAAGAAGCAAATCCCTTCTTACACACAGTACACCGATGTGGGCTCTCGAATGTGTGTGTTCGTTGATGTCTGGTTAAATGAGATAAACAAATATAGGCCTTGTTGCATTTTGAACACTTGAAGGGTTTCTCTCCAGTATGCAACCTTTGATGTATCGATAAATATGAAGAAGAAGCGAATCCCTTGTTACACACAGTGCACCTGGGTGGCATCAAACCTGCGTGTAGTTTTTCACCTCTTTTCAAACACGATGAGGTGATGTCTTTGTTGCAAACAGAAAACGAGTGTGGCTTCTCACTTCTTTGGCTCTCCTGTTGCAAGATCGTTAAACACTTGTGGCAGTAGTCATCATTGTTGTTTTCAGACATGCCTTTAAATTTGTCAACGTCCTGACAAAAAGTCGCTGTCGGGCGATTGAAAGAAACTTCTCTGTTCACCCGTGGGGAACACTTGGCACAGGAAAACTTTTCCCATTTGATCTCTGCAAAGATAATTCACCAAAAACATCAATAAATCACTTTTACAACGACAACGGCATCCAGAGCACGTGGTGTAGCCTTGCACATTCATTCTGAACAAAAATACCACACTTAACTGAACATGCCACCATTATGGCTCACATAACAGCATCATCCACGCACCCTATTATGTCATAATTTCTTGGCATGGGTTGTGAACATCATTCATTTAATTATGCACTCACATCGGGTCATTGATCAGACAAATGACGTTTCAGGTTTTTGGATAAATATTTCAATTCAACCAATTATGGCTGGAATACCACTTCACCGATGATGTCACTGATCTCATCCTATATATATATATATATATATATATATATATATATATATATATATATATATATATATATATATATATATATATATATATATATATATATATATATATATATATATATATATATATATATATATATATATATATATATATATATATATATACCCCATGAGGAGTTAATGACTCCTGTTAATTAATTTGCCAAGTTTAAATTTTTTTCGTTGAGGGGTTTCGGAGAAAATGTCCAATTTCTTTCCTTTAATCCAACATGGCTGCCATACCATGTGACCTATGGCATCAGAGTTGGCAATAAAATGTTCTCCATGGGGAGTCCATGCCTGATGTTGGCTTAATGGTTAGGGCGGTGGGCTGGGGATCCTCGGGTCCTGAGTTCAGATCCCGCTCAGTCGTTGAATTAATACTAGGTGGGGTTGACAGCCTGTCATCCTTCAGAGGTTCGCAAAATGAGGACCAGCTTGCTGGGATGATTGAGCCATTTGAGTATCCTGCGTTGGAGTGGCGACCCGTCCAGGATTGTGCCCCACAGCGCAGGAGGCTGCTTCGGCAGCACTGACGCTCTGTACAGAGTATGGTCCCAATGGATGGAGTCTCTCCTCTGTTTAAAGTTTCGCATCGATCGCCAAGCGGTTGCAGAGAAAACAATTTAAAAATGAAAATATATAGACGCGCGCACACACACTCACACCCCCCAATCGTTTTGCATCCCCTTCGGGGTGAGACTCATGAGACATAATCCATGAAAAAAAACTCAATGTACTCCCACACTGTCTCATAACAAGTAGCCCATAACTAATTACAAATCATTGCCAACTCTCTTCTTGCACCCTCTGCCCTTTCTTTTCAACACCCATGCAACCACCCTCAGCCACAAATTTTGCTTCCGTATCCATGTTATCCACCTCCTGCATTCTCCCCGACCTCTCATCCCTTGCTCCCCGTCCCCATTTTTGGTGTTTCCCCCTTCTTTTTCTGTTGTATCCTAATCAGTTCTGTGTTCTCGCTCTTTCACGAGCCTTCAATCGAACAAACCTCAGGACTGGTCAGCTGGTCCGTGATAGTAGACAGGGGCCAAAAACGCCAAATACTTCACCCGGTCGACATGGTAAGGTGGCAGTAATTGGGGCCTTTATCGGAGTAGTAGTCGTCGTGCTGGTGATAGATAATGTTGACGCTGAAGAAACGTTATCTTCATCGGATGTTACCACAGCAACAATAACCCAGAGCAAGTACATCGAGGCTGATAGGGGTGTCATCAGTGAATGTATGACTGACCCTCAAGTAAGCCCAACTACCTGGTTCATTAAAAGCATAACTCAGAGTTGTAACGCTTACCTCTAAGGGTACAAGCCTCAAATTCAGGATCCACTGTCAGATTCCCATCAACATCTGTAACAACAAAGAGACATCGCTCAGTATCTTCATGAATGGGAGTGTGTGGTGATAACCGATGGATGCCAACACAGCAGTCAGTGTGTGAAGGTTCCCCGTGAATGCCTCCATGATCTGAACAAATTTGGTTTCTTAACGAGGTGCATGTTCGAGGATATACACAGCTTAAGGCAAGGCCAACATCTCTCTGAAGAATAACCTCAATCGTTGTTTGTAAATAGTACAAGTACAATGTTGTTCAGGTTCAGACCTTTATTTTGAGAAGAAGATTCATCCACAAACTCAGACTTGACCTTCACTTTCACAATAAGATCTGAAAAAAAAATATTGAAAATAAACTAACATTATACTACGCCCAAACGACGAACCACACAATTCACGGAGCCGGTTGTGGTACGAATACCAAACAATGGGAGTAAAAAGATCAAGTACAGGATTGGGACGTGAGACTCGTGCCTCAATGTTGGGAAAACAAAACATTTTCAAGTTCCACATTTTGCCAAGATTACCCAGGTTATCTTAAACTTATCCTTAAAGAAGGAAAGACACAGAAGGTTGCAACGGTTTAAAAAAAAGTGTCAGTGAATGTTGAGATGTTATATCAAGTGTCATGATGTATTGCATAGTAGAGGCTGTTATTAAGAAGTTAGAACCGAAAGAGAGAGCAGAAATAGATGCTGAAGGTTGTGTAACGCAGTGATGCTACTAAACTGTGCATTGTTTCGCGCCTGTGCAAAGCCTACCAGTTTGGATTCACCACGTCACATGTCCACCACTGGGAACGCCATTGACAATCCCAGCTCATTGAACAGTCTGACAGGTCACAATCCCTGCAGAACAGAGCGAGGCCAACAAGGATGCTCCAGACAGCAGAGTAGGTCTCAGATGAACGCTGAACCTCTGAGAAATTACCCTTTTGAAGGGGATTTCCTTCTTTACGGAAAAGTGAACCAGATGGAAAAATAGAAAAGTGAAGCAGGTGGAAAGGTGGTAAAGTGAAGCAATTTCACCAATGTCTCCCTCCTTGATCTTTGATCTGCTCCCTTCATCCTGCCACATCATCTACTTCTCTGGGTTCAGGAATTTTATAGCTGCGTCCTTCATGTCGTATGTACTGTTACATGGAAGGGAAGTGGTGGGGGTGGGTCCATAGATTGGGGTAAGAGCAACATAGACAGTGTGATCACATAGCACAGGACGACCCTTGTATTGTTGCGGAAATGGGCCTTTAGTGGGTTATTAAATATAGGATTAGCCCAGATCCCCCCTTAAATGCATGTTTAGCCAGGTTGTTTGGTAATCAGACGTTACATGTGTGTCGGGAGGTGTAGCAGACTGTCCATTGTTCATACAGTGGTGGTGTACCAAGAGGCGCCTTCTTCTTCCTTCGCCCCCCCCTCCTCACCAGCCCCCACCCAGTGCCTTGACAGTCAGTCAACAAGATGGGTCAGCAACCCATTGGTGGAGAGCGGCTGCAAACTTGAACGATGGACCAATCACGTGTCCCCGGAGGCGGTCCGAAAAGCAAGAGGAACTGCTTTTTGTGAGTCGGCGATCTGCATGATGAGGAGTGGTTTGGTCGGTTGTTCCTCCTTGGCCATGATTCCAGCCTGCAGGTGATCCACAGGTTCATCCTGAATCCAACCACAGAGACTCTGACTGTTCTTACTCCCTGGACAGCACGACACGTCTTCTCATCCCATCGATCCGCCTGCGGAGCCCAACACCCAGATTTGGCCGAGTCTGGTGTAAAGGCCAGGCCTGGATTCACATACTGGACGTTGTGGAGAACCAGCTGGAACACACCATAGATCTTTCTCTCTTGTGCCGTCGACCTTTCAGGGGCTGGACGCACCAACGCTGCGTGCATAAACGGTGCCGATAGGAGTACGAGCACCATCTTGCCACGCTGCGAGCTCGAGCTGGGTGCTCAAATCCGACACCATCGGCTTGTCACGAGCCACATTCGTGCCTTACACACTTTTCCTCTCGTCCATGAGGCACCACCAAGTACTCCATGTCTTGTATGCATGTTGTCGAGGCCTCAGGTTTATTTTGCTCGGGCTCCCTGCGAAACCCGTATCCGTAGCTCCCGAGGTAAGAGCGGCTTATATATTAATTACAACGTTCGTGAATGCTTTGCTTGTGTCGTGTTCCCCGATGTGTCCCCAGAAAATCTGGCTGATTCATACGAAATTTGTCACCTTGAATTTATTCGTGCCACACTGAGGAACAATCGCTCGATTTGTATTTAAAACCAAACTGGTTACGGACTGGCAGACTTCGCTCGGTCTCTGACAAACCCAGTCTGTAGCGGGGGTCTATATCCCCAACTGGTACGGCCCAGGGATACTTTGGTATCGTGATCTGAGGCGCGTAACCCGAGACCTGTGCCGAACTAGCCGGCGTTGTAATGCCTGAGACGGCGGTGCTGTTAAGGCCTAAGTCACATTTGCTCTACGGCTAGGATAGGGCGTCCGTACCCCCCTGAATTGACAGAAACGTGCGGTGGCCGCAGAGTTTGAGGTGGCCTCAGGGTGGCCCTACGCCGTATAACTATCTTTTACAGGCCGTAGGGGTCTCCGTGGAATTATAGCATGGAGTTATAACTTTTTTCATTTCTACGTTGGCCGTAGCAATTCGACAAGCCAAGCTGTGACGTAGATGTGTTCCACATCGACTGTACGTAGGGCGTACGGTGGGCCTGCGTTATTCGTGCGGCTGCCGTAGGCTCTTATCAATGAAAAATGAATTTTGCAAACCCCCAAAAAATTACAATATATATATACATGTATATATGTATATATATATATATATATATATATATATATATATATATATATATATATATATATATATATATATATATATTGTTGTGGTTGAGGAAATTCGCAAACCACCATTCAGGTCCCGTAGGTGAGATATCTCTGTAAGTACATGTGTAGTTAGCCCAAACCCATTGTTTAGAGGGAATAAATGTGATTCATTCGGGCTGCGACCCTTTAAGATAGCCGTTTTTCTGTTCTATCTTTATTTTGAACTAACCACGTCTCAACCGCCATCACACAACAACCACCAACCGCAACGCCGCTTCACAACAACAACAACGCCAACAGCCACGGCCTTTACCTTCACAACTCGCTCTCGCAACCATCGCATCACCGCCATTCCAAGCGTCGCCATGGCCATCACCGCCACTTTAGGCCCTCCACCACCTTCACCTCTCCTCCTTCTGCAGCCATTCCCGCGCCGCTTGTGAACGCCGAGCGTCAGGCTGTCCTGGCCTCGTGCGGGACGCGCGCTGAGCCGCGGGTACAAAGAGCGGCCTTTCCGAGGGGAAGTCGGATCAGGAATGATTCACGCCCACTTCCGATCCGTCCAATCATTAAGCGCGGGGCGATTTGGCCCCGCCTCCAGGCGCGTCGGAGTAGAATCGATATATGCAAATTCGAGGATCAGGGAGGTTCACGCCCACTTTTCCTCCGTCCAATGGGCGGCGTGGCTCCGCCCCGAGCCCATCCTGATCCGGAAATTTGCATATGGCTTCTCCTGCCGCACTATAAAGCGCCGAGCGCGGGGCGAATTCAGAGAGTTTCTGTTTCAGGCTCGGGCGAGTTGGAGAGGTGTGGCGGCGGCGAAGTGTGGCAGCGGCAGAGTGTGGCGGCGGCGAGGTGTGGTGGCGGCGAAGTGTGGCAACGGCAGAGTGTGGCAGCAGCAGAGTGTGGCAGGAGCAGTGTGTGGCAGCAGCAGAGTGTGGCAGCAGCAGTCAAGACGGGTCTGGAGGAGAGTCGGTCTGTCGGGGTTCGGAGTCTGTCGGGGAGCTGCAGAGAGGGGAAGCCGGGAACGCGGTCGAGGTCGCTCGTCGCGGGACCCAAGCAAGCCAGCTATCCTCTTTCCCCAGAGCATCAACAATTCCCCCCTCCCCCCCCCCCGCGCTGAGATAGTGCGAAAAGGGGGCCCCCGTTCCCACCCCATTCCAAGCAGTGCCAACGAAACCCGCAGAGGAGCGCAGAGTTGGGGCACCGCCGCCATTTTGCGGCTCATCACAAGACGGGTAGGCTCCACGCGGTCTCGGCCCCAGGCCCGTCTGCCCCCTTGTCGTTGAGGGTGGCCCCTTTTCTTTTGCTTTTGAGTATATGTGTTGTCGGCGCCGTCTGTAAAGTAAAACTGTGTTTTACACAGTTGCCGTGTGCTCGCGTAGTCGGTAGTAGATCTGCATTGTGTTTCTTTTGTTGCAATTGCTTTTGGTGCATAATTGTTGTTTCTTTTACATTTGCTTTTGGTGCATAATTGTTGTAATTGTATATGTGTGCTCTCCGTGTTCCGCGGAATAAATGTGCCTTATGTTGAACTGTTTTTCCCGTTTCGCTTCGACTTTTCTTTAATTGAATCTCCATCTTACTTCACGTAAAGGGTTGGTAGTGGGCTAAATACGCCCGATAATTAATCGGAACCGTCGAGGTTGACGATAACACCGCTCGGTTATCCCGATAGTACGGAACGGGTCGCTTAAGTGGCCCGTGTCCGGGGTCGACCTGCGACGAGGTGCGATCGCCCGGTCTACCCTCCGTGTGGGTACTTGGGTCGGTCGAATTTGGCGAACAACCCTATCTCACGCGGGGGCCGATTGGCACGATCGTGGTGAGGCCGAAAGGCCCACCCGTGACTAGTTCCCGGCGTTAGTCCGAGAGGGTCACGACGGAATTGTCCGGCCGGTGGGCGACGTGCCGCGATTCGAGTTACGTGGCCGCTCGCACGCCGGCGGGCGCGAATTCGCAACACTGGTGTCAGGTCGTGGGACACAAACTCATCCCCCTCCTCGCGGCACTGGTGTCGGAGAGCGGGAAAACGGGCTCTCCTGTCTCCAGCTCAATTCACTGGAATCGGTCCAGGGGTGAGAGGAGCGACCCCCGATTCCCTCCAATTTACGAGCGATTCAAATTAACCCTTTACGAGAAATAAGATGGCGTCTCAAGGCGAGCGGGTGCCGGGTGGATTAGGTATGTGTAATAGTAATGTAGAATCCATGGTCCAGGATGAAAACCCCGAGCAGGAAATGTTGGTTGTGCAGGAACACGAACTCCCCCAACTGAACCCAGAGCCCGAAATAGGTGCGGCGGCGGCCACGGTGTATGACACCTCCCCTCCCCCTCTCCACCAAAACCCTTCCCCGATCCCTGCCGAAACGGCTCACCCAAGCGCACCCGGCATGGCCCAGCTATTCGCCATGCTGGCAAAGATGAATGCGGATGCGCAACAAATGAATGCGAACATGAACAAGCAAATGAACGAAGTAAAAACGAAAATGGATACAAACACAAACGAAATGAAAACGAGTATGGAAACAAACGCACTCAAAATGAAGGAAGAAATGAGAGAAATGCGGGGTGAGACGCAGAACATGGGCCGAAGCCTGCAGGCGGGCATGAAGGCAGTAACCAGGGAGCTTAAAATGGCGACTCCACGTGTGGGAGCGAATGAGCTGGGAGGGTGTGCAACGGCTGTCAGGCCCGCGGTGGAGGCGGGTGACAAATTAATTCGGGGGACGTATTGGGCGAGAAGCGTGACGGTGACCGAGGGGGAAAAACTCATTGGGGTGACGGAGACGTGCACGAGGGAGATAAGAGACAAGGTGAAAGGAATTGCGAGGGAGAGAAAAGAACAATTAAGACGGAAAGCAAGGATGAGGTACGCGGAGATCGTGAAAGAGCAAGGAGTGAAACAGAGGGAAGGACGGGAGCGACTTCAGGAGAAAGCAAGGTTGACCTACATAAAGATAAGGGAAAGACGCCAGAAAGAAGCAGAGACCAATAGACGCGAGGGGACAACAGCAACTAATAAATGTACAGAGACACGGGAGATGGGAACGATAGAGGAGAGACTACACGATGAAGACGGGGTGAGAGACGCACACACACACACGGAGGTAGTGGAGGATAATGGGGGTGAGCTGGCGGACTGGGTGGAGACCCAGTGCGAGCAGCTGGATGGCCTCCTCCAGGAACGAGGGGAGGGAGTATGCCCCCTTGAGGCGAGTCACAACCAGGTGGGTTCGGTCGTGCTTTGCGAGGTCGAGGGGAGGAGTGCTGTGGACGGGTTCACGGAGAGCTTGGGGGGTATAGAGGCCCCGGAGACCCTTGTGGGGACACAAATCCCCAGTGTGGATGAGACCCCAGGTGTGAGTGCGTCCCCGTGTGTGAGTGCGACCCCGTGTGTGGGTGGTGTGGTGGCAAGTGTGCCGAGGAGCGTGCTTCCCAGCGCGCCATGTGTGAGTGAAACACCGCGGGTGAGTGCCCCCGCGTGTGTGAGTGAGGCACGGTGTGTGGATGAGGCACCGCGGGCGAGTGCCCCGCGTGTGTGAGTGGTGTGGTTTGTGTGAGGGAAATGGCACGAGTGAGTGGAAGGCCGCGAGTGAGTTGAGCCACGTGTGCGAGGGAGGTGGCATGCGTGAGTGAACGGCCAAGTGCAAGGGAGACCGTGTGTGTGAGAGAGCGGTATGTGAGGGAGATGTCGGTCGGCATGCGGGAGCACGCCGCCGCGTCTCCCGGTGTGAATGTGAATGTAATGGAATGGAGTGTTAGCGTCGTAACACGCAGGTGTGCGTGGGTGGAATGGCGACGGAGACTGCGACAGAGGGACAAAAGCCGGGTAGCGGCTGTAGCTGTTTCGGGGACCGTGCTGGGTTCACCCAGCAGCGAGCGCGAGGTCCGTGCTGTGCAACGCACGAGGCCCCACGTGCTCGCTTGCAAGAGTGAAGTCCCGGTCCGGAAACGCACGCGGTGGATTTGCCGATCCCGCGGACGGACAAAGTTTAGGCAGGATTTCGGATTTGGACCGGACGGGTTCTCCACGCGAGCGTGTGTGTTAAGCTCCAACGGGCAAAGCACATGTGTTCACGTGGGAAACCCCTCGAGACGTGGGGCTTGTGTTTTTTTTATGCGCATGGTGACGTCATGGCTGCACGTGGGGTTGGAATCGGGCAGGAGGGGTATCCCTGCCGGATGGTACCGTCCAAGGAGGGACGAGCTACACGTGCAGCTGCATGACGTCACGGGCAGGTGCAAAGTGCGCGAGCTGCGAGTTGCCGCGCTGGTGCTGCGCATGTAAAAATAAAAATAAAAAAAACAAGCCTCACTTTCGGGTGAACAGGATTCTCGGGCAAGGGGTGGAAGAGCCCCTTACCTGGGCACAGGATGAAACTAGTTAGGGGGAAGGGTTAGCTGAGCTAGACCGGCTCCATGGGGCAGGGGTAAGTCCTCATGGGGTCCGTGGAATGGATTAGGTAGAGGGATTTAGTGAGCTTTAGGTTGGGAAATGGATTAATGGGATTATTTGGAGACAGTGACTGACTTGTGAGTGTGTAGAGGGGACGCAGTTTAGCTACGTAGTGTTAAAAGGAACGTGCTGAAGTTTAAGGGACGACGTGGGAGCACGAGTTAGTTAGGGGAGGTAGTTCGGAGGATGGCAGAATTCAGTGGTGTGTGTTGAAGAGTTGGTGAGTTGAGTGGAAACATGTGCTTGGTGAGTGAGTGAGGCCAGCGGGTCTGTGTGAGTGGAGCGAATGTGGAATGCATGGTGCGATGAGTGATTGGGGGGAGGAGTGACTCCCGCCCAAGGGACCCCGGGGTCAGTATAAAGTAAGTTAGCTGGGTTAGTCAAATTGAAAAATGGAAGTCGTTTTGCTGTTGGTGGGAGTGTTGGCTCGAAACCCGTTTGGAGGGGTGCAGGAGCCCTGTTGATGGGCTGGGAGCGTGGCTGCGAAAGGTGAGTATCGCTGAGTGGGTACCCCAGGCACCAGGCTAGTCGGCCGTAGTAGGCCAAGGGCCCATGGGGGGCCGGGATAGCGTATTGGGCACGGGTGCGTCCACTTGGTGTGGGGGCCCGGGGCGCCGTTAGCCCCGTGGGCAGTGTTGTGGGCACGGGTGACCCTCGGAAAGGGGCCCGGGAAGCCAGCCTGCCACGTGTGCGTTTCAGGGGAGGTGACATGGGGGGCACTCCCCGGTGTTTAGGGAGCTGGTAGGCTCGGAGGCAGTGTAGTGCCCGGGGGTGCCATCGTAGGGGAATCGGCAGAGGGTCGTGCCTGCCAAGGGGAGCCACGCGTCCCAGCCATGAGACCGTGTGAGGGCACGGAGAGAAAATTGGGGGGCGAGGCCCGAAATTGTAAGGACACCAACACAGGTGACGGGAATCTGGGTTGTTAGAACCAATAGTTTAAGCGAGAGGCGCTTGTTGAAAGCCCCGGGGTAGTTTAAAGGTAAATGGTTAGGGTAGATTAGGAAGTGTACCCCTCCGCACCATCCATCCCCTCGCTCTCGTTGTGGGCCGCTGGACCCACTTTGGGTTTGATCGCTGAAGTCTGGGGAGGCCATCTTGAGGCTTCGTTGGGCCTCGACACAGGACGCTAGCTCTCCCTTGTTCCCCTCCGGGAAGGGACGTTGGGGTTGGGAGTAGGCTAGGTGGCAGGATAGGTTAGCCGAACAAGGACGATAAAGGCGGTTTGGGGACGATTTATAGTGGGGAAGTAAACATAAAAACAACAAAAAAATTAGTTGGGGCTAAATTGGGTTTGACAAATTAAGGGGGTGGGTAGGGACAGTGACAGGCAAAGGCGATAGGTTGGGAGGGAGACCGTAGAGTAGGTCCGAGCCCGCCTTCCGAGTGGCCAGCACCACCGCACTCCCTCCACCAACCTCCACTGAACGGCAAAGACTGGCCAGCTTCATCTGCTGGCTGCGTTGCTGCAAGGCCTGTGCCGGCCCACTTCATCGGCAGCTGTTGTTTTGCTGCAAGGCCTGTGCCGGCTGGATCGTCTGCAGCTGCTGTGCTTCAACTTCAAGGCCTGTGCCGGCCAGTTCGTCTGCCGGCTGTGCTTGCCTGCAGCGGCCTGGTTCTGCAGGCTGTGTTTGCCTGCTGCCTTTGCCATGCCATGCCCACTGCCCCTGTTCACCAGCCCCGTTCAATTTTTGCTTTGCCCCTCCTGTTCATTGCCATGTGCGCCAGGATCAGAAAGCAACAGTTTGCAAGCTGGAAGAACTGCCCTGTTGGCAGCTACAACACGGGCCTGCAGTGGCGGCCCGTGCACCGTTTTGTTGCTTGCGTCAGTGTTCTGCAGGGACTGCCTTGCGGGCAGCCGCACCAGGAGACTGCGTTTGTGCAGCCCCTGCACCATTGTGGTTCACTACGTTCAGTTCAAAAGGGGAGGCCGAGGACTGCGTGTGAGCAGCCGGCCACGTTCCCTGTCACCTGCATTGTTTGAGCCAGAGACTGCATGCGAGCAGCCTGGCTCCCTGCTAACTGCTTTCTTTTTGCAGAGTCCATTGATCCTGGGCCATGGTTTAGTGTAAAATTTGAAAGTTAAGGTTAAGATGTACTGTAAATATGAGTGCGCCCCCGGCATGTCTGTCTTAAGCGCCGGCAATTTTATTTAAGTCATATGTGTGAGTGGGTTTGTTTATTTAGTTACTCAGCCCTCAGGTTATTTATTTTGGGGACACAAATACCATGAATGTCGCACTCAGGGATCCGTAGGTAAAACGTACTAGGGGAGAACTACACATGATGGCACACGAAAATTTGACGACTCGGGACGAGTCTGTAAAAGGGGAGGGGTAGTGTTGTGGTTGAGGAAATTCGCAAACCACCATTCAGGTCCCGTAGGTGAGATATCTCTGTAAGTACATGTGTAGTTAGCCCAAACCCATTGTTTAGAGGGAATAAATGTGATTCATTCTGGCTGCGACCCTTTAAGATAGCCGTTTTTCTGTTCTATCTTTATTTTGAACCAACCACGTCTCAACCGCCATCACACAACAACCACCAACCCCAACGCCACTTCACAACAACAACAACGCCAACAGCCACGGCCTTTACCTTCACAACTCGCTCTCGCAACCATCGCATCACCGCCATTCCAAGCGTCGCTATGGCCATCACCGCCACTTTAGGCCCTCCACCACCTTCACCTCTCCTCCTTCTGCGGCCATTCCCGCGCCGCTTGTGAACGCCGAGCGTCAGGCTGTCCTGGCCTCATGCGGGACGCGCGCTGAGCCGCGGGTACAGAGCGGCCTTTCCGAGGGGAAGTCGGATCAGGAATGATTCACGCCCACTTCCGATCTGTCCAATCATTAAGCGCGGGGCGATTTGGCCCCGCCTCCAGGCGCGTCGGAGTAGAATCGATATATGCAAATTCGAGGATCAGGGGAGGTTCACGCCCACTTTTCCTCTGTCCAATGGGCGAGTGTGGCTCCGCCCCGAGCCCATCCTGATCCTGAAATTTGCATATGGCTTCTCCTGCCGCACTATAAAGCACCGAGCGCAGGGCGAATTCAGAGTTTCTGTTTCGGGCTCGGGCGAGTTGGAGAGGTGTGGCAGCGGCGAAGTGTGGCAGCGGCAGAGTGTGGCGGCGGCGAGGTGTGGCGGCGGCGAAGTGTGGCAGCGGCAGAGTGTGGCAGCAGCAGAGTGTGGCAGCAGCAGTCAAGACGGGTCTGGAAGAGAGTCGGTCTGTCGGGGTTCGGAGTCTGTCGGGGAGCTGCAGAGAGGGGAAGCCGGGAACGCGGTCGAGGTCGCTCGTCGCGGGACCCAAGCAAGCCAGCTATCCTCTTTCCCCAGAGCATCAACAATTCCCCCCTTTTTCCCCCCCGCGCTGAGATAGTGCGAAAAGGGGGCCCCGTTCCCACCCCATTCCAAGCAGTGCCAATGAAACCCGCGGAGGAGCGCGGAGTCGGGGCACCGCCGCCATTTTGCGGCTCATCACAAGACGGGTAGGCTCCATCCGGTCTCGGCCCCAGGCCCGTCTGCACCCTTGTCGTAGAGGGTGGCCCCTTTTCTTTTGCTTTTGAGTATATGTGTTGTCGGCACCGTCTGTAAAGTAAAACTGTGTAAGTGTTGCCGTGTGCTCGCGTAGTCGGTAGTAGATCTGCATTGTGTTTCTTTTGTTGCAATTGCTTTTGGTGCATAATTGTTGTGTTTCTTTTACATTTGCTTTTGGTGCATAATTGTTGTAATTGTATATGTGTGCTATCCGTGTGCCGCGGAATAAATGTGCCTTATGTTGAACTGTTTTTCCCGTTTCGCTTCGTCTTTTCTTTAATTGAATCTCCATCTTACTTCACGTAAAGGGTTGGTAGTGGGCTAAATACGCCCGATAATTAATCGGAACTGTCGAGGTTGACGATAACACCGCTCGGTTATCCCGATAGTACGGAACGGGTCGCTTAAGTGGCCCGTGTCCGGGGTCGACCTGCGGCGAGGTGCGATCGCCCGGTCTACCCTCCGTGTGGGTACTTAGGTAGGTCGAATTTGGCGAACAACCCTATCCCACGCGGGGGGGTCGATTGGCACGATCGTGGTGAGGCCGAAAGGCCCAACCGTGACTAGTTCCCGGCGTTAGTCCGAGAGGGTCACGACGGAATTGTCCGTCCGGTGGGCGACGTGCCGCGATTCGAGTTACGTGGCCGCTCGCACGCCGGCGGGCGCGAATTCGCAACAATATATATATATATATATATATATATATATATATATATATATATATATATATATATATATATATTTATATATATTTATATATATTACGTTCGCTTTAGGGCCCCCCTGCGGTCACCTTGCGGTCTGTGTGACGACCTGCGGGCAACGCAGGGTCGACACACGGTTCCCCTCCGCCCGCCGTGCGTCCTACATACGGCCTCCGTGGCAGTCTGCGTCGACCGTGCGTCCACCATGCGCTACCTCTAGAGATCGGAGTATCGGTGTTTTGCCTATACTCCGAACTGGTATATTCAGTTATATATTATAGTTATAGTATATTCAGTTATATATACTGGTATATTCCAAACTGTTATATTTTTATTTCAGTAAAAAAAGAACTGGTATATATATACCCACTCGTTACCGTCCGTCTGGCCGCACGTTCGCCTTAGGGCCCCCTGCGGTCACCTTGAGGCTACCTTGCGTCTGCCTTGAAAACTCTATGGCTGCCGCAGGGACACCCTAAGGTGCGACATCAAATCAAAGACCGTACGGCACTCCCACTTTTTCGGTCTCCACAATTTCTAAATACGCCGTGCGGCTCCCCGAAAAATAAAAACATGTGACTGCTACATTGTGTGACTGTGGAAATACTGCGGCCGCCCTATAATTGCTAGTGGCCGTAGATTTTGTAGACCCTACGGCCGCCGTGCCAAATGTGACTTAGGCCTAAGAGCAATCAAATCAACTACAGTATTAGCTAAATGATTGTGGATCATAAGGAAGTTTTGGTTGCATAAAACGTCCTGTTTGAAAGGTGAGGCCATGTGGAGTGATTTTGAAACAACAGCACAACGAAAGCGTTTCATGCTTGTGAAAAGGAACCATTACAAACTGTTGGCACATATGCGTGGGCCTTGGCGGCTCGATGCTCTGCAGGATCCTGGAAGAGGAATGAAAGACTTTCTTTATGGACATGCTCTGAGGGATGGAATGGTGAAAACAATGCGCCACCAACACTGGCAGGGGGTGGAAGTGGGGGGGGGGGAGAAGGAAATGACAGGACCCATCACTTGGAGAGGCAGTTCCAAAGCGTAGGAGGGTCAGACTCATGCTGGACATACAGGAATGTTATCGGGGCTGTGAGTAACAACGGACATAACAGCCCTGGCTTCTGGCGATCAGAGCTTTTCATACCAGGATCTGCACCACCTTGCATTGCCTCCGCCTGTCCTAATCTTTGCAAGACAAATTGATGCAGCCCACAGTCATGGGTCCGCAACAATCTTGTGCCTATACGAGCCCTCACCTGCCCCTTTGTACCTCTTGTATACATTCATACAAACATACATACATATGTTGGGAGCATACGCCACAGTGAGTCGCTGCGTCAACTTTCCACTGGTACTCAGGGGCCTCCGTCTGGCCATTCCCTAGGCAGATGCCTGGCCCATCCCCATCTCCTTGGGATAGGACATTCTAGACACCCACTCAAAGGGACCGCCTCAAGTTAACGACACCTCAGCACTACCCCAGCACACAATGTTTCGCAAAATGAAGTGTTTTGTGGTGACTTAGAGTGCAAATCCTGCCACCAACCTCATTGGGAAGGAAACCAACTTGCAGGACAATGTCCGCAGATGCAGTTGACACCAGATATGGATGGCCATTGGCTCACAAGGAGCTCCTTCACCCTTTTGACAGGTTTATATTTTTAGTCATGCTGGGTTGCCATGCCCATACGTCCCCCACACCAGGGGGACCTGGTGGGATACTGGGGGGGGGGCTGGTTTAGTCACCAACACTTGACCATGACAATGTTCGTATGGGTTTACATGATACCCGCAGCAAGTTACAGATCTGATTTGGCCTCACCTGACATCCAGGGTTGGATTCCGCCGTATTGGCGCAGCTGCTCTGTATCATCTTTTTGCGTGGCACAACACAGGGTTCCCATCCTCAAGCAATCCCCCAACCCCAGCCTCCAAGAAGCCAGATGACAGGCACACGCCCCTAAACCCAGCATACCTCATGTATCTCATGTATGAGTGGCATTTATTTTGGTGCCATGAGGGGGATATATTTTATTTATTTCCTTGTGTACAAGTATGTATGTCCCTTCATCCGTATGTGTGTCTGTCGACTGTCTGCTTTGTTCCGTCGAGCCATAGTATCTTGTTCAACCTTCTCCTTGAATTGTTTAACAATAAAACCCATTTTAACAACATTTACAATCCCTCCGGGCAGGAGTACTGGTGTCGGTTGGCCCACCGAACAGGGATGGCCGTTTCGTGTCCGGGGAGTCAAAGAAATGTAAAACTGTCAAGGACAGCACCGCAATCAATGTAGTAATCACCAGGATGAGTCATGGGGTGAAGAAAGTGTTATAAAAACACCGCAAGGTAATCACCAATATTGTAATTACTGCTGTGAGAGGTGAGGAAAACGTGATTTGCCACACCACCTAGATCAGTGTTTCCTAAACTTTTTTGAGCGTGACCCAAATCCGGGTGTGGTGAAAATCTCGCGACCCAAGCTTCAATCAGCGTCTTTTTCCACGAAACATAATATCAAAATAAAATCAGACAACCAGCGCTAATACATACTATATTAGTGCGAGAGGTGTAATTGCAGCTTCGTCTGCATGACGTCTTCGATGCGGGGCTCGATGTTGCTGAGCGCAATGCGCATGTCGTGGCCGGGGTCGAGGCGATTGCGCGCCTTGGTTTTGATGACCGTCAGCGCTGAAAAGCCTTGCTCGCACAGATACATGTTCGCAAACGGGAGCAGAGAACATTCATGACTTCGGCGCCGATTATGGGCTTTTCTTTCTTGACCGCAGTCCAGAACTCTCCAAGTGACGCTTTAGCGTGGAGTTGGCGATGGAACTCGTCGTGATGCAGCTCGATGAACTCTTCCTGCAGTCCATGGGCATCCTCAGACAGGTCGTCAACCTTAGCCTGGAATGGATTCCTGATCCAGTGCTGGGACGCCAGATCTCTGTCTGGGATGTAGCGATCGAACTCGGTGATCAGGTTCTCCAAATGGTTCACCAGGATGGGCTTGATCGCATTGAGCGCTCCAATCTTGTCGTCCTCCCACTCCTCCAAGTACTCGTTCAATGACGGAAACGCTGCTGTTCTTCCACGCTCCAGTTTCCCCTTCCAGAGCAGCAGCTTTTCCTTGGAGGCCGACAGTTTCTCGGAGAGCGTGATGATGTTTTGATCCCTGCCTTGCATGGATGTGTTCAGTTCGTTCACTGAGGCGAAGACGTCGTTGAGGTAGCAGACTTTGAACATCCAGTGCTTCTCGTGGAACCGGATGGCATGGCCATGGTTCTTCTCGTTGAAGAATATCTGCTGCTCTGTTTGTAGCTCCACAACACGACGCAGGACCTTGCCGCGGGAGAGCCATCTCACACTGGAGTAGAAGAGATGTTGCAATTCAGACCCAAACTCAACACACATCTTCTCGAACAGGCGAGAGTTCACGGCGCTGGCTTTGACGAAGTTGACAACGGCGACAACCTCCTGCATCACTGCTGAAAGATCCGGCGACAGATGTTGCTCAGCAAGGTTCTCGCGATGCAAAGGCAGTGGAAAATTCCAACGTTCGGATTGACTTGCTTGACTCACGCAGTGAATCCCTGTCGAACACCAAGCATCGTGGGAGCGCCATCGGTGCACAGGCTGACACAGTTTTCCCAGCTCAGGCCTTCTTGTTCGAAGTTGTCCACAACGTTGAAGATATCGGCGCCAGTTGTCGTCGTTTTCATTGGCGTGCAGAATAGAAATTCTTCCTCGAGGTCCGTCTCACCCTCGTACCTCCCGAAAATCATGAGCTGGGCGTCGTTTCTGACATCCGTCGACTCATTGAGTTGGTAGCTCCATTTTCCCGCCTTCTTCATGCGGGCCACCACCTGGTCCTTTATATCTAGCAAAAGGTCAACGATGTGGCTGCGAATCGTGTTGTCGGATAGCGTGATGGACTGAATTTTCTTGGCCGCGTCGTCGCCGCAGACGAGTCTGGCCATGTCCATGGCTGCGGGCTTGACGAGCTGTTCGCCGATCGTGTGCGGCTTCATCTTCCTTGCGATGCGATGCGCTGCGAGACGAGGTAGGATGCCAACGTCGCTTGCCTGGCGGCCAAAAGCGCTGGATTCGTCGCCGGCTCAAACCGGCTCCGCTTCAGAGCCGCTTCTTGGCGCTCGAAAAACTCACGATCCTTGTTGATGTGCTCCGTGTGCTTCGTCGCCAGATGCCTCTTCAGTTTGTTTTCCTTCAGCGATTCGTTGGACAGCACTTCGAAGCACAACACACATTGTGGCTTCACAGAACCACGATCACCGATAGAAGTGAAGCCCACATCCAAAAATGCTTGCTTGTAGGAACGCTTTGCCATCCTGCAAAACGAAATAGGCGACTAGATCAGTCAGTGGAGTCAGTGTCAAGGCTAACTGACACAAAACACGCAACGCAATGTGGAGCAGAAAACTGGCAGCACAGTCCAGCCAGCAAGGCAGATCACAGAAAACAGTGTCTCGACTTGTCGGTCAGCCAATGTGAAGTGACCAGACTGAGTTCGTCACGTCACAAAATTACTTCGGTTGCAGAGAGAGCGAGTAATTGGAAAGGCGAGCTGGCGAAATGATTGGCCTGCAGTTAACCGTTTTGGGCGGGTACAAAGTACTGAACGGTACTGAACGGCAAGAGTAGGTAGAAACGGAAGTGTCGCTGCACCTCGGGCTGAATTATCGAGTGGAATGCTACCAAATGGCACTGTCCTACGATGTGGCGTTTGCACGATTGCCTTTTACCCGCTTGATTTATTAAAAAAAAAAAAAAATTTCGCCAGGGTCCTCACGACCATTTTTGGACCCTTCGCGACCCACAGTTTGGGAAACACTAACCTATATGGACCGTTGTTTGCCAACGCTTATGGATGCAATAACACTGAAATAATGATGCTGGCAAAAACGGTCACACCAAATTGGTCAGTACCGCGTCTAATCGACGAGCTAATATTGCTGACATCCCTGAAGTGTGAAAATACAGAAGGGTCGCCACTCATTTAAATGAACTTTTCTGCAAAAACAGGTCCCATCCCTGCAACAAAGCCAAAAAATATACCCATCAGAGATAGGCAATCCCCTGCCATTGAAACATTTTTTTCAAGATGATCACCCCAGTCGGCCATCTTGGATCTGGCCACGCCCAAAATCAATAGGGTTCTTCCTTTTCAGGTGGTACATGTGACACAAATTTCAAATTGATATGGCGAACAGTTTATGAGTTATCGCACTCACAGCTATAAATGTTGACGCCCAGCCAGCGGAACGGACGGACGGACGACCCGGGTGACAACAATATCCCCCTTCTGCCACGCAGCGGGGGATAAAAATATACCCATTAGAGATGGGGAATCCCCCACCATTGAAACATTTTTTCAAGATGGCCGCCCCAGTCGGCCATCTTGGATCCGGCCATGCCCAAAATCAATAGGGTTCTTCCTTTTCAGGTGGTACATGTGACACAAATTTCAAATCGATATGGCGAACAGTTTATGAGTTATCGCACTCACAGCTATAAATGTTGACGCCCAGCCAGCGGAACGGACGGACGGACGACCCGGGTGACAACAATATCCCCCTTCTGCCACGCAGCGGGGGATAAAAATATACCCATTAGAGATGGGGAATCCCCCACCATTGAAACATTTTTTTCAAGATGGCCGCCCCAGTCGGCCATCTTGGATCCGGCCATGCCCAAAATCAATAGGGTTCTTCCTTTTCAGGTGGTACATGTATGACCCAAATTTCAAATCGATATGGCGAACAGTTTATGAGTTATCGCACTCACAGCTATAAATGTTAACGCCCAGCCAGCCGGACGGACGGACAGCCGGACGACAACAATATCCCCCTTCCGCCACGTGGTGGGGGATAAAAAAAACTAGTCCCAGAATTTGCACACTTAATTAGAACAGCACTCAGTAGAGCACATACCTCTGCTAAGCTGACCAGTTTACGTTTTATAACCCACTGAAAGGACGAATGTGCATCCGAACCTTAACCAAATTGTAATCAGCTTGTTCTCATCACCTACCCAACTAATCCACAAAGTTTTGTCATAATCCATCAACAATTATTTGAAATATCATGCTAAATATCGTTTTTGGTCCAACCTCTTACAAAATAAAATTAAATTAAATAAAATATTGTTACCGCTGTGGAAATTAGCATTACACCATAAAGGGTCCTCAGGTGAGACATATCGGTAAGTTCATGTGTAGTTAGCCCAAACCCGTTGTATGGAGGGAATATATGTGATCCATTCGGGCTGCGATTCTTCAGTTTGTCGTTTTTCTTTTGCTGTCGTTAATTTGGTGCAAGAACAACAACGAACATCACCGCAACCAACATCTCAACGATCACGCCATTCACTACACGACGCCAACAATCACGCCATTCACACCACGATGCCACCTTCCACAACTACGCTACCACATCTTCTCCACTCGCCATTCAACGAGCACCATGCAGTCACAATCTCCGTGGGACGGATGAAAGGAGCGAAGTGGCAGCTTAAATATCTCCCGCCCAAAACGCCCGCGCTTTGGCATGGGGGAGGTGCAATTTGAGCCAGAGGTCAAAGGTGAAAAAAGGTGGGAGCCTGATTTTGGGGGAATAATTCCCTGACCCCGAGCCAAAACTGACTTTCCTCGTCCCCCGCACGGCACGGGGAGGGGGAACGAGAAGGCACACCCCTTTTGGGAAGCTTCCAGAAGGGAGGTGGAGCCAGAAACGGGGTGGGGCAAAGGGCGGAGCTCCACCCAACAAAAGGGCGTGGGCGTAGAGGGTGTGGGTGTGTGCATCGGATCGCCCTGGGAGAAGCTCGAAACTGAGAAAGCAGCTCGAAACGAGGAGGAAGCTCGAAACCGGGAGAGGCTCGAGACTGTCGGAGCAAGGATCGTACTGTGTGTGCATCGTCCGTTCTGTTCGGGGCTTCTCAAGCCAGTCGGTGCAGTCCCTGGACAGAGCGCCTGCCATTCCCCACCCCATCCGCATCGAGATAGTGGCGAAACCTGGTCCAGTTCCCCCAAAACCCCGTCCGAGCTGTCGGGCGGACGACGCGAGCTACGCGCGGCACGAGCTCGGTGCACCATGCCGGAGGGACTCGAGGCTGCGGTCGCCAAGGCTGGACGACGCACCCAGGGAAGTCGCGACTTCTTTTCTTTTGGGGTTTTTGTGTAAATGTCTGTGGGTGGCGCCAGTCTGTGAAGTAAAACTGTGTAAGTGTTGCCGTGTGTAAGTCCTATTCGGTAGTAATCTGCGTTTGTGCAATGCTTTTGTTTCTTTACCTCTGCATACGTGTGTTTCTTTGGTTTTATTGTATTCCTGTGTATTGCTTTTGGTGTATTACTGTATTATACGTGCCTTCCGTGCTGCCGTGTGGTGCGGAATAAATGTGCTTGTCCAATTGTTCCCGCTTTGCTTCGTCTCCTTCTTTTAATTGACTCTCCATTCTGCATCACGTAAGGGATTCGTAGTGGGTTTCAACATCCCGGTAATTAATCGGAACCGTCAAGGCCCTCGATAACTCCGCTCGGTTATCCCTGTAATACGGAACGAACCGCTTAAGCGCTTCGTGTCCGGAGTCGGCCTGTGGCGTGGTCCCATCCCTCAGCAGATTATCCGTGTGAGGACCATAGGTATATCGACTTTCGGCGATTTACCCTATCTCGCGTGGGTGGACTGCGGACTGGGTGGTGGTGGGGTTAAACCCCCACCCGTGACTGGTTTCTGGCGGTAGTCCCAGGAAGGTCACGACTGAATTGTCCGTCGCTGGGCGACGCGGTCGCGATTCGAGTTACGTGGCCGATCGCACGCCGGCGGGCGCGAATTCACAATATAATAATAACAAAAAAAAAATCTCGTATACGGATCTGATCCGGTGTTCACCAAAATCGAATCAAATCATCCTTATCACACGCTCGTCGCTCAACATGTCCACCAAGTTTCGTCCGAAATCCATCCATAACTTTATGAGGTGTTACATATCGTTTATGAGGCACCAGTGGACTATTCTCCATAGCTTATTGTACCTTTGTGTGTACTGGTGTTCTGACATGAGTTTTATTGACATCGCGAGAGAAAGTGAAGGTGCTTTCTATTCCTATCTTGCAGAACCTGCATCTTTCCAGTTGATTTGATCCCACCATCTTCTTAAAGCCATTGGTCTGGTGTCCTTGATCTTGGGCATTGATAATGACTCGTTCTCCATCCAAACTAATTTTACCTTTTCTTAGCTATGCCAAAGAGCTTTCCTTGTCGATCCCTATTGTGAAGCATTTTTTTAAATCTTCCTGCTCTTTTGTCATTGTATATCTGCTGATTTTTTTTTTTTGCAGTTTTAATTTTTTTTTTCTTTGTGATCAATGGGGCTGTGTTTGTTTCTGTTTCATTTTCCTGAGTGGTGTTCATCACTTACACGGTCTGTTTTTGGAAGTTTGTTGCTAAATGGATTAAGGATCCCTTTTCTGGTCTGTTGTTTTCTTTCTCGATCTCATCCGATCGTCTGTTGAGCTTTTCACATAGTCTGCTAGTCCTACACACGATGTTCTGTGTACTTGGTTAAGCTCCATCAAACCACCTCCTCCTCATCTCGGTAAGTACTACCTCAGGAAACATTGGTTTTTGTGGAACATCTTGTGAATAGTTATAATTTTTTTTTTGTTTTGGTGTCTCAATTGTTCATCTCCAATTGTGGCCAGTTTATAATTGCACAGATATCTTGGAATACCAGCACTGCAAGATGGTATATAGCCTTTGGTTTTTTTTTTCTTGGGGAGAGGGATGACTTCAGAATGTCTCATTCTGCAGAGGTACTCTTTGCTGATTATTTTACTCATTGTTTTGTGTTGTACCTGGGGGGCTTCTATTTCGAGGTCTTTGGAGGATGCTTTGTTTTCTAGTTCATGTATTGTTGTAATTTGATCAAATGAAATGTTGTTTGTTACCTCCACCACCGAAAGTGAAGGAGGTTGTTTTCACCCCTTTCTGTCTGTTTGTTTGTCTGTTTGTTTATGTACAGGATATCTCAAAGAGTTGTGGACGGATCCGGATGTAATTTTGTGGACAGGTTCGGTGTGTCACAAGGACGAAACAATTAGATTTTGGTGAATATCCAGATTTGACTGACTACTAGAAT
This sequence comes from Eptatretus burgeri, assembly GCF_056783735.1. Lineage (NCBI taxonomy): Eukaryota > Metazoa > Chordata > Myxini > Myxiniformes > Myxinidae > Eptatretus > Eptatretus burgeri. The sequence goes on along the minus strand of NC_140962.1, from coordinate 145,121,980 downwards.
TTTTAAGTGATTCTTCACCAATGAGAGATCGGGCCAAAAATGATATCTAGCATGATATATCAAAAAGTTGTGGATGGATTCGGACGAAACTTGATAGGCAGGTTGGGTTTGTGACAAGGAAGAATTGATTCAATTTTGGTGAAGATTCGGATCTGGATCCAGATATGATAATATTTAAAGTGATTCTTCACCATTGAGAGATCGGGCCAAAAACGATGTTGTACTGTATGGCATGATATTTCAAAAATGTATTGGGCCTCATATGTTCTCGTGGATCAGGCATTATGTGATGGAGATCTGCGCTCTACCGAGTGCCCTTCCAGTTATTTTTGTTCTTCTTTGTACAAATGTGCATTTGGCACATTTGTCAAGACCAAACTTCATTTGGATGTCCTCAGAGTACTGTTTTACTCGTTTCAGTTGTTCTGCCAATTTATCATTTGGGGCGAAGAGTTTTAGATCATCCATGTACAGAAGGTGTGTCACCTTTCTTCTTTCTTTAGTCATTTTTCTGTTGCATATCAGACTGTATCCGTGTCCTTGTTCATTGATGAGGTTACTCAGTGACTCCACAGCAAGACAAAAAAGGATGGGGGAAAGACTGTCACCAAAGATACCACGTCGTATATTTCTTTACTGCAGGGATTTTACTTTTCTTTCATGTAAGGTCGGCCTTTTTGTAAACTATCCAAGCTGTGGATAAGCTCGGAGCTTGCAGTTTTTTAGTATGTTTTTTTATTTTTTGACATAAATGGTCCATTGTTCCAGAGCATCCTTTCTTCCATCCTTTCTGCGCTGCCTCTAAAGCTCCTTGTTGAGTGAGGTGGTTGTAAACTGCATTGGTGATTATACCTATTAAAAGTTTGCGTGTTGTTGGGAGGCATGTTATTGGTGTCAATTTGTTGTGAAGATGGGTTTCTTCAGATTTGCGGATTAAAAGAGTGCAGTCTTCTTTTAACCGTTCATCCACTGCCCGTTTCCCTTGGATGAATTAATTGAATGCTCAAACATAGTGAGGATGGAGAGCATATCGTTGCTTTAGCCAGAAGAAGTTTGAAATCCAATCCGGAACTAGACAGTTGAAGTTCGGCGCTTTTGCGAGAAGTTTTCTCATTTTTTTATTCGTCAATTATCATTGGGAGCATTTCCTGCAGATGTTGCTTTTTATTTTCCAAGTGTCGTACCCAATCAGCTTTCTTGTTGTGTTCTCTTTAGTCTTCAAATCTACCTTTCCAAAAATTTTCTATGTTCTCTTTTTAAGGAGTTGTCACATTCTGTTTCTGTTTCCCAAGTTCTCGATATAACTTATTAACCTCCGCCATCTTCGAAGATGGATGGAGGTTACTGTTTTGGGGTGGGGGGGGGGGGTTAGGTATGGTCCAAGGATCATGCCATTAAATTTTGGACTTGGTCCCCCCCCAAAAAAATTGTTAGAGAAAAAAAATTATTTTTTTTTGCATTTCGACATGTTTTAAGTGATTTCCAACCCCGCCCCCCAAAAAAAGAATTTTTTTTTTGCGTTTCTACATGTTTTCAGTGTTTTCCAACCCCCCCCCAAAAAAAAAATTTCTAAGAGAAATTTTTTTTTTTTTGCATTTCTACATGTTTTAAGTGATTTCCAACCCCCCCCCCCCAAAAAAGAGAAATTTTTTTTTTAGCATTTCTCCATATTTTTAGTGATTTCCAACCTCCACAAAAAAAATTTGTTAGAGAAAAAAACTTTTGCAACTTTTTTTTTTTCAACAAAATTTCGATTTCTTTTTTTGCATTTCTACATGTTTTAAGTGATTTCCACCCCCCCCCCCCCAAAAAAAAAATAGAGAAAAGAACTATAACTCTGTCAGCACTATTGACATCATATTTAATGAATAAGATATAAGGTTCACTTGAGTGACCCAGCAGTATTGGCGGCGGAGGTTTTGCACTCTCCCGAATGCTCCCCCTCTAGTTAAGCTCCGCCATCTTCGAAGATGGATGGAGGTTACTGTTTTCACCCCTTTCTGTTTGTTTGTTTGTTTGTGAACAGTATGACGGAAAAACTCCTTGACGGATTGCAACGAAACTTGGTGGGCGGGGGGTTAGGTATGGTCCAAGGATCATGCCATTAAATTTTGGACTTGGTCCCCCCCCACCCCCAAAAAAATTGAGGAAAAAAAAAGGTTTTTTTGCATTTTTACATGTTTTAAGTGATTTCCAACCCCCCCCAAAAAAATTGTTACCCCCCCCCAAAAAAAGAATTTTTTTTTTGCATTTCTAAATGTTTTAAGTGATTTCCAACCCCCCCCAAAAAAATTGTTACCCCCTCCAAAAAAAGAATTTTGTTTTTTTTGCATTTCTAAATGTTTTAAGTGATTTCCAACCCCCCCCCCCCCAAAAAAAAAAATGTTGGAGAAAAGAACTATAACTCTGTCAGCACTGTTGACATATTTAATGAATAAGATATAAGGTTCACTTGAGTGACCCAGCAGTATTGGTGGCGGAGGTTTTGCACTCTCCCGAGTGCTCCCCCTCTAGTTTGGGCTGTTTTCAAACTGTAGATTTCGATTTCTTCAGTTGTTGGCCTCATTATAGTTGTTGTTGGCTTCATTTTTTATTTTCCCTGCTTTCTGTTCTGGTGTGTTTTCTTTTATGTGCAGATAGATTTGACGAGTCATTAAACGCCTTGTTACACACAGAACACGTGTAAGGCTTCTCTCCGCTGTGTATTCTTTTATGTTTAGTTAAATACGAAGAACTATTGAACACCTTGTTGCACACAGAACACGTGTAAGGTTTCTCTCCGCTGTGTATTCTTTTATGTGTGAATAAAGACGATGGATTATGAAACATCTTGTTGCACGCAGAACACTTGTAAGGCTTCTCTCCGCTGTGCATTATTTTATGTATAGATAAAGATGACGAGTGATTAAACACCTTGCTACACACGGAACATGGGTAAAGCTTATCTTTGGTGTGTATTCTTTTATGTGAAGATAAATTTGACGCGAAATTAAACACCTTTTTACAAACAGAACAGGTGTAAGGTTTCTCTCCGCTGTGTATTCTTTTATGTAGAGATAAGTACGAAGATTGATTGAACACCTTGTTGCACACAGAACAAGTGTAAGGTTTCTCCCGCTGTGTATTCTTTGATGTGTAAATAAAGATGAAGACTGAACAAACGCCTTGTTGCACACATAACACTTGAAAGGTTTCTCTCCGGTGTGTATTCTCTCATGTACAGATAAATTTGCTGACTGATTGAACACCTTGCTGCACACAGAACACGTGTAAGGCTTCTCTCCGGTGTGTATTCTTTGATGTACCGATAAATGTGAAGAAGAAGCGAATCCCTTATTACACACAGGGCACCGATGTGGGGTCTCGTATTTGTGTGTTCGTTGATGTCTGGTTAAATGAGATAAACAAATATAGGCCTTCTTGCATTTTGAACACTTGAAGGGTTTCTCTCCAGTATGCAACCTTTGATGTATCGATAAATATGAAGAAGAAGCGAATCCCTTGTTACACACAGTGCACCTGGGTGGCATCAAACCTGCGTGTAGTTTTTCACCTCTTTTCAAACACGATGAGGTGAAGTCTTTGTTGCAAACAGAAAACGAGTGTGGCTTCTCACTTCTTTGGCTCTCCTGTTGCAAGATCTTTAAACACTGGTCGCAGTAGTCACCATTGTTGTTCTCAGACATGCCTTTAAATTTGTCAACGTCCTGACAAAAAGTCGCTGTCGGGCGATTGAAAGAAACTTCTCTGTTCACCCGTGTGGAACACTTGGCACAGGAAAACTTTTCCCATTTGATCTCTGCAAAGATAATTCACCAAAAACATCAATAAATCACTTTTACAACGACAACGGCATCCAGAGCACATGGTGTAGCCTTGCACATTCATTCTGAACATGCCACCATTATGGCTCAAATAACAGTATCATCCACGCACCCAAAATGTCATAGTTTCTTGGCATGGGTTATGAACATCATTAATTTAATTATTCACTCACATCGGGTCATAGATCAGACATATGACATTTCAGATTTTTGGGATAAATATTTCAATTCAACCAATTGTGGCTGGAATACCACTTCACCGATGATGTCACTGATTTCATCCTATATATACCCCATGAGGAGTTGATGGCTCCTGTTAATTAATTTGACAAGTTTCAATTTGTTTTGTTGAGGGGTTTTGGAGAAAATGTCCAATTTTTTTTCCATTAATCCAACATGGCTGCCTAACCTTGTGACCGATGGCATCAGAGTTAGCAATATCTTGTGTCCAAAACCCATCGCTTTCTGTACCCACCTTACCCAGTCGCACTCAAGTGTCCCTGGACTCTGTGTCCTTTTCTCCTGACAAGGTGGAGAGCTTGCTGTCAAACCTCGACTAAGATTCTGCAACCGGTCCAGATGGTATCAGCTCAGATGTCCTAAAAACCTGCTCCTCTGCTCTTGCTCACCCTCTCATTTGCTCAAGGTCATCTGCCATCTTCTTGGAAATCAGCAAACATTACTGCCCTGCATAAAAAGCTGCAAAAACAGACCAATCAGCCTTCGCCCAACCATCAGCAAGGTTATGGAATCCATCACCGTTTCAGACATCAAATCCTTCCTCTTCTCCAATGGCTTGATTTCCGATCATCAATTTGGTTTCAGACCAGGTCACTCTACCCTGGATATGCTGCTTTTGCTCTCCCAACAATGGATGGAGGTCCTCAATGCCGGACATGAAATCAGAGTCATATCCCTGGACATATCATGTGCTTTTGACACGGTTTGGCACCCTGCCCTGCTCACCAAACTCTTCCCATGGTATCCAAGGCCATCTCCACTCATGGCTCGCAGACTTCCTCTCCTGTCACAGCCAACGTGTGGCCCTGAATGGAGTTCTTTCATCCCCTCTTCCTGTCCAGGTTGTCGTTCCTCAAGGTCGCGTTCTGGGCCCTGTTCTTTTTCTGGTTTTCATCAATGATCTCTCCGACTCTCTGGAAAGCCTCTATATCTCTTTGCTGATGACTCCACCCTCTGCCGTACCATCTATCATCCCTCAGACCGACAAGCAGCAGCTTCTTCGCTCACTGTAGATCTGGATAAAATCACAAACTGGTCGAACACGTGGAACATGTCTTTCAATTCGGACAAATCTCAGACTCTCACTGTGTCTCTCCGAAAGGACCGTTTGGACCCCACCCCCCCCACCCCCCCACCCCCAACTATCCACTTTCTCAACAATCCTCTGGAATAAGTCCTTTCTTTCAAGCTTCTGGGTCTCACGATCTGCCATGATCTTTCCGGGAAAGCCACAATTCCAACCTGGCCTCCAAAGCCAGTCGCCAGCTGGGAAGCCTCCATCGTGCAAAGTCCTACCTCAGCCCACCTGAGCTCCTGACCACATACAAAGCTTTCTTCCGCAGCCTGATGGAGAACTGCTCACCCCTCTGGGCTGGTACTCCTGCCTCCACCTTTCTTGGCTTCACGCTGGGGAAACCAAGGCATTTCGGATCATTGGCATCTCCCGTGATGAGGCTGAGTCTTTGGGCCTCTCACTCTCTCACCACAGGCAGGTCGGTTGTCTTACTGTCTTCTACTGTCTCCTCTCTTGTCTCCAACCCCCCCTCCCCCGGCTATGTCTGCGATTTATCCTCACCATATTTCCGCAGGGCGCTCAAGGTCCGCCAACAACCCCCTTCTGGGAAAACTACCAAAATCACGAATCACGGCTCACCTTCACTCTTTCATTCCTCTTTTTCCCCCACCTTTGGAATAAACTCCCTCACTCTGTTCAATCCCATTCTTCCTTCCAGGCCTTCAAAACAGCTGTTCACCACCACCTATTATCATCCCACATCCAAATCCTCAATCCTTTCTACCCCCGTTAATCCACCCCAAACCCACCTCCTTCAAATTCCCTGCTTTCCTTCCTGAAAGTCTCTGTAATATCAATCTTGTATACCCCGTGTACCCCACCCCATCCCTCTCCCTTCCACAGATCTAATGTCTCTGTTCCCAACTGTTTTGTTCTTCCCTCTCCCACCCCTCTTGTCTCATGCCCCCCCCTTGCTGTGCGTTGTGCGTTAGCTCTCATACGAGCCTCGACAAGCTTTACAAAAAAAAAATGTTCTCCATGGGGAGTCCATGCCTGGTGTTGGCTTAATGGTGCGGGTGTTGGGCTTGGGATCCAAGGGTCCTGAGTTCAGATCCTGCTCGGTTGTTGAATTAGCCTGGCATCCTTCAGAGGTTAGCAAAATGAGTACAAGCTAGCTGGGATGATTGAGCCATTTGAGTATCTTGCGTCGGAGTGGCGACCCGTCCAGGATTGTGCCCAACAGCCCAGTAGGCTGCTTCGGCAGCACCGACGCTCTGTACAGAGTATGGTCCCAATGGATGGAGTCTCTCCTCTGTTTAAAGTTTCACATTGATCGCTAAGCGATTGCAGAGAAACACAATTTAAAAGTGAAAACACACACACACACACACACACACACACACACACACACACACACACACACACACACACACACACACACACACACACACACAATCGTTTTGCATCCCCTTTGGGTTGAGGCGAATGAGCCATATTCCATGAAGAAAAAAAAAAAAACCTACTTGGGTCATTAAAAGCATAACTCAGAGTTGTAACACTTACCTCGAAGGGTACAAGCCTCAAATTCAGGATCCACTGTCAGATTCCCATCAACATCTGCAACAACAAACAGACATCGCTCAGTATCTTCATGAATGGGAGTGTGTGGTGATAACCGATGGATGCCAGCACAGCAGTCAGTGTGTGAAGGTTCTCTGTGAACGCCTCCATGATCTGAACAAATTTGGTTTTTTAACGAGGTGCGTGTTCGAGGATATACACAGCTTAAGGCAAGGCCAACATCTCTCTGAAGAATAACCTCAATCGTTGTTTGTAAATAGTACAAGTACAATGTTGTTCAGGTTCAGACCTTTATTTTGAGAAGAGGATTCATCCACAAACTCAGACTTGACCTTCACTTTCACAATAAGATCTGGAAAAAAAAATCTCATGAAAATAAACTCACATTGTTGAATCAATATGTTGTCATGAGCTCGGTGGTTATGACCACCCACAAAGATGACTACGCCCAAACGACGAACCACACCACAATTCACGGAGCCGGTTGTAGTACGAATACCAAACAATGGGAGTAAAAAGATCAAATACAGGATTGGGGCGTGAGACTCGTGCCTCAATGTTGGTAAAACATAAAGATTTTCAATTTGCACACTTTACCCAGATTACCCAGGTTATCTTAAACCGATCTTTAAACAAGGAAACACACAGACGGTTGCAACGGTTTAAAAAAACTGTCAGTGAATGTTGAGATGTTGTATCAAGTGTGTCCTGATGTTCTTGATGGTGTAGTGCATAGTGGAGGATGTTATTAAGAAGTTAGAACCGAAAGAGAGAGAGAGAGAGAGCAGAAGTAGATGCTGTAGGTTGTGTAATGCAGTGACGCTACTAAACTGTGCTTTGTTTCGCGTCTGTGCAAAGCGTACCAGTTTGGATTCACCACGTGACGTGTCCACCACTGGGAACACCATTGACAATCCCAGCTCATTGAACAGTCCGACAGGAGGTCACAATCCCTGCAGAACAGAGCGAGGCAAACGACGATGCTCCAGACAGCAGAGTATGTCTCAGATGAACGCTGAACCTCTGAGCAATTCCCGTTTTGAAGGGGATTTCCTTCGTTACGGAGAAGTTAACCAGGTGGAAAAGTAGAAAAGTGAAGCGATTTCACCAATGTCTCCTTCCTTGATCTTTGACCTGCTCCCTTCATCCTGCCACATCATCTACTTCTCGAGGTTCAGGAATTTTATAGCTGCATCCTTCATATTGTATGTACTGTTACATGGAAGGGGAGTAGTGGGGGTGGGTCCATAGCTCGATTGGGGTAAGAGCAGCATAGATAGTGTGATCACATAGCACAGTACTACCCTTGTATTGTTGTGGGGCCGGGTCTCGGTAGCGAGCACGACCGCGAGAGGGAGTGAAGGGATGCATCCAGGAACCAGATCTGGAGGGTAAAAATAAAAGTCTGCATTCTCCTGCAATCCAGCTTTGGATTATGATTCTGATCAAATAGTTGCTATTGGCTCAATGTCAATGACTTGCAGTCACTGTGATGTGATGAAATAGACAGGAGAAACTCCAGGGATATGCTGCAACGGTGGCAAGGTTTGACTGCCCCAAATGAATGCTCCTCCTGAACTTCTTCGTACATTGTTGACAGTCAACACTTCAAATGCAAGTCATTTCCAAAGTGACATCAGAAGATACAACTCGTGCTTCAACATGACATCTTTGGCACCACAAAAGAGATCAGAGAAGCTTGGTGTTGGCGTAGTGGTTAGGGTAGGTGGCTTGGGATTTTAAGGTCCTGAGTTTGAGCCCCGTTTGGAACTGAATTAACACCAGGTGAGGTTGATTCAGCCTGTCATCCTTCTCAGGTTGGCAAAATGGGTACCAGTGTACTGGTATCGGGGCACAGCATCAGCAGCATAGTCGCACCCCAACAAAATGATAGCTACCTGGCAGCCAAACTTCCATACGCAAGAAAAAAGAAGAAGATGATATCAGAGAATATGGCTACATGCCCACTTTTAAAGTGCAGGGACAAGTTTGTCATCAGATTGGCCGTCGACAGCCATGACCAATGAAGAGCCAAAATTCCTGCAGATCTACTTCCTTGGTGACAACACAAAGCAGGATGAACAATGCTGCAACAATATCAGTCAAACCAAGCTGGAAGTGGTCTTGCAGTTGCAAGATATGCTCCACAAGGAAAACCACTACGTCAGGAGCCTCAAAAGTGTGACATGGAGAAGATGACACCCAAGTACAAAAGTGCCATTCATTCAGACAAAACTCCAGCTGGGGTGCATGAGCGGCGCTTCAATGGAACCTCCACATCAGAAGTGGCCGTCATCCTAGCTGGTGAACATGGCGATCGAGACGTTGTGCTCAGAAACAACTGCCTCCAGAGAATTGTTGAGGCACACCTATCATATGATGCGCTGAACAGTATCCACTAATTTTCTGGCAGCGTGGTGTGGATACCAATTTGAACTGCGACAAACAAACGCAGCAACAGGATTGCCAAGCCAAAAGAACATTTCTGCCACGGACTTTTATTCCTCCAGGATGATGCTGCCCGCTGGAAATTTCAATTATTTATATCTTGCAATGCAAAGATCTCTTCCACCAATTTTGAATGATTTTACCTGAGACTGCTGCTGCATGAGGTCAAAGGTCCAACATCATTTGAGGACTCGTGAACAGACATAATCTGTGAAACTTACAAACAGGCTTGCCAGCTCAGAGGACGACTGGAGGACGATACACACTGGAACAGCGCATTGCAGGAGGCAGCTGCAACTCGATCACCATGGATGCTGCGAAACCTATTTGTCATGATGTTGCAGATATGTGCCATGTCAAATCCTCAACAATTATGGGACAACCACAAGGAGAAACTGGCAGAGGACATTTTGCATCATGCGCAAGTGTAAAATTCTAACCTGGTACTGGACTACAGTGATGCAATCTTCAATCAAGCTGACCGTGGACGCCAAAGAAAAAGAAGAATCTCTCCCGTCCAAGACTCTCTGAAAATGACCCTATTTGAACACTTTCCACGGGCAATGCCCCCCACCCACCAAACCGCTCCCCCAACTCAACCATACCCCAGAAATGGCATGATGCCCTCCTTGGATCGCCCTACAAAGACCCATCAATGTGTACCAGTCGCCCCGTGGGTGCGACGCTCCAAATGACGTCTCCCGAACTCCTAAGCAAAATGTTGGCTGTGAGACGCCATTTCTTCCCCAGCTCAAAAGTGTGAGACGTGTATGAAAACCCGCTGCCCGGCCGAGATATGCACGTAGAACGAACTTCTTGTTAAAAAAAAAAAATTAAATATTTTGTGAATGACATCATCAAACTATTGTCTTTCTCCGAAGCCCAAAATCGCACTTTAACAACAAATGCATTAACCCAAGTCCTCAATGTCCAGATCTTGGTGGAGTGATAGAACACATTATCCCCAAGGGGTTTGCACTCAGGTGCAAAAACTCCACAACTGGAACTTGAACCCTGCAAACACCCCTCAGGATTGCAAAGTGCAGAACTCAACAATTATTGATCAGGTCCAACCACACCTCCCTCCCCCACCTCCCACCCAACCGCCGGCCCACCAACTCCCCCACTGGCCCCACCACCAAACTCACAACCACCCAACAACTCTCCCACCACCCACTCAGGATTGCAAAGTGCAGAACTCAAAAATTGTTGATCATGTCCAACCACACCTCCCAAGCAACCCTCCCACCCAACCGCCAGCCCACCAACTCCCCCCACTGGCCCCACCACCAAACTCACAACCACCCCACAACTTGGACTTCCGGTTCCAGTTAGGAGCATCGACAGGTCTCCTTCAGGGCTCTCTGCTGACGATCTCAAAGTTAAGTTTCCGGTCGTTATCTGTCCCGTTTTAACTGTTTATTTTCTCACATGTTACTGTGTGTTGCGAGTTCGGTTTTTTCTCAAAAATCGTGCTATTTTGTGAAATTTTGTCGACCTTGTCTTACCGGTGCTTGAAGCCAACCATTGAGGCTTGAGGCCTACCGGTTCCCCTCGGTGTACGATCGTGTTTTGTTTTTTCTCCCCATTACCTTCAATTTCTATCTTCCCCACTTTCCTAACGTCCCCCATCCCTCCCAACGAATCACTCTATTTCTTATCTTAAATCAAAAAAAAAAAAAAAAAAAAGCGATCTTTCTCCTTCCTCACTCGCGACTCGATTCTTCTTCTTCTTCTTCTTCTTCTTCTTCTTCTTCTTCTTCTTCATCTCCTCTTCTTCTTCCTCAATTTTTTTTGACAACACTTCCATGACCTAATCTGTTGAAAACTCTCTCAAACATTAATAATAAAAATAAAAACGATCTCTTATTATGCTTCATCTTCCTCCTTCACACGTGTGGTACTCTTTACTGTATCATCATGCACTACTCTTATGCTATTTAAACAGACTGCTCTCAATTCGACCTTTCCTTCATACCTTGCCGAAAAAAATCCAACTGTCACAGCGTTTCTTCTCTCCATTCTCTGAATTCACCTTTATTGCATCCATCAAGAATTGTGTTAAATCGCATCTCTGACCTAAAACTTCAAAAAACCCCAGTTTGCTATGAATGTTCGCTTTCCATCAACCATTCTTTTTTTCCAACTTCAGTGTCAACTCACCCCTCTCACCCCTCACTCTCAAAGCAACCATCCCACTGTTCTCCCTCCAAGCCTCCCTCTCACCTCTCTCAAAAACTCCCCCCTCACCTTTCTCCCACCATTCATCCCCTCACTCATCCTTCTCAAAGTTGCCCTCCCTCTCATCCACAAAGCTGCCTCCTTCCACTGCCCTCTCACCTCCATCTCTTCACTCCACCTCCTCAAATCCTCAACTGCCTTCTTCCCCCTCGCTTGTCCGCCCTCTGCCCCAACACCACAGAGCCTTTTCTCCTCCTCATCCGATCCCCTCCCGAGCTATTCTGCAATCCCCCACACTCTTTCCAACAACCCTCCTTACCTCCCCCCTCGTCCCTTGTCCTAACCCCACCCCCTGCACCCAAAGCCTCCTCCCTCTGCATTAAAAATGTGGACCTCAAATATCCGGGGCCTTCACTCAAACCTTTCAGATCTTTCCATACAGGTTGCCACTGACAAACCAGACATAATCTGCCTAACAGAAACTTTCCTCCCCAAGACATGTCTGACTCCCAAGTATCTCTCCCTGCTAACTTCCTCCTCCAGTATGACAGACCTGAGCCTCGTCCTGGTGGGGGTGTTGCTCTCTTCATCAAAGACTCTATTCCTCACTCTCCATGCATTGCTCTCACTCCCCCACACCCCCAGGAATAACTCTGGCTACGGCTTCCCTCCACTCCCACCTCATGTTCATATGTGTGCTGTACCGTCCACCTAACAGTGATGACTCCATCTACACCTCACTATCCGAAAACATAGACCAAATTCTATCTTCTCATCCAAACTCTCTTTTCCTCTTATGTGGCGACTTCAATTGTCATCATGCCAGTTAGCTAGGTGTGGGTACCCCTCTCACCTGTCATGGCACCTCAGCAAAAGCTTTCTGCGACTCATTGGGACTGACTCAATCGGTCAACTTCCTGACCCAGATCTCAACCAATGGTACTCCATCTCCTCTGGATCTGATTTTGACAAATTTCCCTGACAATATCTGCTGCTCTTCCTTCGCTCCAATCGGTTCTTCTGACCACCTGCTTGTCAAAGTGGACATCTCTCTGGCTGTTATCAGAGAACCACCTCACCGTCGTCGAGTCTGGCATTTCACTCAAGCCAACTGGCAGGGTCTCCAAACACCCATCAAACTTATAGACTGGACTCCTATCGCTAGTTTCTCAAACATAAACTCATCCTGGGAATTCTTTCAAAGAAACTTGCTCTCTCTCATGCACAGATTTATCCCCTCTCGTCTTCAGTTGTCCTACCCTTCCTCCCGCCCATGGTTCACTGAAGCTTGTGGTGAGGCAGTTGTCCTGAAACAACTTGCCTTTTCCTCATGGAAAGCAAACCCAACTGAGGACAATCTCAGTTCCTTCCACAAACCTTAGAACAAGTGTGTATCTACCCTCAGGAGAGCCAGAAAACAACATCTTTCTCATCACAAGTCTGAACTCTCAAACCTCTCTCCCTCCTCAAAATCCTGGTGGCGTCTAATCAAATCTGTTTCTGGTGTATCTTCCCCCTCCATCCCCTCCCTTACCTCAAATGGCCGCACTGCTGATACCGCACGTGAATAAGCTGAATGCCTAAACTCGGTGTTTGCAGCTAAATCTTGTGTCCAAAACCCATCACTTTCTCTACCCACCAAACCCAGTCGGACCCAAGTGTCCCTGGACTCTGTGTCCTTTTCTCCTGACAAGGTGGAGAGCTTGCTGTCAAACCTCGACTAAGATTCTGCAACCGGTCCAGACGGTATCAGCCCACGTGTCCTCAAGCCTGCTCTTCTGCTCTTGCTCACCCTCTCTCTGTTCTATTCACCCTCTCATTTGCTCAAAGTCATCTGCCATCTGCTTGGAAATCAGCAAACATCACTACCCTGCACAAAAAGGTGTAAAAATAGATCCCTGCAACTACAGACCAATCAGCCTTCTCCCAATCATCAGCAAGGTTATGGAATCCATCATCGCTTCAGACATTAACTCCTTCCTCTTCTCCAATGGCTTGATTTCTGATCATCAATTTGGTTTCAGACCAGGTCACTCTACCCTGGATATGCTGCTTCTGCCCTCCCAACAATGGATGGAAGCTCTCAATGCCAGACAGGAAATCCGAGCCGTATCCCTGGACATATCACATGCTTTTGACATGGTCTGGCACCCTGCCCTGCTCACCAAACTCTCTTCCTATGGTATCCAAGGCCATTTCCACTCATGGCTCACAGACTTCCTCTCCTGTCGCCGTCACCGTGTGGCCCTAAATGGAGTTCTTTCATCCTCTCTTCCTTTCCAGGTTGGAGTCCCTCAAGGTAGCGTTTTGGGCCCTGTTCTTTTTCTGGTTTTCATCAATGATCTCTCCGACTCTCTGGAAAAATCGCCTATATCTCTTTGCTGATGACTCCCCCCTCTGCCGTACCATTGGTCATCCCTCACACCGGCAAGCAGCAGCTTCTTTGCTCACCGCTGATCTAGATAAAAATCACAAACTGGTCCAACATGTGGAACATGTCTTTCAATCTGGACAAATCTCACACTCTCACTATGTCTCTTCGAAAGGACCGTTTCGAACCCCCCTCCCCCCCCATCCACTTTCTCAACAATCCTCTGGAAGAAGTCCTTTCTTTCAAGCTTCTGGGTCTCACGATCTGCCATGACCTTTCCTGGGAAAGCCACATTTCAAACCTCGCCTCAAAAGTCAGTCGCTGACTGGGAATCCTCCGTTGTGCAAAGTCCTTCCTCAGCCCACCTGAGCTCCTGACCACTTACAAAGCTTTTGTCCGTAGCCTGATGGAGTACTGCTCTCCCCTCTGGGCTGGTGCTCCTGCCTCCCACTTTTCTTGGCTTCACGCTGCGGAAACCAAGGCATTTTCGGATCATTGGCATCTCCCGCAATGAGGCTGAGTCTTTGGGCCTCTCACTCAATCACCGCAGGTTGGTCGGTGGTCTTTCTGTCTTCCACAGTCTCCTCTCCAGCCTCGCTCCCCCTGCTCTCTGCAATTTGTCCCCACCACATTTCCGAAAGGCGCTCAAGGTCCGCCAACAACCCCCTTCTGGTAAGACTACCAAAATCACTAATCACTGCTCACCTTCACTCTTTCATTCCTCTTTTTTTCCCCGCCTTAAGAATAAACTCCCTCACTCTATTCATTCCCATTCTTCCCTCCAGGCTTTCAAAACAGCTGTTCACCACCACCTATTATCATCCCCCATCCAAATCCTCGATCTTTTCTACCCCCGCTAATCCACCCAAGCCCACTTCCTTCAAATTCCCTGCTTTCCTTCCTGAAAGTCCCTGTAATGTCCATCTTCTATTCCCCATGTTCCCCATCCCATCCCTCTCCCTTCCATAGATCTCTTCATGTCTCTGTTCCCCACTGTTTTGTCCTTCCCACTCCATCCCCTCCTGTCTCATGCCCCCATTGCTGTGTGTTGTGTGTTCGCTCTCATACGAGCCTCGACAAGGTATACAAAAAAAAACCTCTCCCACCACCCACTCAGGATTGGAAAGTGCAGAACTCCACAATTGCTCATCAGGTCCAACCACACCTCTTCACACCTCTCCAACCTTCCTCCCTGGCAACCCTCACCCTCCTCCCAACCCTTCCCCCTTCCACCCCCTTCGAACCCTTCCCCCTTCCAACCCCCGTCAAACCCTACCCCCTTCCACCCCGTCGAACCCTCCCCCCCTCCGAACCCTTCTCCCCCTTTCACCCCCCTTCCGAACCCTTCCCACCCCCCGAAACCTTCCCACCCCCCTCCGATCCCTTCCCCCCGAACCTTTTCCCACCCCTCTCCGATCCCTTCCTCCCCTCTCCGATCCCTTCCCCCTCTCCGATCCCTTCCCCCTCTCCGATCCCTTCCCCCCTCTCCGAACCCTCCCACCCCCCAACCCCCTACGCCCCGAACCCTCCCACCCCCAACAACTACCCCCGAACCCTCCCACCCTCCAACCCCTACCCCCGAACCCTCCCACCCCCAAACCCTCCCACCCCCAACCCCTACCCCCGAACCCTCCCACCCCAAACCCTCCCACCCCCAACCCCTACCCCCTCCGAACCCCCCGCCCCCTACCCCCACTCCCCCCAACACCGGGTATCACTGCTTGTAAACAATAAAATTATATAAACATGAAGAACGTGTTTGTGGTTCAAACCTTCGCATTGAGGGAACGAATCATCCACGAGCTCGGACTCGATCTTTACTTTCACAACATCTGAAACATAAACAATCCATTCAAGTAAAACTGTGAGGAAGCACAACATGTCGGTACAGAGTGAACGTCACGTTACACGAACCTGGTCCGGGCTCCTCATCCTCAGGTGAACCGACCATGGACCCGCGGTCTGAGGGACAAAGTCCCGGACCCGCGGTCTGAGGGACAAAGTCCCGGACCCACCGCGTTTCGTCCCTCGGAGCCGCTCGTGGGACCCGGGGTGCTCGCTCTGTGATCTTCATCGGAGAGATCTCGGGTCATCATGTACCGCGGTGAATGTATGGACCGTCATGGACGGGACAACAATTGGGAGCTCAGGTTTTCCGACAAAAGCGAACCACGTGGTCACGAACCTTCTCTAATCACGGTTTCTCATCGGCAGATTCGCGACAGCCCAACCAAGTGATCACGAACCTTCTCTAATCACGGGTTCTCATCGGCAGATTCGCGACAGCCAAACCACGTGATCACGAACCTTCTGGAATCACGGTTTCTCATCGGCAGATTCGCGACCACCCAACCACGTGATCATGGACCTTCTGGAATCACGGTTTCTCATCGGCAGATTCGCGACCACCCAACCACGTGATCATGGACCTTCTGGATTCACGGTTTCTCATCTGCATATTCGCGACCGCCCAACCACGTATCCTGCACATCACATGTGTACGTGCGCGGAACATGTGGAATAAGATAGTTCCTGAATATAATACAATGTACTGTACAACATGTCACCACTGAACTGAAAATACATAGAATACTCATCTGTATTCACAACACACACAGCCAAATGGAGCTACCGGACGCCATCTTGGTTAGTGTACTGTACTGAATTGGGAGATGCTTAGCAGGCAGACACGAAGCGGAGGAACAGTCGAGCCGGGCTGTGTTGCACGAGTGCGAGCGCGGGCGTACTGTGCCCGCGGCTCTCCTTTATTCCGTACGCGGTACACTCACGAGCCGGCCGACTCCAGCATTACTACGACGCCTCAGACGGCGCGCACACCTCATATCCCTCGCCGAACCCCACGGCCACTCCTCCACCATCACGCCCATCATGCATCATCATCATCATGCCCCTCCCCGTGGGCACGGCTACACCACACTCCTCCCTCCTAAAAGTATGATTATTAAATGATCAGTATTATAAGAAGCATGCAGAA
>NC_140962.1:144962825-145100325 GCF_056783735.1 Eptatretus burgeri | reverse complement strand
ATTTTAGTTATTTATATTTGGTTTAGTTTAGTTTTTTTTTTTTTTTTTTTTGTATACCTTGGTCAAGGCTCGTATGAGAGCTAACACACAACTCACAGCAAGGAGGCATGAGACAAGAGGGGCGGGAGTGGAAGGGACAAAACAGTGGGGAACAGACACATTAGGTGAACTGTGGAAGGGAGAGGGATGGGGATGGGACGGGGAACATGGCGAGGAGAAGATGGACATTACAGGGACTTTCAGGAAGAAAAGCAGGAGAATTGAAGGAAGTGAGCTTGGGTGGATTATCGGGGGTAGAAAAGATCGAGGATTTGGATGGGGGAAGATAAGAGGTGGTGGTGAACAGCTGTTTTGAAAGCCTGGAGGGAAGAATGGGAAAGAATAGAGTGAGGAAGTTTATTCCAAAGGCGGGAAAAAAGAGGAATGAAAGAGTGAAGATGAGCAGTGATTCGTGATTTTGGTAGTTTTACCAGAAGGGGGTTGTTGGCGGACCTTGAGCGCCCTGTGGAAATGTGGTTGGGACAAATTGCAGAGAGAGCAGGGGGGGCAAGGCTGGAGAGGAGTTGGTAGAAGACAGAAAGACCACCGACCAACCTGTAGTGATTGAGTGAGAGGCCCAAAGACTCAGCTTCATTGCGGGAGATGCCAATGATCTTAAAAGCCCTGGTTTCGACAGCGTGAAGTCGAGAAAGGTGGGAGGCAGGAGCACCAGCCCAGAGGGGAGAGCAGTACTCCATCAGGCTATGGACAAAAGCTTTGTAAGTGGTCAGGAGCTCAAGAGGGCCGAGGAAGGACTTTTCACGACGGAGGATTCCCAGTCGGCGACTGGCTTTTGAGGCAAGGTTGGAAATGTGACTTTCCCAGGAAAGGTCATGGCAGATAGTGAGACCCAGAAGCTTGAAAGAAAAGACTTCTTCCAGAGGATTGTTGAGAAAGTGGATGGGGGGGTTTTGTAAACGGTCCTTTCGAAGAGACATAGTGAGAGTGTGAGATTTGTCTGGATTGAAAGACATGTTCCACGTGTTGGACCAGTTTGTGATTTTATCCAGATCTGCAGTGAGCGAAGAAGCTGCTGCTTGCCGGTCTGAGGGATGACAGATGGTACGGCAGAGGGTGGAGTCGTCGGCAAAGAGAAATAGAGGATTTTCCAGAGAGTCCGAGAGATCATTGATGAAAACCAGAAAAAGAACAGGGCCCAGAACGCTACCTTGAGGAACTCCAGCCTGCACAGGAAGAGGGGATGAAAGAACTCCATTTAGGGCCACACGTTGACTGCGACAGGAGAGGAAGTCTGCGAGCCATGAGTGGAGATGGCCTTGAATACCATGGGAAGAGAGTTTGGTGAGTAGGGCAGGGTGCCAGACTGTGTCAAAAGCACGTGATATGTCCAGGGATACGGCTCGGATTTCCTGTCTGGCATTGAGGACCTCCGTCCATTGATGGGAGAGCAGTAGCAGCATATCCAGGGTAGAGTGACCTGGTCTGAAACCAAATTGATGATTGGAAATCAAGCCATTGGAGAAGAGGAAGGATTTCATGTCTGAAGCGATGATGGATTCCATAACCTTGCTGATGATTGGGAGAAGGCTGATTGGTCTGTAGTTATAGGGATCTGTTTTTGCACCTTTTTATGCAGGGCAGTGATGTTAGCCGATTTCCAAGCAGATGGCAGATGACCTTGGGCAAATGAGAGGGTGAATAGAACAGAGAGAGGGTGAGCAAGAGCAGAAGAGCAGGCTTTGAGGACACGTGGGCTGATGCCGTCTGGACCGGTTGCAGAATCTGACTCGAGGTTTGAAAGCAAGCTCTCCACCTTGTCAGGAGAAAAGGATACAGAGTCCAGGGACAGTTGGGTGCGACTGGGTAAAGTGGGTAGAGATAGTGATGGGTTTAGGACACAAGATTTAGCTGCAAACACCGAGTTTAGACATTCAGCTTTATCACGTGTGGAATCAGCAGTGCGGCCATTTGAGGTAAGGGAGGGGATGGAGGGGGAACATACACCAGAAACAGATTTGATTAAACGCCACCAGGATTTTGAGGAGGGAGAGAGGTTTGAGAGTTCAGACTTGAGATGAGAAAGATGTTGTTTTCTGGCTCTCCTGAGGGTAGATACACACTTGTTCCGAGCTTTGTGGAAAGAACTGAGATTGCCCTCAGTTGGGTTTGCTTTCCATGAGGCAAAGGCAAGTTGTTTCAGGACAACTGCCTCGCCACAAGCTTCAGTAAACCAAGGGCGGGAGGAAGGGTAAGACAACTGAACACGAGAGGGGATAAATCTGTGCATGAGGGAGAGCAAGTTTCTTTGAAAGAATTCCCAGGATGAGTTGATGTTTGAGAAAGTAGTGATAGGAGACCAGTCTGTAAGTTTGATGGCTGCTCGGAGACCCTGCCAGTCGGCTTGAGTGAAATGCCAGACTCGACGGCGGTGAGGTGGTTCTCTGATAACAGCCAGAGAGATGTCCACTTTAACAAGGACGTGGTCAGAAGAACCAATTGGAGCGAAGGAAGAGCAGCAGATATTGTCAGGGAAATTTGTCAAAATCAGATCCAGAAGAGATGGAGTACCATTGGTTGAGATCCGGGTCGGGAAGTTGACCGATTGAGTCAGTCCCAATGAGTCACAGAAAGCTTTTGCTGATGTCCCATGGCAGGTGAGAGAGGTACCCACACCTAGCCAACTGGCGTGATGACAATTGAAGTCGCCACATAAGAGGAAGAGAGAGTTTGGATGAGAAGATAGAAGATTTCGGAGAGTGAGGTGTAGATGGAGTCATCACTGTTCGGTGGACGGTACAGTACACATATAAACATGAGGTGGGAGTGGAGGGGAAGCCGAAGCCAGAGGTATTCCTGGGGGTGTGGGGGAGTGAGAGCAGTGCAGGGAGAGTGAGGAATAGAGTCTTTGATGAAGAGAGCAACACCTCCACCAGGACGAGGCTCAGGTCTGTCATACCGTAAGAGGGAGTTATATCGTGTGTGAAGTATTTATATGATTTATCTATGTTACGTTATGCTTATTCCAAACAAATACTTAAGAAATAACTTGATAATAAATAAATTTCATTTATACTCTTGTGAACATTTTTTTTAAACCCAAGTTAAAAATGAAAAAAAAAATCACTTGCGATTTAGCAATTTAAAAATTAAAATAGAAATTAAATATTAAAAATGCAATTAAAGAAAACCCAAAATTTCAACAAAAAAAGAATATTATATATATAAATTTTAACTTGTGAAAATATAAATATCAGTAACCAGTAGTTGTTTCCCATGCCAAAGTCAAAATACTGTGGGCATTTCCATGCCGGAGAGCCAAGCACAGCCATTGTTTGAACCATGCCAGTTGTGTACTAGTACCAGCAGTTGCTGCGAGCCTTCCGCCAATGTCATTGAGAATGCGGGACGTTGATTGGCTGTCGATCCCTGTTGCTTCGTTGGCAATGGCCTCAAACATATAGGACTGACGAAGGCCGGTGTATTTTTGGTACTTAATGGGTGGCCGCCGCTCCGGCCGTAATATGTGTTGTTGACATGGGATTCGGCAAACGTGTCAACGCAGGTACAGTCCCAAGCTTTACTTCTCCCGTTCTTGTAGGAAGCAATACTCAAGCCATCAGGGCGTACACTTTCACCGCGGTCTCGACCAAGGGGTTCCAAGACAGATGGTACCCCTGCCATGTGAAGGGCATGCCTGACCACGTCGTTCAAGGCAGCATGTCTTTGTGAATGATCAGCACTCAAACGGCATGACAAACCATGATGGCCAAGCGTATCCATTGTTCTACCACATCGACACTTATGACGCTCACAGACCGTCGCTCCAACTTGCATGGTGACTGCAACTCTCAGGGACTTTGGGTCAAGCTCGGTTCCCAGGGAGGGAACAGGGACTGTGTGGAGCCACTACCCGCTCTCCTTGGTCGCTGCGGACAAAAGACGGGCTTTGGCGCCCTGATCATCCCCGTTCATCAGGCTGGCAAAGAACACTCTTGTCACCTCGATGTCCCAAGCTTTTTGGCTGAGCCGGGACTGACCTTCAGGTTCGCCAGAACTGGCATAAACCAAACTCCATGTTGACACAGCCACTGCCAACTCCCCTGTTTGCGCCTAACCACTTACGTGGAACAGAACGGCATCAACCAAGGGGTGGACAGCCAGTGATGAGGAAATGAAACTCGGAAGGGCAATGTCATTAGCCTTCCTGAAACCAAGACCACACTGCTAAACTGGAAAGTATGGCTTGCATCCAAGCAATATCAAAAGCACCATTGGAAATTTTGCTCACAGTTTCACGGATGGTGCAGTCAAAAGCTCTGAGCTGCATTCCATTCAAGTAGAAGGGAGATGCACACAAGATATACAGGAGTTTAGGTCGGACGAAGCAATTTTTGAGCAAAACAAATGCTTCGTGAGCGTCAATTAACTCCAGGCGGCCTGCCATCTGAATCAAATCGTCAAGCTTCTTGGTGATGGCTTTGGGCGATGGCCTCAAAAAGATTGGAGCGCCAAGAAGGGCGCAGTCATTTTTTTATTTTTTTATACCTTGTCGAGGCACGTATGAGAGCGAACACACAACGCACAGCAAGGCGGGCATGAGACAAGAGGGACGGGAGTGGGAAGGACAAAACCGTGGGGAACAGCGACATTAGGAGATCTGTGGAAGGGAGAGGGATTGGGTGGGGAACACAGGGTATACAAGAAGGACACGACAGGGACTTCCAGGAAGGAAAGCAGGGAATTTGAAGGAGGTGGGTTTGGGGTGGATTAACGGGGATAGAAAAGATCGAGGATTTGGATGGAGGACGATAAGAGGTGGTGGTGAACAGCTGTTTTGAAGGCCTAGAGGGATGAATGGGATTGGACAGAGTGAGGGAGTTTATTCCAAAGGCGGGAAAAAAGGAATGAGAGAGTAAAGGTGAGCAGTGATTCGTGACTTTGGTAGTTTTGACATAAGGGGGTTGTTGGCGGACCTTCACCACCCTGCGGAAATATGGTGGAGGAAAATTGCAGACAGCAAGGGGGGGAGGCGAGACCGGAGAGGAGATGGTAGAAGACAGAAAGACCACCGACCTGCCTGCAGTGAGAGTGAGAAGCCCAAAGACTCAGCCTCATCGCTGGAGATACCAATGATCCGAAATACCTTGGTTTCCACAGCGTGAAGCAGAGAAAGCCTTTGCCATCAAAGTGAGACGTAGGAGCACCAGCCCAGAGGGGAGAGCAGTACTCCATGAGTCTGCTGACAAATGCTTTGTAAGTGGTCAGGAGCTCAGATGGGCTGAGGAAGGACTTTGCACAACGGAGGATTCCCAGTCAGCGACTGGCTTTGGAGGCGAGGTTTGAAATGTGGCTTTCCAAGGAAAGATCATGGCAGATAGGGTTACCCAGAAGCTTGAATGAAAGGACTTCTTCCAGAGGATTGTTGAGAAAGTAGATGGGGTGGGGGGGGGGGGGTTCCAAATGGTCCTTTCCAAGAGGCATAGTGAGAGTGGGAGATTTGTTAAGATTGAAAGACATGTTCCACGTGTTGGACCAGTTTGTGATTTTATCCAGATCTGCAGTGAGTGAAGAAGCTGCTGCTTGCCGGTCTGAGGGATGACAGAGGGTGAAGTCATCAGCAAAGTGATAAAGAGGATTTTCCAGTGAGTCGGAGAGATCATTGATGAAAACCAGAAAAAGAACAGGGCCCAGAACGATACCTTGAGGAACTCCAGCCTGGACAGGAAGGGGGGATGAAAGAACTCCATTTAGGGCCACACGTTGACTGCGACAGAAGAGGAAGTCTGCAAGCCATGAGTGGAGATGGCCTTGGATACCATGGGAAGAGAGTTTGGTGAGTAGTGCAGGGTGCCAGACTGTGTCAAAAGCACGTGATATGTCCAGGGATACGGCTCGGATTTCATGTCTGACATTGAGGACCTCCATCCATTGTGGGGGGAGCAGAAGCAGAATTTAGTCATTGGTTGGAACAACCTTGATATCAGGGATGAATGCCCTGAATATAACCTGGTGATGTTGACAGTTGTCCGCCGATGCATGGTTAAGGATAGTTAGCTCCCACTTTCCGCCATTAATCTCAAGTAGTCCAACGCCGTCGGGTCGGCCAGGGGAAGTTTGACCCAAGTGTTACGCCCTTCCTCAAGGCACCGACGTGAGTGCATGTCACCCAGAGGGGAGCACCCAGAGGGGAGCTCCCCTCTGGGTGCTCCTAGAAGCACGACATGAGACAGAAGGATATTTAATAAGTAATTTATTCATCCCTACTGTCTCCCATTAAAACACTAATACCGTTTCAAAACATCCCATAATAATGACTAAATGAAAGGAAAAAAAAAATCACTCAAGGTAATTAAACATGGAATGGGTGAAGGAATACAACTGGAGAACCAAGAGTGTGGAAGGAATTATTTATATTACTTGAAAAAGCTTTGAAGCATTTATTAACAACAAACAACAACAAATAAACAATAACAAAGACGATCCTCTTTCTGCTCAAAGTGCGCACAGCAATGTTCTTTATCCTATTTTGACAGAACAGTGGGAGGGTGAGAGATCTGGCAATTCAACTACGGGAAGGGCTGTTGACACAAGGCAAAAGAACCAAGAACTGCAGCACCCGCCACTTTGGGTGGGAGGGAAAAAATAACACATTCATGGCAAAAGTTTGCAGTGTTAACCTTGACGAAAGGATGAGAAGTTTGGGGAGGAAAGGCAGAGAGAGCGTGAAGGGATACTGTTGTGGGCCGGGTGTCGGTGGCGATAAACGAGCACTAGGTGGAGAAGTGGAGTCGTCTCCCACCAAACACCCGGAATTTAGGTCGTGACTCTCGGACAACTCTGAAAGTTCACGGGTCACTTAGAGGACCGTGGTCACCAATATTTTGACGGCGCGAGGTCGGGTCCACTTGTCTAATTCCAATTTACCTAAGTACTCACGCCTTCCAACTACCGGAGAAACCACAACCTCGGCCGACTTTGTCCGAATCGAGTAGATATCACCGACTCGGATCCGGCGTAACCGAGCGGGAGTTACCAAAGCCGCACCGCACCAAATGAACAATTTACCGGCCCAAATGGCCTTACTATTTCTCAATACGCACCTTGCTAGGCCAATGAGAGAAAGCACAGAAAACGAGCTGGTACACTTAACAGGCGTTTATTTATAAAGAATAATCGGGGAGGGGAAACACACAAAGAGTAGAGTTATCACGAATAAAATGCAATGTACAATGAAAAGAAAACACGAATAGAATTCTACTACACAGACTGGCGCCACGCACGCACGCGCGCGCGCACGCACGCACGCACGCACGCACGCACGCACGCACGCACGCACGCACGCACGCACGCACGCACGCACGCACGCACGCACACACACACACACACACACACACACACACACACACACACACACACACACACACCCAAAAACTGGACCCCGTGGGTCTTTATTCGGTAGAGCCGGGTTGGGGTACCTTCCCATCTCGTGCGGTCACACCAACTCCGAACCACCACGGTGGGACTCAAACCCACAACCCGAAGTCCACAGCCCACGTCCCCAGCAGCTTGGCGACCACCACCACGAGAATCCACCGCAAAGGGCTGCAGACGACGACCAAGACCAAGCCACCACGACCACAGATGCTCAGCAGTCGCCACGATCGCTGCTCTTCGGTCACCACCACCACGTTGAGCCACCGCAAAGGACCGCAGATGACGACCGAGACCAAGCCAATCGCCACAATCACTCTTCTCCTCTCTTGAGGTGGGAGCGGTTTCTTTCCTCGCCTCCTGATTGGGCGGTCCCATCACGCGATCCGCTGGCTGTCCCTCATTGGATAGGCCCACGGTAGGCGGGGCAACTCCCACCTTTCTGGGGCGGAGTTGGATCTAAGGTGATGGAGGCTCCGCCCATGCCTTCAGCTAAAAACACATGGGCAATGGCGACCGTGTTCAGTGAGGGTGGTGTCGTTGTTGTCGTTGTTGTATAAAAACCTACCCAAAAAAATAACTCGTAGCGCACACACGATATTCCCATTGGACAGAAGGAGGGATTAACTATAAACACATACTTATCGAAATAACTAAGCTACGGGGACTGCCGTCTGTTTGTGTGCAAATGGCTTCCAGATTCGTAACAATACATGAGGTCAGTACTTTGAACATGCATTCTCAAAACACCCAGCCTGTTTTCATGCAGCTGGCAAGGCCTTTGCCATCAAAAGCCAATAGCATTATTGAATTTTCCTTCGACAGCAAGACGTTTGCTCCGGTATCCTTCCGAAGTTATTTAATTTCTTCAGGACAATGGGGCGCCTCTTCTCAGTAGCCGGCAGTAAAGCGTTCTTTTCTTCAGCAACTGGGCAGTTTAATTTAAACATTGGAGATACTAGTCGTGGTTATATGTGTTTCAGTGAGATAAGAGCACGTAAGATACAATTCTTCTTTACTTGTATATTCATCTATATCACTATGGAGGTCAAAAGACTGTCGGGGAGGGGGAGAATTTACTGACAGTCATTTGACTCCAGTACAAAAGTAAGACTTTCTTTTTTGCTATGTTCAATTTTAAAAAGTACCAGCAACAAGTGAATATAATTACCTTCGCAAAGTTTGTTGCGAAGGTTATGCTTTGATCGCTGTGTATTTATTTATTTATTTATTTGTGAATATGTGTGTTTGTTTGTTTGTTATTCGCATAACTCCAAAAGTATTGAACTGAATCGCAGAAAATTTGGTGGGATGATTGGTTATTATCCGAGGACCATTTGATTAGATTTTGGGAGCGATCGGGTCAAAGGTCAAGGTCAAGGTCATGAAAAGGTCAAAATCGTCTTTTTACCATAGCGCGGTCAATTTGTATCCAATTTGCATGCAACTAATGCCAAAATGTTCAGAATTCAATGCCCCATCTTGTGATATGTGACATGACACAATGATGTAATAACCCTTATTAGCGGTTGGGAGTCAAAGGTCAGGGGGGGGGGGTCATGACATTGCAAAATGTTCGGTTTTAGTCATAACATGGTCAATTCTTCTCCGATTTGCATGAAACCAACACCAAAATGTTGACTGTTCTGTTCCCCACGCTCTAATACCAATTACAAAATTAAGAGTACAAAGGTCAAGGTTGAGGTCATGAAAAGGTCAAAATCATCATTTTGCCATAGTGCGGTCGATTTTTATCCAATTTGCATGCAACCAATGCCAAAATGTTCTGAATTCAATGCCCAATCTTGTGATATATGATATGAAACAATGACGTCATTACCTTTGTTAGCAGTTTGGGTCAAAGGTCAGCGGGGGTCAACGACCTTTATTATCATAACGCAGTCAATTCTTATACAATTTGCATGTAAGTAGATTCAAAATGTTTAGAATTCAATTCCCTATCCTGTGATGTGTAATATTTGACAGTGACTTTATTGGTGAGTTTAAAGCATTGGGGGGGGGGGGTCACTGAACTGACAAAATGTGCATACCTTAGTGGCACGTACGCACACTAAACAAAAAATGTTCCTTTTTATAAATCAGGAGCCAGCTGACGTATTACTATTGGATTGCGCAACCGCAACCAGCTGATGTCAACCATTCTAAAAAAAGCACGATCACCTGATGTGTGCTTCAAATGTGTCATTCTTATGTGCCATGATGCTTTCGGCTGCTGGTGCAATTTGAAGATATTAAAAAATAAAAGATATGCACATTTTACAGTTGTAAGGATGCAGGTAATAAAAAAGGATTAGCAGGCAAAAACATAGTTCTCTCCATGCAAACCAATGGGACTTTGGCACCAGGAGAGGCGATTTCACAACTTATAGTTCTATTTATCGAGAGTACTTCAACCCCCGATCGTGCAATGAGCTAATGTCATACACTCTACATATAGTACTTTCAGATGTCATACTTTCCATGACCTTTCCTAATTAGTACTTTCAGATGTCATACTTTCTGAAAAATGAATGTTTGTTTGTTCACAATAAATAACTTATGTAAAAAAACAAACTCGTGTGCGCTAAATGCCCCTAAAGGCCCGGTCACACCTTGACGTTTTAGCCAACGTATGCCGATTTTTGAATTTTTTTTCTAAAACGCTGGCACACGTTGAATACGTTATGGGTAAGTTTTGATAACATTGAGAGCACGCTGAAAAACAGTGCCATACGTCGTTGTACGTTGGCTTTAAACGTTGTACTTTTTGGTTGTCCTCAAATTTTTGCATGCTTGAAATTTCACGACGTATGCCGGCGTATGACTTACACATTCCGCTACGCTGGCCACAAGTTGTATGCACGGTCTGCGATCGTTGACAGACGTCAACACATGCTACTTGTAAGTTAATCATAAGTTGAGACACGCCGAGGTAATGTTTAGCGTACCCGAAACTTATTTCTAATCTATGATTAACGTGTTGTTGGCACGTTACGCGATCATTGCCACACGTCGACAGACGTTACTTTTAAGTTACTCATAGGCTGAAAGACGTCGGTATAATGGATCGTCCTTGCGTCAGCGTCCACGGCCACGGCCAGGACACTTATTTGCAGCATTCTTCAAACTTTTCTTCGGCATGACGAGGATGTTCACACTTCGATGTCTAGCTTGGCTATGATTCCAATTGTCCATCGGCAGCGTCTATTTAAAATAGTCGAGTTTGAGCGTTTTAACACGTTCAGAAGAAACGCTTCAAATTTCCAAACCCCAGCGTCAAAAAACAAAGGCGAGTGACAGCAATTTAAATCGTTCATTGTAAACAATGAAAATAGCTGAGTGGTACCGTTTAAAAGTCGTTGAGTGTAAAAAAAAAAATCCAATTGTTGAGCGCAAGCGTCTACTTTATATAGTGGAGATGCAGCCATTTAAATGGTTGAGTGGCAGCCTATGAATAGCAAACCCCACGTCACCGGCAAAGATAAACTGCCGCACGATATGGATAAGCTAGGCTATCGTTGGGCATAGTTTGTGAACGCCGGCTACACGATAATTATTCGTTCGTATACCGTATCTATAAGTTATCGAAGCGCTCTATGCACATTATTAGTTCATTGTGCATTTGTCCAACCCGTTATGAATAGACCTAAATCGTAAAAACAAGCTATAGCTCATTGTTGAAAAAGCCCCATAAAAAATTAGCCGCGAAGAACTTCGAACAATGGTGAAAAGATGTCTCCTACCCGTGGACACGCGGACGCAAGGACAATCCATCATAACCCACACCCTCCCCCTCACACTCACCTACTACTGCCAACATGAACAAACTACTACTAATACTAATACTAATACTGATACTGATACTGATACTGCTGACATGGACATCGACTCAAAAAGGACTCGAAAACACTGTTGGGTTCCCCTTTTATGAGCAGCATCTTTATATACCAATTCCCAAAACCGCTGGGAACACGTCTTTATTTGGCAGTTGTAACCTAGAAACACGTTCATTTATTTTTTTTTGTCGACCGGAAGACGTCATTGGAATACGTCTACATACGTCGATGTGTGTTGGGACTACGTAAAGAATTGGTTCAAAGCACGTCAAACATAAGTTAGAAATAAGTTTCGCGTAAAAAAGACATTACCGCGACGTGTTTCAACTTATGAGTAGCTTATAAGTAGCCTTTGTGGACGTGTGTAAGCGTCCGCATATCGTGTGTACAACGATATCGCAACATATCGTGTGTATCGCATGTGGAACGTGTGTCATACACCAAGTACGTCGTAAAATTTTGAACATGTTTAAAATTTCTTGACGTACTCTACTTACTACGACGTATGATAGCGTACTTTAGTGTTCTACTCACTTATACCAAACTTACTCATACCGTATTTGACGTGCCCCAACGTTTTAGACACATTTTTCTTAGGTCGGCATACGCTGGCAAGATCGCCAAGGTGTGACCGCGATGTTGACACTTCCATTTCTACGGCAGTTATGATTCGAATCGTTGTGCGTCAGCCTTTTAATAGGCTACGTCACAACATCGTCGGCGATGCGTGCAACGCGCTATGCCTAAGTTAGACTATCGTTGGGCATCGGTTGTGTAGGCCGACAACAGGTTCAGCATTCGTTGGTATAAGTTATCTATAACACAACGAAGCGTTCTGTGTCCATTACAAATGCGTTATACATAAGACCAACTCGTTATGAATACGTCCGAATCTTTAAAAAAAAACATCAAAAGTTCAACGTAAGCCAGCGTTTTACATACATTTTAATACGTTGCCATCGCTGGCTAAAACGTCAAGGTGTGACCGGGCCTTAAAATGCCAGAAAATAATTTCTTATAATGTGACCAGTTGTCATCAGATTGACTTGACACCGACACACAAAAATGGTCAGGGAGTTCATACAGAAATTGTACAATGTACGTGAATCAGTGTCAAACAGCGGGAAATTTAATGTTTTTAAGCCATCATAACACATATGAGATGGCAGATGTGGTATGGGATTAAATACCCTCACAATCAACGCTTTCTGGGGAGGGGGGGCAAAATGTAGCATTGGCGAAGGTATGCGCTCTACTGAGTGCCCGTTCTAGTGTTGAATGAAATGAGTGTCATTATTTTTTCTCCCACACGGGTCTCATTGGTTCAAGCTCGCAGATTACTTCACATCACGAATCCCTCCTCTTGAATCATGGATGCGATTTCATGATTTTGTCTTCAATAAGAATAAGTAAACTTTCCCCGTTAACCCCGTTATTGGGGTATATGACTATGATGGTGGTTCCGTGCAGTGCTGGATTAACCATTAGGCAGACAAGGCATGTGCCTTAGGACCAGCCAAAAATTCTTTTCACATTAAATATGTCTTTTTTTTGTATTAAATATTTTGTTCTTGAATCAGCTCATCTTTTGTCTGGGGTCCATTTCCATGAGCCTGAGATCTAATTTAAATTTCTCAGGCCATTCTCTAAAATTTCAAAATGTGCCTTAGGGGCAGCCGAGGCTTAATCCGGCACTGGTTCCGTGCATTTCGGCTCATTGAAATGATTTCGTTCATTATGTTCATGTTGAAAGTTTATTTCACCATCCGCATGTTATTTTGGGTTGAATTTATTAAAATCGCTTTCTTGCGCATAACGGAGTAATTACCATCTGATTAATGTTTATTTTAAATAAGGTTTATAAAAGAGAATAAGTTTTGTTTTCCTGATGTCATGAAATGAAAGTACAAATATCTCCATAAATCCTAAATTTAAATAAAAAAATTGCTGATGCAATTGAAATGCTCGAATGGTGGAGAGGTGCTCCATTTGAAACTGTATGATATGCAGTATGTCGCTTTTTGATCCCGAGAGACTGCGGTAAAAATTTGTATTGGTGTCAAAGGTGGTGACCAATTGCGAAATAATGGGATAACAATCCATCGGGATTGTGACGTGTTGAAAACGTCACATGTGAGCCCCAAAGGTGTAATTTATTTCTTGTTTACCTGCCTGTGAGGATCTCAATCTAAGTGTCACGTGACTCGAAACACAGGTGCTGTTTATGTACAGCCATAAAGGTGTGCATGGAATGGATCCTCCTGCCGATGTTGTCCTTCCTCGGATAGACGTCATGCTGGGAATTTCATCTGCCAGTACGAGTTGGAATCCAGACTCCTCTGCCAGACCTGCTTGTGCAAATCCCCCCACACCTGCTTATTTAGCGGTAAAATGGAGACAGTCACCGCCTTGATGTGTGGTTGTGTGACTTCGCTGATCCTCAGTACACACTCCATCCAACCCAACAGATCCCTTGGAGCTTTGGACCCGGTCTCGTGCTGGTCCACGAGTATCACGCACTCCCTTGTACAAGATCTTCTTGGTGATATAGAGTTCATCGTTGAATGAACCTCAGAAGCTCCGGAATTGACGTTTGTGCTCGAACCTTATCACATGGCATTGGACCTTACCACCGTGTCACAACGGTGACTCAAACTTGTTGCTCTTCTGCACCTTAAGACGGAGTCGCTATTGATGGTAATTGTTGTGCATTATGCAAATATTATGTGACACAAGACCTGTTCTACACCCTGAGAAGTGCCACAGGTCTCTAGGATGGCTAAGTCATATGTGAGGGTTCGTTCAGGTCATGGAAATCTTGAAAAGCCATGGAATTTCATGAACAGCCATGGAAAATCCTGGAAATTGAAAACAAGTAGGTTTTCTGTGCTGAACCAGGCAGGAAAATGGCTGTCACATTCCACCAAGCAAGCCATCTCTGTCTTTCTCTCTCTCTGGCTATGGGGCGTCCGACCGTAGCTGTCATTCGTGGAGTCATCACCTTGGCAGAACATAAATTTTTTTTTTACACTTAGTTCAAGAAAGTTACCAGACTATAAATTCAGACCGATCCCACAACACAGACCGTGACATTTCTTGGCATTTTGAAAGAAAGTTATCATGGCCATTGAAAACATGACTGATCGAGGCAGATTGATGTTGTCCAATGAAATAACGTTTCTCAATCATCATGGTATGTCCCACATTGATCGGTTAACCCATCTCGTTCATCCAAGAAAATACGTGCACGTTTATAAACCTGGTGTTGGCTTCGGGTGGCTGGCTTGGGATCTCGGGGTCCTGAGTTTGAGCCCCGTTAGCCGCTGAATTAACACCATGTGGGGTTGACTCAGCCTTTCATCCTTCCGAGGTCAGAAAAATGAGCACCATTGTACTGGTATAGAGGCACAGCGTCAGTGGCACAGATGCACACCAACAAAATAATAGCTATCCGGCAGCCAAGCTGCCAAGAAGAAGAACCACTGGAAATCATTGTGGAGATGTTTGATACGATGAGATGCACGTGACTTAATGCATGTGTATTTGACATGGCCTCCATGACTATGGCGGTCGAACACAGTCTGATGTTCCGAATATTTAATCGAACAAGCTCAAATGAGCGAAGATCCTCGTCCTCTTAATGATGACGTCATAAAACGAATATGACGTCATTGTGATGTAGCAGGTTTGCGATAAATTATCTGTGCCAATGCCCGGCTCGATTCCCGCAAAAAGAATTCAAAAAGCTTGCCCAGTTTCGGAGATAATTTTTTAGGCGATTTCCATTAGCGGAGATATTTTGACGTCATAACTTTTTTTTCTAGGAGGAATTTTCAAAATCCGAGGTGGTTACTGTCTGCGCAGGGTATCTTTACATATATATGCCAAGTTTCAGGAAGTTTCGATGAAAACTGTAGGCTGTGAAACAAAAAAGTCCACAAGAAGATGAAGAACAACAACGTGAGTAAGACTTGGAGATCCTCCATGAGGATCTAAAAAAAAAAAAAAAACATGCGATGCACATCTTGATAATATTGTTAGAGACTTAAATCGCTTCAATGAAGTCATGTGGGCCACATTCTTAAGGTGTGTAAAGATTTGAATGGTAATGCGTTCCAAAATAGCAAGGGTTTCTATTTGGAAACATAGAGCTGCGGAGCGACCAGCATTTCAGGCGATGATGACAGCATATCACGACAATGGATCAAGGAACAAAGGTATGGCATTCACTTTCTGGATTTCTTCTGTTCTTGTGGATGGCAGCTTGGCTGCTGGATAACTATCCTTTTCTTGGAAGCATGGCTGTGCCCCTCTACTAGTACACTGGTACTCATTTCACCGACCTCAGGATGACAGGCTGAGTCAACTCCACCCACTGTTAATTCTGCAGCAAACAGGGTTCAAACTCAGGACTCCAGGATCCTAAGCCAGCCGCTCTAGCCACTAAGCCAACACCAGGCTACATTCTGGAGTTTGTATCTGGAAATGGTTGAAAATGTGCTGCTCTTCATCAGGGTTACGAGAGACAGGGATTGGTCACTCCATGTAGCCGCAGTCAGAGCTCTTCTGCCATGGATATTTACGTTTGGCAGCACAAATTATTCCCGTTACCCCTGTTTACTTGTTGGAAATGCATAACCTGGTGGCTAGCCATCCATTTGTATCCAACAAATTTCAGATCGGGAATTTTGCTGTTCAAAGACAGGCTGTCCATGGTTATTCATGAGTTTCTTGTATTATGATGAACGAACAAACAGCCAACGTACATTCCAAAAGAAGGGGCCAGATGAAATCGTTCTCAACCAACAAAGGAGCTATCAATCGTTGGATTAGGGCACATCACGAAAGAACAGTTTGGGAACAAAGCGGGAAAAGGCCAACAATTGGGAACTTGTAAAGATCTAACAAAGGGGTGTATGACCCTTGATGAGCAGGATGTGCAAAACATCATGAACCCCATCACCAGTATGATCAACCCATTTGACCATGATCCTGAAACAGAGCCCAGTGATCTTATCCATTTAACATCAGGTGTGATTGCTTCACTAGAGGTTTGTAATGACCTTATTGTATCTCATGAGAAGGGTACCAATGCATTCATCACTTTCTGCAAGGACCGTTGGCAAAGAAGCAAGATCGACGTCAACGAAACTTTATCAAAGTTGAAACTGAAGTTGTTCACTAACGTGACCAAAACTGTTAACACAATGGTAAAGGGGAAAGATGTCGCCCTATGAAGTGATAGCGAGCCACTTGATCAACTTGTCTTCAGAGGCAAAATGTGCAACATTGATTTGAAGAACATGCTGTCCTCCTGTTCATCTCCGCTGCCACTGCCGATGGCTAAACACACGATGGATGCCTGGTAAAAACCAACAAGGCGAAGCTACTGCTCTATCAAGAATCAGCACCTGAATCTTCATCTGTTGTTGAGAAACCAATGGGTCATGTGTGTATTGTGGATGGAATGGCTATGCTTCAACAACTGAGCCTGAAATTCATGCCAGACAATATGGGTCAACTTCCAGCGGGGTTTTAAGACAGTTGGTAAACTTGCCCGATACTCATCAATCTTCCACTGTCCATTTTGTTACAGATATATATATATATATATATATATATATATATATATATATATATATATATATATATATATATATATATATATATATATATATATATATATATATATATATATCCAGACATATGCGTCAAAAATGTGGAAAGGAAACGCAGAGCATGTAGTGGTTCTCAGAACATCAAAGTTTCAAAAACCTGAACAACCCGTTCAGTGAAAAAAGTATCTCGCAAACAGCTACAACAAAAGTTTGTGGAATTCCTTTATAAGATTTGAAGAAAGTGTGATGTGAATAGCTTGAAATGGAGTAACGGTCGTTGTATCACAAGACAAGCGGTGTCATGCTCTCTCTGCTCAAAATGGAAGAGTTGAAGTACAAGAAGTCACCAAGGTGCATTGTTCTCATGAAGAAACAGATACTCGGATGTTTTTGCATACCAATTACATTACCAAATCCTGTGACAATAGTATAGTCATCAAAAGTCCTGGTACTGACAATGTGTTTGTGCTCGACATTGTATTTGCTTCCATCTTGGTAGTTCCCAGCTGTATTTCCTAATGGGGAAAGATGAGAATGCTCACACAATCCACCGACAAGCTATGAACCAGCATCTTGGAGAACCTCCACTTCCTGAAAAGCATTCACTGGCCTCCATTGTTTCACTGGCTGCGATTTGGTAAATGTATTTGATGGCAAAAGCAAGGAAGGGGCAAATAAACTCCTGGTGCAAAAACAGACATTCTGTGCAGCATTTGAGTCACTTGGGAGAAATCTTCACGGTTACAGAAGATTTGGTGACTGCAATGGAAAAAATTGTGCGTGAATTGTGTGCACAACGTGAGTTCACCCATGTCAATGATTGGTGATATGCCATGTTTTGAATGGCCATTATTGCAGACAATGTTATGCCACGTAATCTGGATGCCTTACGTAATCGCATCCAACGTGCAAACTTCCAGGCAGCCATCTATAAGTGTAGCTTTGAACCACATCCTGACATTCCATCTCCAGTTTGAAATGGTTGGAAGTTTACAAACAATACCCTAGATATTGACTGGATGGATATGGAACCTGCTCAATGCAGCATCCTGGAACTTGCACACTGTGCAGTCAAGAAGGCTAAGTAAGTGCAAAGATGGTGAGACAGACAACAACTGCTCTATCCTTATGTATTCACTGCACTGAACTGTGCACATGCAAGGAATGTGCCAATCTAACCACTGCTACTTCTGATGAAGACTTCCAAGAAAACGACGATGAGGAGGTTGAGGAAGGGGATTGCCAATGACAATGACAACTTTAACTGAATATTCTTCCAATTAAACATCCATGGTTGAACATTGATAATTTCTCAGTAATAAATTGAAGGTCTGAAGCAAAAAACAAAATCTCAAAAAAATTCACTTATTTTTACATACGCATTTTGTTTCCTCTCTTGCATAATAAAAAAGATAATATCATAGGATAATATCAACAATATCAAAAGAATTTATGAAAAGTTGTGCGTTGGTTGTGGAGATGGTAATCCGACAGGTTGACCTCTAATGTAATATTTTTGTTTCTACTTTAAAAATTTGGAAAACCATGTATGTCTTTTGACTTTTAGCCCTCATTCTCAAAATCATTTGAAGTACATCATGTCCAGATATAATTGTACACACATGAGGAATATGAAATAATGAAATCCATTTTCGAGTAGAGAGACTCCGGATGGACAGAATTGGGGGTAGAGAGTGGGTTTCTGCTCATTAAACACCAAAATAGAAAAACAATAAAGGCATTTAAATTTATAGTCTTTATTTACAAATCAACAATGAGATCATAAATTCATGATTACACTAGTGTGGATCAGCTTGCTATGTTCGCCTCACCACGCATCGCTGCAGAGGCATAGGCTTGTTTTCGCTGAGGATAATGACCGTACGTAAGTTGCTGTGTTGTCATGATTTCCACCAATCGTAATGCAAACATTTCTTTTGCCGGACAAATACAGACAAATCTGCCGGCGAGAAAGGGCGGAGACAAAACACTTCGTCGGGATCGAAAATTAAAATCATAATTGAATTGACAAATTGATTAAACCTCCCACCCACTTTTCGAATGGATAAAAGCGGGGTCCGTTCAGGGTGAAACTCAAAACCACAATTGTATCGAGATATGATCAAACCAGCGAATGTTTCTGCCGAACCCGTGATTGTGTTTACTTCTGGATCGGGAGCAGCTTCGGACGGATCGAAAGTCAAAATCGAAATAGTACTGAGGAATTTATGAAACCTCCCACTACCCAAGGACATCTGCTGGGACCCCAAAACGTTGCACAGAAGGTTTGACGGGACTAGCCCCAAAACTGAGGGAGTTGAGGAGGTCAGGGATGGACGGACGGACACTCTTGCTTTATCATATAGATCTTGGTGATGTTATTTATTTGTAATCTAAAAAGGTCCAAGTGGTCTAAAGCTCTAAATGGTCAAGGGCCCAGGCTGTCTGTTTAAAGGGTGTAAGAGGTCTAAATGGTATTGAGGTCTAAGGGGTCTAAAAGGTCTAAAGGATGAAGGGATCTCAAGATGTTGAAAGTGTTGAAAGGGTCTTAAAGGTAAAAAGGGGTCTTAAGTGTTTTAAAGGTAAAAGGATTATTAAGGGGTCTTAAATGGTCTTTTGGGTTTTCTGGGTCTTTGGGATCCTTGGGGTCTTTTGTGTCCTTTGAGTCTTATGGGTCTTAAAGGTTGAAGGGGTCTCAGCAGTCTAAAGGGTCGAATGGTACATTGCAAAGTACATAATTAATGGATGTACAGTATGTGTATGTAATTGGGATGCAACTGGCATTCAAATAGCATGTCATTAATAGACATTGTCACATGGCTTCACGGACGGACGGCTTCACCATGTTTATCATTTTTATATACAATAGTGCGTGCCCGTACGTGCGTGGCCGTACATGCAAAAAACAACAAAAAAACTTTCAAACCGCGTACCAGAAACAACAACCACACTGGCCATTCCTTCGCTCTTGTGTGCCCGTACGTGCGTGGCCATACGTGCAAAAAAATAAAAACTTTCAAACTGCGTGCCAGAAACAACAACCACACAGGCCGCTACTTCACTATCGCGTGCCTGTACGTGCATGGCCATACTTGCGTGGCCGTACATGCGTGGCCGTACGTGCAAAAAAAACAACAACTTTCAAACAACCACACAGGTCGTTCCTTCACTCCCGTAAACGACGACTGGATTAGGGCATTGTGTTTATCTATAAATGTGCATAAGAAATCGAGAAATTATTAGAATACAGTGCCATCACTATCTGGAAATCCGTACGTTGTAACCCGTAATGGGTAACGCGCTCTAACTTGGCCATAACTTGGGAACCACTTTTCCGATTAATTTCAAACAAATAGAGATTGCTGGAATTATAGATGGATGGAAGATAGATACTGTGGGTGCAAAACACCAAGCAACGTGTCCTGTCATTGGTAACTGAGGATCTCTTCTCCAACGGCCACGCCTACGCAACAACATGTCCTGTCATTGGTAACTAAATGGCGCCCTTTCCCCATCGGCCACACCTCCGCAGCAACGTGTCCTGTCATTGGTTTGGTAAATAAATGGCCATAACTTGGGAACCACTTGTCTGATTAATATCAAACCTTGAAAAGGCACATACTCAGGTCGCCAGCAATATACCTGGCAAGTTTCAATTGGATCGGACCAGTGGTTGTCGAGAAACAGCGGTCACAGACACACACACACACACACACACACACACACACACACACACACACACACACACACACACACACACACACACACACACACACACACACACACACACACACACACAGAGTTGCTGGAATTATAGAGAGATTGATGTATTGTGATATGGAAGGGAAGGGGGATCCATAGCTAAACTGTGGTAAGTGATGTGTTGGCCGTGTGTTTCGAGTCAGACAGATTGCCATGTAACAGGGACCAGTCAGAGTAAGTCGTTTGTTCCACGTGACGTTGAGGAGGCAGCATATGTAATTTATAGACAGGATAGTCAGAGTAATTTTGTAGGTGAAAACACTTGTTGTTTGTGGGTGGGGCCAGTTTGGTTTTAGCCCGAGTTTTCAAGGCTGAATCGTGTGAAAATACAGAAGGGTAACCTAGCATTTGGACGGGCGTTTCTGCAAGTTATTTTAATAAGTTAAGCCCAAAATGACCTTCACTTTGTATATCTCGTGAAATAAACTTTCAGCACGAACTGAATGGAATGAATGAAATCATCAAAACGAGCAGAACCGGACAGACTTGTGATTATCATAAACCCCAATAGCGGCTTTAACTTGGTTCGTGAAGTTCCCCCTGAACACGTGCAGGACCCACGAGTCCCAGAAACAGGTCAACTCTCCCGCCTCGCAATTCAACAAGAACCCAAGCCTTTCAGGATCCCCCGGCATGGACAGGAGGGTCCGTTGTTTGTTGTGCCATGCTGAGTATTCGTTATTACATTTAACTAAACACCAAGACTTGGGATTCCCTCCAAACAAGCATTCTTCCCATTCCCCTTTCCTCTCTATGGAGTTTAAAGCGACTCCTGTCTCGCACCAACCACTCAAACTCACATCAACCTCCCAGTAGTGACACCCCGAGGAGAAACTCTCAGAGGAAAAAACTTGTGGATAAAAAGTAAACCGATCAGGATGTTCCGGGTATGGCTGTTCAGTCCCAGGTCGAGTCGCCGTCCTGAGGTCCTGGGAGATCATGATCTCTGAATGTGCAGAGTTTGGGTCAAGACTCGGGGTCCGTCCATCTGCAGACACAAAGAGATGGTATCGAGGCCTTTGTTCGACAAATCGAAAGAAACACAAACACATTTTTCTCTTTTTTTTTTTTGAACCTTTGAAAAATTAAATAATTTTATTTCACCTTCTTTGGTAAACGCAATTCACCCCTGGTTAGAAATCCTTGACTATTCTGTTGTACCCCATCACAAAAAAAAAATCCCTTCTCACGAATATATGATTATATTTTCGGCATCACGCTATTTTCTTGAAAAATTGATTCATTTCATGGAAATTGTACCATCTGGTGAACAGGTTATACTGTCGGTAAGATGGTGTGAAAGGGTTGGAGGTAATATCGAGTGAAGGGGTTCAAAATAATCACCGACTTCATCTGGAGGTCACCATGAAGTTCCGAAAAAAAAGAATCGCGGACGGATTCGGAGAAGGTATGGATCTGTTTGTTTGTGTCTTTGTCTGTTTGTTTGTTTGTAAGTCCACACAGAACTTTCGTGTTTTTCTCCGCAATCGCTCGTCGGATCGAGACAAAATTTTCAAACATTGGTGCGACTACTCGTGCAGAATGTTCTAATGATAATTATGACGTCATCGGTCATGTGGTTTGGCAGCCATATTGGATTTACCCGAAAATCTCAAAAACACACCACTCAAAAGAAGTCCTTGCGAGGGTTTGCAATCTCCGATTGCTCTTTTTCTTGTTTGATTTGCTTCAGAAGGGGCTTCTTCACCATCCGTTACTGCAGTGCCAGCAAGCGGTTGGGATGTGAGCTTGATGTGGGATTTACATTTTCCTATTTCTCAGATCAGAGAGCCAGTTATTGCATTTGTATGAAAGTTCTGGAGGTAAAATATTCCATTAGAAACCATGAAATTATTTTGTCCAGTGTTCCCAGTGAGAATGTACCATTTGTCGTTATCATGAGAGTTCTATTTATTTGAGAAGTGTTTGTTTGTAATTTGTGACATCGAAGATTCACAAGTATATTCATTTTGTTCGTATGTTTGTTACTTGCAAAATCGAAGATTTTTCAAGTTTATTGGTCAGTCAATTTTTTTATTCTGTCTGTCTGTTTATCGCCTACAGGTCACAATTCGAAACCGATAATCATGAAACTTTACCAAGTTGTAGAGGTAGTCTCAACTGAGAAGCCTATTGATTTTGAGGTCAACTCAAGGTCAAACTTCGAAAATCATCAGTTTTTATCTGAAAAATTGTCAATTTTCATTCGATTGACTTGAGGATTAAACAGCAATTTCGTAGTGCATTTGAGAATTGGAAAACCAACTATTGTTGAGATCAAAAGGTCAAAGATCAACTCAAGGTCAAACTTTGAAAATCATCAATTTTTATCTGAAAAATTGTCAATTTACATCCTATTAAATTGAACGTTGAACAGGATTTGCAAAATCCATCATTGAATTGGGAAAGCAACTATTTTTTTGAGGTCAGAAGGTCAAAGGTCAACTCAAGGTGAAACTTCTGAAATCATCTAATTTCATCTGAAAAATTGTCAATTATCATTCGATTGACTTGAAAGTTAAACAGCAATTTCATAGTGCATTCGTGATTTGGGAAACCAACTATTGTTGAGATCTAAAGGTCAAAGATCAACTCAAGGTCAAACTTCTAAAATCATCAATTTCATTCTGAAAAATAATGAATTTTCATCCGATTAACCTGAGCTTTGATTTAGATTGTCAATTTTAATCTCAATGAAATGGACAATTTGATGTATCCATGGCAACCTTTGGAGAAGGGGGTGGTTTGCAAGTATTGTGTTCTGCACGACGTCAATTTTTCTTGTTTGTTTGTTTGTTTTACACAATTCTACACCAATCCTAATGAAACGTAACTAACTGGTAGAACTAGAAAAAGCTAGAAGGCTTTGTTTTTGAGGTCAGAAGGTCAGAGGACAAGGTCGCAGCAAGGTCATGTTTCCTGACAACTTGGCACAGTCATTGCAAGCGTCATCACATTTTACTCAACCAGCGCTTTCCAATCATTGGTTGGTGAATTAATTGGTCAGTTAAATGTTAACAGAATTTGCATATTAGGTCACTGACTTGGTTCAACAAAAATCAGAATGATCGATTTAGCCGTTTTGGTTTTGGGAACGGTTTCCATGACAATTTAACCCCATTATAATCAAATGGGACTTTTTGTGATTTTTGTTTTAATTGCTGTATCTCAAAAAGTTTTAAATATTTCAAATTGAAACTTACACAGCTTATTTGTATGTATGTGTAGTATATGAGGGAAATTTGGGCAAAACTTGTCAAAGGCCAAGGCCTTGTGAAACATGAAAAATGTGAAAAATGTATCAACCAAATTTGTTATGTATAACATTCAATCATGTAAAACACTTGATAGGTAAAATTTTCCAAATTAACAAATTGCTGTTCCCATGGCAACTATTGTTTATTTGGATTTCGCAAATATCATGCTATGCACAACATCTTTCTTGTTTATTCCTTTGCTGGTCATGCCCAATTGTTGTCCGGCAACCACACTGTCAATTTCACCTTGCTCTTCCATGAGCCTCGCTCCTGAATTGAGAAAAGGGAAATCCATTAACACATCGAAGATATTTTTAAAGATGGAAAGATTTAAAGCTAGAAATGTACTATAGTTTACAATATCAGCTTTTTATTTCATTAATGACAATCAAAGCTTGCAAAATATTGTTACAAGCAGGGTTTGCGGTTCGAAGTGGATACAGTGGATACATCACAGAACACGTCACTTTTTAGGTTTCAAAGTTTACATTTTATGTCTTCAAATGACGTTATGTCAGATTTTAACGAGTGTTCCTGCTTTTGCTTTTGTCAGAGCAATGACACAAATCACAGTAGTGTCACTGGACAACCGCTCAAAAGATAGAGTAGAAGGGGTGAGGGAGCAGTGGATTGTAGGGGGATGAGATGCAGTGTGCCCCACCTCACCCAAATCGTTATATTAAGTTATTCTCCTCTGTAACCTTGTCAGTGTGTGTTAATCGTTTCAGCCATGAGAGTTATCGATCATGGTATTATATAACCAGTTGAATAATGTTGACGTTAACACAAGACTGTTCAACCTAAATTGCGCTTCACAGGTGAACACACTATATCTGAAAAGTCTGAATTACATTTGGAGGTGTATACACCGAGGTAATAAATATCAATGAATACTGCATAATGTTTTTATTTATTTCTATAAAACCAAACTATTCAGAGGGAGGACGACAATGGGTCCACTTGAGTCCTCATCACTTATAATACATTCAATGCTAAGAACATTAAACATATCAGAGGGATGAGATGAGAAGGAAAAGAGAAAAGGAGATGAGATTAAAAAAACTATAACAATGAGGTGAACGGTGAGGGAAATCAGTGTGCCAGACCATGCAAGTGTGATTTTTATTTATGACGTCATCGGTGTCTTTATAACAGACATCATGATTGCATATGTAGAACGCAACATCCAATCAGTATGAAAATGTCTGAGGGTCATCGAAGGATAAATTGGTCCAGAGAAAAAAAATTGATGACATAATCTGTCACATGATTCAGCAGACATTGTTTTTGTTTTTCACTCAAAAATCTTATCGAAAACAGCTGAACAAATCGAGGTGAAACTTTACAAGTTGAAATTTAAGGTTGAAATTTAAGCTTTTATCAGGTTGAAATTTAAAGCGTATATTCCTCATCACTACTTGATCATAATTGTGAAGTTTCACATCAATTGATGAAGCGGTTCTAGAGAAATAATTCTAAAAATATTTTCGCTCAATCCAGCATGGCTGTCAGACCACATGACTTATCAATTATTCGGGACTACCCTGGTATAGCCAAAGGCTTGGGGAACATTTGTGTGAATTTTCATCTCGATCTGTCGAGCCGTTCTGGAGAACAAGATATTTATGGGTTTCAGGGTAAATCCAATATGGCTGCCAAAACATGCGATCTATGATGTCACATGTGTGATCGTTTTGTTCCTCATGGATAGGCGGTCATACTTGTAAAGTTTCACCTCGATTTGTTCAGCCGTTTTAGATAAGAAGATTTGTGAGTGAAAAAAAAACAAAGTCTGCTGAATCATGTGACAGATTATGTCATCAATTTTTTTTCTCGACCAATTTATCCTTAGATGACCCTCAGACATTTTCATACTGATCGGATGTCGCGTTCTACATATGCAATCATGATGTCTGTTATAAAGACACCTATGACGTCATAAATAAAAATCACACTTATTCCCCATGAGGCATACTTGCATGCCTGGTGTTGGATCAATAGCTAAAGTGGTGAGCTTGGGATCCCAGGGTCCTGAGTTCAAATCCTGCTTTGCTGTTGAATTAATACCAGGTGGGGTTGACTCAGCCTGTCATCTGTCCAAGTTCAGCAAAATGAGTACCAGCTTGCTGGTATCCTATGTCGGAGTGGCAATCCGTCCAGGATTGTGCCGATTAGCCCACGAGACTGCTTAGGCAGCACCAACGCTCTGCAGGGAGTACGATCCTAATGGACGGATGGAGGAGTACTTGCTATGTGCCAAGTATTAATTTTTTCCTTGGTGCAGTTTCAGAGATAGAATTAAAGCCAAGAAAGTGGGAATTTTAAAAGATCATGAAAACAGAGAGAAGAACTATCGAAAGACATTGAATTTCCTTATTAAATATCATTCTCTTCAATCCCTTCACCCTCCACATCCCATTTCCCTTCCCTTCACTTACAAAGACTTCTCAAGCTGCTCTGGTCCAGCTCAGAGATTTTGAGCTCCGTGGGATCTGCTGAAAGAAGGAACAAGATAAACAAAATCACGAGCAATGTAAATACTCTGCTGCTTGTGTTGAAGAAGTTACATTCACTCACACTCTTGTGTCTCGCTTTAACCCTTGACCTTTCTTGGGCAAACCACATTTCAATGTTGGCCTACAAAGCCAGCCTTGGCACACCTGAACTATGCACCAACAAGGCTTTCATCTGCTGCATGATGGAATACTGCTCTCCACTTTGGGCTGGCTCCCCGACCTCACACCTTACTCATCATGGAAACCGAGGCTTTCAAGATCATTGGAATCTCTCACTATGAAGCTGAGTTTATGGGCTTATGATTCTCCCACTGCAAACAGGTCGGTGGTCTCTGTCTCCAACAATGTCCTTACTGGTCTTGCACCCTCTGCCCTCGACGTGCTTTGTCCACATCCCCCCCTCCCAAGTTTTTGCAGGGTGCACGCACTCCACCATCAACCCCCTTCTGGTGAAACTCCCCAAATCCTAAATTACTGCTCACCTCCACTCATTTGTTCCTCTTTTTTTTCCCCTCACCTGTGGAATCAACTTCCACATTCTCTTCAATCTTATTCTTCCCTCCAGGTCTTCAAGGCTTCCAGGTCTTCTTCCCTCCAGGTCTGTTCACCATCTCAGATTATCCCCCATCCAAAACCATTGTTTTTTTCTACCCCCATTAAGCCCTCCCCCAAATATCCAGTTTTTCCTTCCTCAGAGTTTGTTTGTGTATCCATATTATCCACACCCTGCATCCTCCCTTACCCTTCGTTTTTACATGCACTCCTTGTTTGCCCACCTGTCTATTTTGTCCCTCAACCCTGCTGTTG
Organism: Eptatretus burgeri; assembly: GCF_056783735.1. Lineage (NCBI taxonomy): Eukaryota > Metazoa > Chordata > Myxini > Myxiniformes > Myxinidae > Eptatretus > Eptatretus burgeri. The sequence continues at coordinate 145,073,098 of NC_140962.1, read as the reverse complement.
GCATCCCCCCCTCTTTCTGCCCTTCCTTTTGTTCTACTGCATCCTTATCCGTTATGTGTTCTTGCTCTTCCACGAGCCTTGACTCTGTATACAAAAAATGAATCATTTTTGCTTTAAGGAACAATATTTAAAAGCGAACAGATTTGAAACAAATCAGCAGATTCATTGTTGGTGTTTCACTGATTATGTTATGCAAATTGCATTGTACTACACTGTAACATACTGTACGGGAACTACATTGTACTATACTGAATCCGTCCACAACGTTTTGAGATATCATGCTATATGTCGTTTTTGGCCCTATCTCCCAATGGTAAAAATCAGTTGAAAAAAATTCTCAGATCTTGAATCTGATCTTCATCAAAATCGAATCATTTCGACCTTGTCACATACCCAAGCTCTCCACAAAATTTTGTCCAAATCCGTCCGCAACTTTTTGAGACATTTTGTTCACCAACAAACAAACAAACAAACAGACAGACAGGTGTTAAAACAACCTCCATCCACCTTCTGTGGTGGAGTTAACAATAAAGAATTAAAATAAAGAAAAACATGATTCATTATAAATCTGAATGTTTAATGTAGAAGTGTGTACAGTAATGATAATAACCATTCCTTTCGTGCCGTGAAGGCACATACGGCTGCTTTCATTGGCAAGGAGTACAGTCCGAGACAGGTCACCACTCCAACACGGGTTACCCAGAATGGTTATTACCCCAGTACACTGGTACTCATTTCACCGACATCGGAAGGATGACAGGCTGAATCAACCCCACCTGGTGTTATTTGAACGGAAAAAAAACAGGGGCTCAAACTCAGGACCCTTGGGTCCAAAGCCAGCTTCCATAACCGCTAAGCCAGCACCAAGCTGTACAAGTGTAAGCTGGAACTTTTGGTGGTATCTTCCTTATTTGTTTTATAAGCCTGGTGTTGGGTTAGTCGTTAAGGTAGCTGGCTTGGGATCTTAGGGTCCTGAGCTCAAGCCCCATTGGCCACTGAATTAACACCAGGTGGGGTTGACTCAGCCTGTTAACTTTCAGAGGTTGGTGAAATGAGTACCAGTGTACTAGTATCAGGGCATCGCATCAGTGGCATAGTTGTGCCCCAACAAAATGATAGCCACCAGCTGACAAGAACAAGAACAATTGTTTTATTACCGCAATTCACTCTTGTAATGATTTGTTGAGCCCATTACCCCCCCCCTTCTTTCCCCAACCTTCAATTTCCTGGATTCAAACATTTAAGAAAGTACACAATTAGATCAGGACACAAAGCTTTGGCATTTGCAACTTTTCTTGACTTTTCTATTTCCCTTTTAATTTCCCTGTTTCTCTCACAACTTGCATTCTAATCCTTGTAAAATTTTGTTCTAAAATTATTATTCTCCTTCTAAAATCTCCTATTTGTGTCACTCACTCATATCCTTCAGAAAGTTATTGCTGAGCTCGATGAGCGAGTCGAGATTCGCCTCCTCGTTGGAGAAGTCCAATGCTGTGGGTGGTGCCATCTTCAGAGGTTGAAAGTGTGACACCGACTCGAGCCTTGGAAGAAAAGAAAAAGGTGAAAACAACACTTCAGAAAGGGCAGGAGGTGAATGGAGGAAAAAAAAATATGTTAAATAATTTTTTTTTTAAAACCTCAAAGACAGAAGTTTTCCATAAACTTGTTGTTGAAATATAAAAGGTATATGGAGTTTATATTTGCATCATTCCTTTATTGGGAATCCATATGTCAACAAATCGATCAATAAGCCTGGAATCATGCCGCTCCAGTAAGTCCCTTGAAACCGGGTTAAACCAGCCAAAAGTCACCTAACCGTGATGGGGGCAAATGGATCGAGAAGGCAATACCTCCCATCGCAGCTGGACCAATCCGTGAGGGAGGTTGGCTGGAGCCGACGTGCAGGACCAATCACCAACAAAGGAGACACTGGGCATCCATCAATGGGGCCGGGGGAGCGCGCAGGTGGTGGACGGGCGGTGATAAAAGTGCAGGGCTCACAAACAATAGAAGTGAAGTCCAGTCTGAAAGTCTGGTCTTGTCTGGCTGCATTGTCTGGCTGAGCACTGAGCTCTTTCATCTTCTGGTCTCTGTCGTTTTGGAGCTGTCGGTCTCATCTCTTTCCTTGAAATATCTCTCCGCGGTCTGCATGTTTCTTTGGGTCGTCCTTTTCTGTGCGTGCATGTGGGACTTGTTGGCTTTGGAAATACGCATGGGCGAGACATGGTGTGGAGGGACGCTGCACGAGACCATCGCGTACACGCAGGGAGAGGAGAGTGAAGGCTCGGGGACTTTTCAAACAGCCACGCGATCTGTCAGTTTCAATAACATTGTTCCTTTTGCCTCATGTTAAGTCCTGATCCATTTAGTGTTCTGGCTCTTCCACGAGCCTCGACTATGTATACAAAAAAAAACTAAAATAAAAATTCCCGGGGCGGTAATATTCACATAGGGATAAGGGAATGCGTTTTTGCTTGTAAGTATGTGCCTTGTTTTTAGACCTGTATATGTGCTTTGAAATGGCTATCGGGTGCAGGTTGAGGTTGAAAAGCCACGCTTTGATCCTGACCAAGACGGAGGAGGAGAACCAGCTGAGTAACAGGTCAGTGGGTGGTCTCTCCACCCACAAAACTGGGCCCTGGACCATAAGCAGCCAAGAGGGGAGGAGATAACTGCATCATCCGTACGGGTGGGGGCAGAAGCTATAAAGGTAGGTGTAGCCCACATAGGGGGGGGGGGTTGAGCAGATGGTGGGAACCTCACTGAGAACCTGCACGCCAATTGCTGTAGTCTCCATCACACCCACACGCTTTTCTCCTCGTACCAGGGATCAGACTGCAGCATGGATTAGTTCCTTTGCCTGCTCATGCTCCTGAGGGGTCAAACTGTGTCCTGCCAGGCACAGCAGGGTGTTTTCCATCCTGTCCTCACTCTCCATTATCTTTCTTCTGTGGAAAGAAAGAGGCCGCAAGACAGACAAGTCTGGAGACGGCGATGGTTCACGAGCAATGTACACGGTTCGCCTTTTTTATTTTTTGACCTTCGAGGGGGCTCCACGGGAAAACTGGCGGGAATCGGGAAAAACGTAAATGATGAAAGTTGTAGTACTCGAAGAGCACTACTTGCATACCAACTTTCATTCGAAACAGTCGAAAACCCTAGGAGCTCGATGCCCAATTTATTGATTTTTTGACATTTTCAAAGTTCGTGACCTTATGACCTTGACATGAAAATGAAAAAAAATCGAGCTCCGTGGGGCTATGCAGGTGCCATTGGGCTAACCAAATACCGAAACCCCTCTCAGATTCGACAAAACCCCTCGGAGAAGATGTAACTTGAAATCGGCTACCCCATAAAAACACATGTTTTTGGGGCGTGGCTCCGCCCATAATGGGCGCAGCATGCCCATTCTCAGGAAAACAACTAGATCATGATATAAACCTCCCACCCAAATTTTTTATCAGGATCGGATCAAAACCCACGGAGCTATGCTCGGGACAGACAGACAGACAGACAGACAGACAGACAGACAGACACACACCCATAACGAATATAGTGGTCACTTACTGACTCGTGAACCAATAATTAAGGTTCATCAATTCGTTCATGAATCCAAGGGCACGTTTACGGTAGGGGGTTAAGGGGGCATTTATTGTTCATGATTGATTGATTATCCAACCCCGTGTTCTCCCAATTACATTTTAAAACCAAATTGTCTCCGAGTGAATTTGGGTGGTTCTGATGATGATTGTAATTGTGCACGTCCGTTCAAGGACAAAATGAATATGGGTGATTCGCACCCATAACGAGGTTGTGTCATACGCCGAATGACTCCACTCAGTCATTAATTGAAATCTGGCATACGACATTGAATAAGCGTTGTGAATCTACTGGCTCGGTGGTCCCACTTGGCATGGTATCATGGTGGATCGACATGTGATCCAGCCCGGGATGACCAAATCAGTCAGCCACCCTGACCGCTTTTGTGCGGTTCATCGGGATTGAAGCCGAGCAACCAGACTAATCCTATGATGTCAACAATATTGATGAGGATCCGGGGTTTGTGGCTTGCCATGAGGGGAAGCACTTGGGTCCCTCTCAAACGCCCATTCCTGAGGCCACCGGACACAGACTACTCCACGTGTCGGCAAGTTGCTAAGCAACCACGAACGCCAATTGGTACTGACAATCCTGGCAGGGTTACACTACTCCGCACAATACCTCACCTGTGGATGGCCATACCAAGGGTACTTCCGTTAACTTACCATATCAAGTGCAGCAGAGTTGAGCTGCCAAGTACGCACCGGCTAATAAGAGCCAATTAGTGGGGTATAACTTCCTGGTTAACTCCCTGCGGACCATGCTGGACCAATGGAGGAAAAGACAGAACGAGCTGGGTACATTTACAACACAAGCAATTTATTTATAAAGCAAGGGCGAGGAAAGGCATGTGAACAAGGATAAAAGGTTTTATTACAAACAATATGTACAGCAGGGAAAGAAAGGATTCGTGGGGTGAGCAAAAGAAAATGCAGTTATTTCCAAAAGAGAAGACACAGGGCAGAGCTAAACTGATACTAAACTTCCACAATCTTAATTATGCTAACATGGCGGGCGCCATCAGCCACACACCCGAGGTAAGTAGAAAGCAAAGAAAGATGAGAGGAAGTAGGAGGTATGAATGATGTCTTTGTACTTGGCGCAGTCGACAGACCAATGCAAACCAGTCACTGAGGAGGGGGAGGAGGGAAGAAAACGGGGTGTCTATAGTGCGTGAGTGAGGAGGTGTGATGAGGTGTCCGTTGATTGGCAGATGATGCAGAGAGGAAAGCATAAAGATGTAGGTAAAGTGAGGGAGGGGTGTCGGAGATGAAGCGAAGAATGCGTGAGAATAGAGTTATCGTGAGTGTTGAGAAATCTGGTTGTGTAATTTTTAATTAGTGTAAAACTGCACTTTGTCTGGCGCCTGGCTCTCGATGAGCGAGGCCCAGCTTCCCACCGCTCGCTCGGCTCAGCACAGCAACCAGCTAGCCGAGACGAAGGCGGGACCAGATGAAGAGCCAGACGAAGAGAGCGAGCATGTGGAACTCGGTACATTTATAATAATCCTCCTGCAACGGCGGAGCCCTGGAGGCGGAATAGGTGGGCCATGGGCATCTCCTCACACCACCACTGGAGTGCGGGCACTCACCCCAGCCTTGGCCCCACCCAGGTGAGGACCCGGCACCGGAAATGACACCATTCACACCTGAACCCGGCCATGCAACGGAGCTCTGAGACTCAACATGGAGCGAGGCACCCGGTCGTGCGCCCTGTCCATGAGCGCATATCCTCACTCCCGCCGGTCCTGAAATGTGGAGGTGGTCATCACTGGCAGTGGTGAGCATAGTGGTGATGCTTGGCGTGGTGACTGAGACGTCATGGTTGTGGCGTTCGTAGTAGTGAGTGTACGCAAGTTTTGGAGGGAGGTGGTTGTGGCGTTGTAGAGGTGAGCTCTGGTGAGGTGGTTGAGGCTTTGTAGCTGTTGTGGTGGCAAGTTTGTGATGGAGGCAGTTGTGGTCAAGTTTGTGGTGTCGATGGTGATTGTAGGTGAGTTCGGGTTGTGGTTTGTCGTGGGGGATTTTGGGAAGGCGTTGTGGTGGTTGCAGGAATGTTGCAGCGTTGGGGTCCGAGTGCAGTGAGGGTCTGAGGTGATACGTCATTGAAGAATGGTGTGAGATTTGAATAGGAAATGGCGCGCGTATGCTATTGAGCTGCTTGTGTTCATGCTTGCGTGAAGTAAAATAGATAAAAGAAGAAAGAATGGGAGATAAGACCTGCCTAAATGCCCTTGCAACACATTTTGTCCAATATACCCACAAGACATGAGGGAAGGGCCATATAAAATGGATACCAATGAAATAACCATCTCGGGACGGCTATATGTTGTGTGCCTTAGCCTTGGGTGTGCCGACTTCGCAGAACCACAACAATATTATAAGTGGATATGGAAATGAAAATATATCAGATTAGAATATATTGTTCAGGACCCAGGGTCGGGCGAGAGAGGGTGGGGGAAGCTACCTCGGGTTCCCACCAGACTCTCCAATCGCAGACCGTTGCACACGGATAATTCCATGACACGGCGGGTCGCTAGTCGACTGTGAATGCCGATAACTCAACCACGTGAGTTCGGGTCCTCAGTCTAATGGAAACTGGTTACCTAAAATGGCCACGTGATCGAATTACCGGGGGACACGCTCTCGGTACACCTTGTTCAAACCGGATTACCTTACTGGATCAGATACAGTGGAGTGTAACTGCCAAGGAAGTACCGGCTTTAAAAACAGATTGCTGGGGGAAAACGTCCCGGCAAGGCTAGGATACGGACCATGCTGGACCAATGAAGTAAAAGATGAAAACGAGCTGGGAACATTTCAATACAAAGCATTTATTTACAATTAGGTGAGGAAAGGTATGCAGCACAGTGAATGGGGTTTATTATTTTGTACAACGGGGATAGCCAGGAATTTGTGGGGTGCGACAAAAAGGCAAGCAATTCACAAAAGCAGACACAGAGCAGACTTATCCCGTTAGAACTTCCACAATCTTAACTTATGCTACGACAGGTGCCATCTCTCACACACACACACACACACACACACACACACACACACACACACACACACAGACACACACACACACACACACACACACACACACACACACACACACACACACTCCCGGTGAAGATTAGTGAGCCAGAAGGAAGGAGAGCAGATGAGGACTAATGGCCTCAAAATACCTGGCATGATTGGCCGACCACGCAACCCAGTACACTTTGGGGGATGCTCCGCTTGACCGATCACACCTTCAGAGTCAGCACGTTATCTCCTGCTTAATCACTTTGCCTGCTGCCAAGTGCCTGGCCCATCCCCACGCCTCGCAGACCGAGCAGCCTGGGCCATGCGGCACGTCTCTGCTTGGTGGCGAATCGTATCGATGCGGAGGTGCAAGGAGGCGCGTGATGATTTTTCCCATGTGCGGGAGATGTTGGTGGTCGAGGTGGTGAGCTTTTGGTGAGCGAAGGTTGAGCAAAGTGAGACACCGTTGTAAATTGGCGTGCAGATTTGAATGAATGGGCGCGCCATGCGCACACTTGTTCATGTGGCAATTCTCTCATCGGGCTCCGCGGGTGTCTGTTATCGTGTACGTGTGCCTGCTTCGATTTGTATCATGGATAAAAGGAAAGGTTTGGATGGAAATCAGGATTGAAAAGAAGATGGAGATACAAGTGCTAGACCGAGCTATTAGACCCACGCAACACATTTCGTTCTGTTAACCCATTAGACATGAGGGGAAGGTCTGACTGCACGAAGACCAACAAAATAACTGCCTGAGGATCACTGTATGTTGGGTGCCATTGCCTTAGAGGCATGCGGTTTTGCAGAACCGCAATAATATATTAAAATGTCATAACATATATTAATATATATGATGAGTTAAAAGCAGGAAGAGAGGGCAAGGGGGGGGGGATACATGATGATATGCCAAACAATGTGATGGATACCATCACCTTCTTACCTTTCTATGAGATCCTTATATCCCTGAAAAAGAAGAAAACAATGAGTTAACTCAAGTTAATATTCGTTAGTTCATGTCTCTCCCCAGGCCCGTCGCTAGGGGGGGCATTTGGGTGCAATGCCCCCCATGGCGCATCTGGTGCCCCCCCCCCACTTGTACGCCACCCATTTATGCCCTGTTGCACCCTGTGAACAACTTAGTGTTTAAGGACGATCGCCCACTGTGAACTTGCTGTTTAAGAGTTCACCTGTGTGAACTAAAACCCTTATTCCATATGTTCAACATGGTGAATAATAAGGCCTTCTTGGATAAACTGTTCTTTAATAATATCCTTCTTTGAATAACAGTCAAGAGATAAGTGTGCGCTTCCCAGCGCATCTCCAAAAGCAATTGGCAAGACAATACAGTCCAAGACCACAAGATAAAAGATAATAACGCAAGCACCAACACCAGCAGCCAAGACCTCGTGTCGAATGTCGATGTTGTGGGTGGTTATATATATCGTGGATCATTTAGTTTTAAGGAATAGCCAATCAGTGTATTCGATATGGAGACCTGTTGAGCAGGTTACCTGAATGGTTGTAAGTTAGTTATAAATGTAATACAGTCATAATATGATAATATGATTCAGGAAAAGACATAAATTTACATTATTAAAGATGAAGTGCACGTGCACCACGTGACCTTCACAACCCGTCAACCCTCCATCTTACAAAAGTAATTTTATCATAAAAATTAAAAATATGTGTGTTTGCAATCGTGCTTACACTTGAAATGATGCAGATAAAACCTGTTTTTGATGCATGGATCATTTAATAAATAAAACCGTCAACCGTCAAATGTCGCGAGTCGCGAGATTAGTGATGCGAGTCACGAGGGACGAATCACAGAGCACGAGCTCGCAGCAGGAGAAAAGGACGTGGATGATGGATATTCGAAAATGGCTCAGAAAAGGAAAAAATGCAAGCGACGAAAATGAAGAAGATGATGAAAGACATGTTGTGGGAGGAGTTGGAGGAGGAGGAGGAAAAGACGATCATGTCGATGAAATACTGACAGAAGCTGGCCAACCTGGCCAAGCCAGCAACGTTGGCCCTGCAGCTGGAGCCCCAGCGCAGACAGCCGAGTTGCCATGCTCGGCGGCGGCCTCGGGATCGGGTGTGACTGTCAAGCCGCTTCCCGATGATCTTGGAAGTGAGAGACCGAATCAAGTTGTTCTACAGCAGTACTCTGGCCATCTGTTGCAGAACAAGAGTCACTCGTTTGTGTCCTTGTGGTACCAGACTAATGAATGGCTGGAATACAGTGTGCAGACAGATGCAGCATTCTGCTATCCATGTAGGAAGTTTAACACCGCACGTGGCCCAGTGGACTCGACTTTCACAGTGCGAGGCTACCGGAATTGGAAACATACCGTTGAGAAAGGCAGGGGGTTTCACAAACACGCAACTTCAAAGGAACATTTAACTTGTGTTTTGAGGTAGAAGGAGAATGAAAGGCACATCAATTCTGGTAAGGAGATTTCCACACTCCTCAATGCTGACCAGCTAAATAGAAACCGGAACTGTGTGTCTGCTCTTATAGATGTTGTGGGATTTCTCGCCGAAAATCAGATACCTTTTAGAGGGAGCCTTGATAATTTTGAAGATGTCAGATGGGCACAGTGGGCTCTTCCTCTCGCTTTTAAACTACACACTCAAAAAACACACCGAGCTAGCCGAAATAATCAAGCATATCCCACGAAACGCAAGCTATACTAGTCCGGAAATGCAGAATGAACTGATCTGCACATTGAATAATGTTGTGACGGATGCCATCGTGGAAGAAGTTGGCACATCATGGTTTACCATCAAGGTGGATGGGACAAGGGACCCCACTGAATGTGAGAACGTATCAATCATCATTCGCTTTGTATCCGCATCAAATGAAGCAACAGAGCGTCTACTCACAATAGCTATAGCCGACGTTGGATATGCAAAAACATTGACAGACCTAATAATTGCAGAGCTGACAAAAACAGGACTTGACACGTCAAAAATATTAAGTCAGGTGTACGACGGGGCTTCGGTCATGGCTGGGAAGCACGGTGGGGTGCAAAAGTTGTTGCAAGAGATATTGGAAAGAGAAATCCCCTATGTGCACTGCTTAAATCACCAACTCCATCTGGTAGTTGTCCACGCACTGGCAGCAGAGAAAGCTGTCACTGATTTCCTCGAGGTTTGTTGTTGCCTGTACAAATTCTTCAGAAAGCCTACTGTTGCTGCACAGTATAAAGGTGAGCGGTTAAAACGACTTCTTGATCAAAGGTGGACGGGACATTTAGCCACCGTGTCTGTGATCATAGGATCTTTTAAGGATATCACATCCTAACTGTCGGAGATTGATGCAGAGCATGCCTACGGTGCAGAGATGAGGGTGGAGGCTATTGGGCTTTTGCGGGAAGTCTCTGGGCCTGCCTTCATGTTCATTGCTATCTTTGTACAAAAACTGCTGATGTTAGATGGCCCTAACAGACTCTTGCAGGCAGAGGACATGGACTTGTTAACGGGGTTGGAACTGGTGGCGAGTGCTCCAGAGTGCGTGAAGAAACTCCGCTCTGAGGATGAGTTCACTGATCTGTGGAACAAGGCCAACGATGCTCGCACTTCTACACCTGCACCACCAAAACGGAGACGCACAATGCATAAGAACTTGGAGAAGTTTGTAGTTTTGGAGACTACAGGACAAAACAACGACAATGACAAGACGGAACTGCAGAGGGTTTTTACAGCACAATTGAAACTGTGCTTGGCGAGATCGCTCAGCGCTTCAGTGAACGCAACACACAACTCGCCCGTTCACTCGCTGCCTTGAATCCTGAAAATGGCACGTTTTTGGATCCCCAGTTGCTCCAGCACATCATGACATTAACAAAGTCAACCATCAGTGAAACAGAGTGTGTGGTTGCAAAGCAGTTTATTCGCTCACAGACAGAAAAGCAGCCAAACGAGAGATGGACAACACAAAAACTCCTCAACATACCACAAAATGCTGGAAGCCTTGCCAAGTGTAGTGACTGCTATGAGACTTGGACTAACACTTGGTGCGTCCACTGCCATGTGTGAAAACTCATTCTCAACATTGAGGAATGTCTTCACTGACCATCGACGGTCCATGCGCCATGCGCGCAAGGCACAACTGGTACGGCTGGCCTTCGAGAGAGACCTCACACGTAAATGCCTGAATGAATGGAAGGAGAAGGTCCTCAGAAGATTCCACACCGAGACGCGTCGCCTGCAGCTCTTCTGACAGCGAGTACAGCGGTATAAAAACTATACAAGGAGTTAAAATTGTGTGTGTGACTGCTGGTGATGCGTGTGTGGTTGTGGTTGCAGTGTGGTTGTGGTCAGCACCCGCCATGGTCGGCTGCTTTGTACTTCTGATGTTTAAGTTAAATGTTGTGTTTGGTGCTTTGCATATCCCATATCTAGTGCTTTGTGCATAACCTTACCCCTGTGTAATTGACTGCTTTAAATGCAGACCTTGTGGTATCTTCAGGCTGGTCGTATTTGCTGTTGATAGTTTCACGTGATTATCGCAGGTCATCGCCGACTGTATCTTATTTCAAAGTGCACTGATTCTGGTGCCAACCTTCCCCGTTTAGTCATTGTATCTCTGGTATATTAATTTTCTAATGCCAATTCTTGATAACACCTTGTATAAGTGCACCTGAATTGGTGCCAATTGTCGAATCATTGAATATTTGCATTGTGAATGTGCCAGTTTGTTGCGGCTCTCCTGCATTCGAATAATTTTCGGCCAAAAACATCAGAACATATTAAATCTAGTTGAGATCAATTTGGTTAGTATGCGATGGCAACCTCAGTATAGATGTCTCAATGCTGCATGAATACAATAGTATTCCGGGTTATCAAAAATATAAAATATAATAATTGTGCCCCCCCATCCAGTTCATATGCCCCCCTTAATACTGAGTCCTGACTACGGGCCTGTCTCTTCCGAAATTTAAATGATGCAAACGATTTACTTTGCAAATTTTATATTGTTGGCCAAGTCTGACTTGTATTCTCTTTTGGTTTGTTTGGGTATTTTCTTAACTCACCTCTGTGCAGACCTATATTGATATGAGTCAGATTCCTGTCCCGTTATTTTATACTTTATGAATGCATTCTGTTTTTCCTTAACAGCACTCCTTTCTCCCTTGCTCAAACACCCATGTCTCCTTTCTCCCTTGCTCAAACACCCATGTCTCCTTTTGCTTCTGGAGTTACACCTCACAGGAATGTATTTACCCTGTGTACTGCACTTCTACTCCTTGAAGGTTGCCCATTTATCTGATGTTGATTGCTCTCCTACAGTTTGTCTCAATCTCAAGCTCAGTCTAAAAATTTCCCAACAATGGATGGAGATCCTCAATGCCAGACATGAAATCAGAGCCGTCTCCTGAGACATATCGCGTGCTCTCAATGCGGTCTGACACCTCGCCCTGTGCACCAAACTCTCTTCCTATGGTATCCAAGACAATCTCCAGTCTTGGCTTGCAGACTTCCCTCCTGTTGCAGTCAACGTGTGGCCCTAAACGGAGTTCTTTCATCCCCTCTTCCTGTCCAGGCTGGAGTTCCTCAAGGTAGCGTTCTGAGCCCTGCTCTTTTCTGGTTTTCATCATGATCTTTCCGACTCTCTGGAAAATCCTCTTTATCTCTTTGCTGATGACTCCACCCTCTGCCGTACCATCTGTCATCCCTCTAATCGGCAAGCAGTAAGCCTTTTCACTCTCAGCAGATCTGGATAAAATCACAAGCTGGTCGAACACGTGCAACATGTCTTTCAAACCTGACAAACCTCACACTCTCACTATGTCTCTCTGAAAAGACCATCTGGAACCACCCCCCCCCCCCACCATCTATTTTCTCAACAATCCTCTTGAAGAAGTTCTTTCATTCAAACGTTTGGGCCTCACTATTTGCCATGATCTTTCCTGGGAAAGCCACATCTCCAAGCTGGCATCCAAAGCCAGTCGCCGATTGGGCATCCTCCATCATGCAAAGTCTTTCATTGGCACACCTGAGCTCCTGAGCACATATAAAGCTTTCATACACAGCCTGATGGAGTACTGCTCTTCCCTTTTAAGGCTTCATGCTGTGGAAACTAAGGCATTTAAGATCATTGGTATCTCCCGTGATGAGGCTGAGTCTTTGGATCTCTCACTCTCTCACCGCAGGGAGGTCGGTGGTCTTTGTCTTCTAGCATTTCCTCTCCGGCACCTCACCCCCCCCCCCCACTCTGTCTGCTATCTGTCCCACCAATATTTCTGCAGGGTGCTCAAGGTCCACCAGCAACCCCCTTCTGGTTAAACTAACAAAATCAAGAATCACTGCTCACCTTCGCCCTTTCATCCCTCTTTTCACCCGTCTTTGGAACAAACTCCCACACATTCTTCAATCCCACTCTTCCTTCCATCCATTCATTGGGACCATACTCTGTGCATTGGTGCTGCCTAAGCAGTCTCCTTGGCTATTGGGCACAATCCTGGACATGTCACCACTCCGACACAGGATACCAGCAAGCTGGCACTCATTTTGCCGTCCTCGGAAGGATGACAGGCAGAGTCAACCCCACCTGGTATTAATTGAACAGCAAAGTGGGATTTGAAATCAGGATCATCGGATCCCAAGCCCACCACCTTAACCATGAAGTCAACAACACCAGGCATGCTCTTCCTTCCAGGTCTTCAAAACAGCTGTTCACCACCAAAACTTATCTTCCCTCATCCAAACCCATGATCTTTTCTACGTCCGTTAATCCACCCCAAACTCATCTCCATCAAACTCCCTGTTGTCCTTCCTGGAAGTCCTTGTCGTGTCCATCTCGTTTACCCCGTGTACCCCAACTCATCCCTCTCCCTTCCACAGATCTCATATGTCTCATTCCCAACTGTTTTGTGCTTCCCTCTCCCATCCCTCTTGTCTCCTGCTCCCCTTGTTATACGTTCTGTGTGTACATGTGTTAGTTTGCTCTTATAAGAGCCTCGACATTGTATATAAAAATAAAAAGAAAGAGCACCCACCTCTCTCCCTCAGACCTCCACAGTTCGTCTTCCTATAATCTAATCAACTTACTTAACTGTACCAAACCATAACTCAAAAAATAATCCTTTCATATATCTATGAGATGGTTACTTATCCTGGAATGCTCTTTCATCTCCACCTCCTCTACCATATTGGGATCACAACTGAAAAAGAAGTGCAACATTGCACTCCCCATGTGGGCTTATCTCCAAACTGGTTTAAAAAAGCAAAAGGAATCCTTCACTACCTCCAGATTTTTCGTACAATCTGTTATCTCCATTCATATAGAATCATCTCCATAAATTCCTTCCTTCGTGTTGACCAGTTCATTTCTCCTCTTGAATCAATCAAACACAAAATATAAGAAGCATCAATCATTATTATGAGAACAGTGGAGGAACCTGAATAAAAGCAGGGCTTGTGAAATTTCAGGTCCCGATGACAATGGATTGTGATAGATATATATATATATATATATATATATATATATATATATATATAGATAGATAGATAGATAGATAGATAGATAGATAGATAGATAGATAGATAGATAGATAGATAGATAGATAGATAGATAGATAGAGAGAGAGAGAGAGAGAGAGAGAGAGAGAGAGAGAGAGAGAGAGAGAGAGAGAGAGAGAGAGAGAGAGAGAGAGAGAGAGAGAGAGAGAGAGAGAGAGAGAGAGAGAGAGAGAGAGAGAGAGAGAGAGAGAGAGAGAGAGAGAGAGATAAAGAAATATTGTCAAATAAGATACCGATAATGAGAAGATAATGAGGTACACAAATATAAGCTGAACAGGAAAGGAATGCAAATCGCGGACGGGGGGGGGGGGGGGGTGTACGAGGAGGAAACAGCTCATATGCAATACCTTGCATACCAACATCACCCATTACTCATTAATTATGTCAAAGATTGCAACATCAATTTGTCATAAACTTTTCGGAAAATAAATTTTTGAGATTGTTGCTAAAGCGACATACACCAGTAGTTTGCATAAGGCTGCCTTCAAATTAATTCCATAACTTGTGTCCAGTTTAAGTAATAGCTTTGTTTGAAAAGGAAGTTCTTGTTTGTTGTAAATGGTACATAGTGTGTTGCAGGTTTGAGAAACCACTATTGTAAATGTGCACTCAAGACAAGTAGGTCCTTGAGTGTAGTTATTTCCATCATAAAATGTTTGGAGTAGTCCCTTCCCTTGAGATGGGTCAGTGTGATCCAAATTGCGCTGGAAAGGGTAGATTAGGATTCACTCCATATTTTTGTTTTGCACACGGAATGTTGTCGGCAAGGTGTTGGCAGCTATTTGATGCGGGCATGTGTCGATCCCTTCCTTACGTTCTCTTCATCATTAATTTCCCCTCTCTCTTTCTTTTCTCATGCCACACGTAGGTACACACGATTCTATTTTGTACAGACTGTATTTTGATACGATCTATACCTACACACACGAAAGGCAATCAAGACATCGAGTACGGTTTCTTCACCTCAAACTACCCCGGCTCTAAAGGAGATCCCTCATCCCGCAACCCACAACCATTAACCTCATTGTAAGGCTATGTGATGGCTATCACGTTGCCAGGCAATGTTTGGTCACAATTGACCAGAGAGGCATCGGCTCCGTTCGTTTCCCCCATAATCGTTCTTGCGCACCTTCAGCGCTGCGCTCCTCGAACCAGCCGAATGCTCTCTCATCTTAAGTGGTGCCAAGCGAAGTCCGGCTCTTACGACAACCACAATCCCTGACTGAGAGGACTCGTTACGGCAACGCGAATCGGTGGGGCTCAGGAGGAGGAACACGAATCTGCACGCAGGCCCCACCCAATGGCGTACACATGCTCGAGGCTTTCAAAGGTCGTTTTTGTTTGCTCTACACAACGCTCGTTTGGAGGCTCCTTTCAACGGTCATTTGCGGGTCTTTCAACAGTCGTTTGTAGGCATTTTTTACTCCGGATCCTGTCGGACACTCTGTTCCCCAAGGTCGCGCTGCTGGTTCTTGGCACTTTCGCTCCTTTGGTTTTTCCTCACGCACTGTCATCACAAGCAAGGAGCCAAAGCTGCGAGGAGGCCGGCAGAACCAAGCTGATTAATAGGACCAAATCAAGCTGCACGCCAAACACATCTGGTAGGATCTCACACTTTTAGACTATCCCTTCGCACATCTTTTCTCCGCTGCACATTTCTGTTTCCCTTTTTCAAATACACTCGCAACACACACACACACACACACACACACACACACACACGTTACTCTTTTCCATGGACCTGAGACACCTCACAGGCTTTCTTTCCATTTCTCTCCTTCAGCAATAGCGAGGGCACCTTTCCCACCCACTCAGCTGAGGACACAATTCCTCACTCCCTCTCCCCACTTTTAGCCCTCGGTTGAGAATGTTTGGGCCCATGTAGTGTGTTAGTGGTAGGTAAGGTACTTTTTAAGTTTGTTCTGCATTTCACGTTTCTTTTCTCTCTCATCTCATTGCTGTACAAATTGCTTAACCCTCATTTCTCCCCATGACCTTAAAATCCTTACGTTCCCTCCCCCCCCTCCCCATGTCAACTATTATATTTGTTATTGTTAAATCTACTTTTGATCAGTCCGTGTCCATCTTTTCCACCATTGGTCTAGCACTGTCCGCACGTAGATAGCTTGCGAGGTTGAGATTCCCGATGGTACGGTTTTTGCAGGGTCCGTCGTGTGCTAGCAGTACAGCTCAGCTGCATTCAAGATCACCAGATAAGGTAAGTAGTACATTTTTCAAGGGTGCGTTCCCTGGTCGGGGGAGGGGGGGCACGGGATCCCCAGTTCAATGGTTGTTAGATGGACGGACACTGGGACTTGTGGTCACTCGATTGCCGTTCATAGTTGCATCGTAAGCATCGTTGTTGCTTCACAAGCCATCGTGGGGTGAAGTTATTCGCTCCCGGTGGCCTCAGGTCCGGGTGAGTTCGAGAGAAACCAGGGATTCCCCCTCTGAGTAGGCTGGAGCCCCGAGACCACAACAATATTAATTACCTTGTCTTGTTGGGTAATTATGACCCCCTAAGACCACCAAGACCCCCAAAGACCTGAGATCCTTTAAGGCCCTTAAGACCTCTTAAGACCACCAAGACCCTTAAGGCTCCCAAATACCCTTTGATAACCCCAAGGCCCTTAAGAGCCCTAAGACCCCCAAAACCCTTTAAAACACCAAAGACCTTCAAGACACTAATACCCTTAAGACCATGAAGACCCCACAAGACACACTAATACCCCAAGCACCTCATGACCCTTAAGACCCCTAACAACCCTGAAGATCCTAAAGCCCGCCAAGACCCTTTGAGACACCCCAAATCCTTAAGACTCTGAGCACCCTTAAGACCCAACACCCTTAAGACCCTGAAGACCCCTCGATACCTTTAAGATCCCAAGACTCTTAAGATCCCCAAGATGCAGAAGACCCTTAAGACTCTTAAGACCCCTAACTCCAAGACCCCTAAGATCCCTCAGACAGAGAAGGCAAAGTGGAAGGGGAAACCAGGGATGAAACAGAAAAGGCAAAGAGGAAGAGGAAGGGGGAAATCAGGGATGAAACAGAAAAAGTGAGGAGGAAAGTGAAATTCGTATGAAACAGAAAAGGCAAAGAGTAAGGGAAATTTGGGATGAAACAGAAAAGTAACAAACAAACAAAGGAAAGGAGATGAGGAAGAGGAGGAAAATTACAATAACCAAGAAAAAGAGAGTGATTGGGAATGGGTCATTTGGGTTAGAAGAGATCACTAGTATGGATGGGGATGACCTAAGGTGGGTTAAAGGGCGGAGGAGCTCCTTGTGAGCCAACGGCCATCCATATCTCGTGCCCAACTGTGTCTGCGAACATCCTCTTGCAGTTGGGTTACTTCTTATTAGAAGGCTGGTGGCAGGATTTGCACTCCGGCCACTGCAAAACCCTTCATTCCGCAAAACATAGGAAAACCGAAAGATAATTGAAAACCCACTCCGTGAGAGTACCTCCTGTGCAGCAGCTGCCCTCTGCCAGGTAGCTCACCGGATGATGGGATTTGGGCAAATCTTTCAGGACCCCCACTCTTTGAAAGGAGAAATACCACGGGGTAAACTTCCCGGGTTAGATTGCGGAAATGTGTGTCGAGGTGGTGCTGAGGTGTCATCCACGAGACGGTGATCTCATTGGGTTAATCTGAGGCAGTCCCTTCGCGTGGGTGCCTGGAATGTCCCATCCCTAAGAGAGGATGATCATCTGTCCCTGTTATCATATGTGGTCAAGCGGTTGAACATCGGTATTGCAGCTCTCTCTGAGGTTCGGAGACCAGATTGCAGTGAGATCATGGCGGGTGGTTACACCTACTATTGGTCTGGTCGCTCTGATGGTTACCATGCCCAAGGAATTGCTGTAGCTGTGTCCAATAAGCTGACCCCAATGATAATTGAGGTAATACCGGTCAACGAGCGTATTATGAGACTAAGGATTCGTCACTCCTTGGGTGTCGTTTCTCTGGTCTCTGTATATGCTCTGTCCCATCCCTCGGAGGGATGCTAAACGGGCGTCCTGTCTGCCAGTATTCATTGGTGAACGTTAAATATCCCATGATGTCCTTCACGAAGATTCGGTGAGCTTCTGTCAGCACCATGGCTGATTTTCAAATTCCTGCCATAACCAGCAGAGGGCATTGCATCAGCAGCACAACCACACCCTCAGCCAATGATGCTACCCCACAGCCTTGTGCTGAATATGAACGGAGAATTGTATGTAGTCAGCGTGTACGTGTACACTATATGCACATTTGTTTCTGCAATTTCACAAACTTGGATGGACTCTTTCATCTTTCCGCACTCTCTGCAGTGTGCTATCGGCTGAAATTTTATTGTCGGGTCATTGAAGTTCTTGGAGTCAGATTCACAATCACCAACGGTGTATATTCGATTGTATACGCATGTGATTTATTGTGTGTAATGCGTTGACCTGTTCATGTATGTTGCATCCTTAACATGATGGAGCCAAACATTTGTTATATACTTTTATTTGGGTTGGGGTTGGGGGGATGGGGGTATATACCTGGTGTTGGCTTAATGGCTAGGATGGTGGGCTTGAGATCCGAGGATCCTGAGTTAAAATCCCACTCGGCTGTTGAATTATATACCAGGTGGGGTTGACTCTGCCTGTCATCCTTCCGAGGTCGGTGAAATGAGTACCAGCTTGCTGGTATCCTGTGTGGGAGCGGCTACCTGTCCAGGATTGTGCCCAATAGCCAAGGAGACTGCTTAGGCAGCACCAATGCTGTGCACAGAGTATGGTCCCAATGGATGGATGGATGTCTAATGCTCCGACTGAGGCAAGTGATCTCACTGTGAAGGAGGCATTCTATGCCTTGCTTGAGTCTGTGGTTGATCAGTGCCCCAGGCGAGATACACTTCTAGTCTTGGCGGATTTCATTGCCTCGACTGGAACTGATGGGGATGGTTACGAGACATGTGTAGGTCCCCCTGGGTCTGGAACTGTGAACCAGAATAGCACTAAGTTATTTGACTTTACAAGAAGTCATGGACTAAGGGTGGCTGGTTCATGATTTCATTGCCCACAGGCTCATCACTAGACTTGGTACTCCAACGCTGATGGTGTGGCAAAGGAGATTGACCATGTGCTCATTGGAGGATGATCCAGACCTGCAGGGCCTACCGGAGTGCTGAGTTCCTCAATACCGACCACATTGCATGTGGTAGCATCTCTGAAGTTGGAGCTTAAATCCGGGAGAATGGTACCATCCCAGCCGAGGCTGGATGTTGGCAAGCTGGATCATCAAGGATGAGAGGGCAGCTGAGGAGTTTACGAACAGGCTGAGTGAGAATTTGGAGGGTCTGAATGCTTTGGGGAATCCTGAAGAGTTGTGGAGTGCCTTCACGACCACCATCCTTGATGTTGCCGGTGGATGTTTTGGAACTCACCGTTGGGCGAAGAAGAATTTTGTCTCTCAAGGGACACTGGATACCATTGACCAGTCACAGGGCAAGGCTTAATAGCAGAGCTGAGCTGTTCAGGTAGTTGAGGTATAAAACTGCATGCGTGCTGAGGGTGGACAAGGAGGCCGATGTGCGAGGAATCTGTGAGGGGGTAGAGCATCACCTGTGATCAAGTGATTCTCGTCCTGCTTACAGGGGAATTCGCGCATTGCGTTCGTCCAAGCCTGTCCCTCGATGTACTGCAGTGAGAGCGGAGGGTGCTGGGCTCTGGACAGAAGAGTCCATAGTGAAGGCCCGCTGGGCCGATTACTTTGAGCGGCAGTACCAGGCTGATCCACCCGCTGTTGAGTTGGATGGTAGGGATGCTACTATTCCTCTTGCTGACCCTCCAATCAACGGTGAGCCAACTTTGTTTGTGGAAACACAGGCTGCGGCGAACCGGTTGAAATGGGGTGAAGTTCTTGGGAACTGTGGCATCCTTGCTGAACTTCTCAAGGCTGGTGGAAGTGCTGTACTCTTGTCGTTGCATGCAGTTCTGTGCTCCGACTGGAACACAGGCATCATCCCAACTGACTGGAAGAGGGGCCTAGTTGTCCCTCACTGGAACGGGAAGGGTGATCACCAGGACTGCAACAACTACCAAGGAGTGACGCTACTCTCAGTGCCGGGCAAGGTCTTTGCTCGGATAATTCTTGATCGGGTTCACCACCATCTGCTTGAACACCAGCACCCAGAGCAGTAATGCTTTACACTAAAGAGGTCAAAGATTGATTGTATCCTTGCTCTTCGGGTCCTCATCGAACGCAGACAAGAGTTTCAGGAGGGGCTGCTTACATTTTATGTTGATCTCTGGAAAGCGTTTGATTCAGTGAATTGGGAGCCCTCTGCAGGATCCGTAGTCTTCATGGGGTACCACTGAAATTGATCAATCTAATGTATGAACTATACTCTGGTACTGAAGGTGCTGTGAGATGTGGCGACAACATTTCAGACTTATTTCCAGTTGTTACTGGAGTTTGTTAGGGGTGTGTACTGGCCACCACACTTTTCAGCGCTCATATGGACTGGATTCTGGGGAGGATGTCGGAGAGATCAAGCTGCGGTGCATTGTTTGGGGATGTCAAGATCTCTGACCTGGATTTTGCAGATGATGCAAGTCATCTTTGCGGAGACTTTAGATATCCTTTTGGGGGCCCTCGAGGTGCTGAATGAGGAGTCGGAGCCACTGGGATTATGGGTTTCCTGGGTTACAACTGAGATCCAGGCTTTTGTGACATCTTTGATGCTGCTATCTTGTCTGTATCTGCTTGTGGTGAGGATATTGAGGTAATTGAGAGATTCATTTAGCTTGGCAGTGATATTCATGTCTCTGCTGGCTGTGAGCCAGAGGAAAGTAGACATCTGGTTCAGGTCTGGGGAGTCATGGATTCATTGGATGATGGGGTGTGGCACTGTCGATACCTGTGCAGGAGGACGATTGTCCAAGTGTTCAGGTCTTTGGTGCTTCCATTCTTGCTCTACAGATGTGAGACTTGGACTTTGACCAGGGATCTGAGATGGAGACTTAATTCCTTTGGTATCAGGTCTCTTCGGAGAATCCTTGGCTATCGCTGTTTGCACTTTATGTCCAACGAGCGGTTGCTGAGAGAGACTCAAATGAGATTTGTTACCTGCATAGTCCGTGAGCGTCAGCTGCTGCTTTATGGACATGTGGCTCATTTTTCTGACGCTGATCCTGCTCACCAGATTCTCTCAGCGAGGGAGCCTCGTGAGTGGAGGAGGTCAATGGGTTGGCCACATGGCTTGTGGTTGCAGCAGGTTGATCAGCATCTCTAGGAGATGGGGATGGGCCAGGCATCTGCCTGGGGGATGGGCAGATGGAGGACCCTGGAGTACCGACGGAAAGTGGACGCAGCAATGCGCTGCTTTGGTGCATGCCCCCATACCTGACCTGACCTGAGGTAGTGGGAAAAAGCTGTCTTGAAGCCTTTGAGGGAAGAACAGAACAGAACAGACCGAGGAAGTTAGTTCCACGAGTGAAAGAAAAGAAGACTTCTCATAACCAACAATTTAATTTACATCCCCTCATCAATACTCTTCCCTCAACACATGTATTAGGCCTAGTGTTGGCTTCATGTTAAGGTTAAGGTGGCTGGCTTAAGATACTAGAGTCGGGAGTTTAAGCTCCTGTTGGGCCATTGTAATCAACACCAGGTGGGGTTGACTCAGCCTTTCATCCTTCCAAAGTCAACAAAATGAATACCAGCTTGCTGGTAACAGGGGCAATGCATCAGTGGGACAGCTACATCCACAGAAAATGATGCCGCCAATCAGCCACAGGCTGCAAATGAAAACATAAAAAAACATATGTACTTCTGAACACTTAATGAACCCCTCTTGGTCTTTTCTCACACCAGGAGCCCTATGTAAGCATCATACGAGTATCATTCTATGTTTTACAATCTCTTGTAGCGTGACAACTGGAATGCATCACCACGATGATGAATGTGGAACTATAATCCTCAAATAAGAGTGACAAATAAGCCTTCCAGGATCTGAATCATGGATAATATCTCCACCTGTGATGAAGCATTCATGTGGCGTTATTATCCTTCCGGTGTGTTTTAAGTATTCCAAAGTACAATGTACCATGAATTCACTCTCCAAACAACATTCCAAAACCTCGCATTCAATAGGCTCTCAAGTCCTGTAAGTTGGTGAATTATTGAATCTCATCTCTTCCCCCAAAAAAAGATTCAACTCAAGAATTGTTGACAAATGAAACATTACAACTTTTGTTAAAGGTGTTGAAGAATCCCTACCTGTAGAAAGGAAATGGTCTCGAGATCCTGGAGTGCTGTTTTCAATGTGGAATTTGCTTCATGGAGAGAGTTCAACTGCTCCTTAACCTCGTCCATCTGCTTCTGGAGGAGAACAATCTTCTCGCTTTGGCTTTTGATCACCCGACTCTTCATCATATGCACAAATTTATCCACAAATTTGTACAACTTCGTTCGCTTTTCCTCCAACCTGCCCACAGTTCCTATACCTGAATGCTGAAAAAAAAAAAAAATCAATCATTGTGCGATTAGAGTTAAAAGTCAAGAATAAACTCTCAAAGAAAAGGTGAAAAAAAAAAACAGAACAATGGATTATGGATTACGAAAGATGCTGACATATTGCAGAAGTGCATTTCAAAGGAAATAGTGGATTGGAAAGCTTATAATGGATTCCCAAAGTTTATTGGGGTGAGTTGATGGGATAACGGGGCATTCCAACATTTACCAAACCTAGTTTACGGAGGCGATTTTAACTTGTTCATATTTAATGGATATAATCAGACACAAAGGTATGATTACAAAAACACATGAACACTTAGATTCAGGTATGGACAGAGTTTGATTCCATGGAATTTGTTTCCAGTGATTTGCACACAGAGGTGAGGTCCTCGACTCCAATATTCCTCCATGCTCTAGCTTGTGGAGCAATCTTCATGAAAAAGTTCAAATCCCCTTTCTACTCCCAGGCCAGTCCACCACCCTCTCCTGTCATCCTTCTTGGGTTATCGGTGACTAAACAGACACCCCTCACTGGCTTTGGAAATGGGGAGGGTGACTGTGATACCCTGCCAGGACTAAAAACAACACCTGACAAAGGGTGGATGAGCTCCCTTCCGGAGCCACGGCCATCCAATATAGAGATGGTTTCTCCTAAAAAAAAAAAAAAAAAACACCCAATACGGGGAGGAAAATTAATTTTTCCACCTGGTATAGTTACTCCCTCCTGCACAGTGGTCCCATTAAGAAGTCTCCTTCTTTAGGGACTAGGTGAAGGTTTTGTCAGTTTTTTTTTCTCTGTAGCCCTTTCGTGGCTCTCATCTTTGTTTGGGGTAAATTAAAAAAAAAAAAAGATCCATCCCAAACCGCAATCTTTTCACCACTATTAACCACCCCACCCTCCCCTAAACCAATCATCTTGCAGGTTTACTGTTTCCTCAAATCTTGTTTTTTTTTGCCCATTCATTAATTCCCTTACTTTTTCAGGTTCCACCTTTTGCCCCACTGTTAATACGTTGCCTTTTTAGCCCCCGTTGGACTTAGTCCGAAATGGGAGCTTATAGATTTGGTCTCGATATTTGTGTCTGTGCGTGCATGTATGTGTACATGCGTGTGTGTGTGCATCCGCAACCATATCTTTGACATGTATGGCCGATTTTATTTGTACTTGGTACAAAGACAACACATTATGGAATACATATGCGCATCATTTTGGTTTTACAATGCAATCAAAGATAGCCGACTGGTGGCCATTTTAGTTGTAAAAAAAAGTCGATGTTGAACGCATCCTCTACTATTTCTCAGACATACATTTACAACTATTGTTCAAACTTGGCACACAGATAAAGAATGATAGCTTACATAAGCACTTAATTTTTTTTTTAAAGAGATCAGGTCCAAGATGGCTGACTGGTGGCCATTTTGTTACTTAAATGTGTCATCAACCATTTCTCAGACATGCATGGTCAGATTTTGCTCAAACACGGCCCAAGCACAGCACATCGTGGCACACACATGAACTTACCTTTATTTTGTGATCTGATCAAACATGGCTGACTGGTAGACTGGTGGCCTTTTTAGTTGTACATAAATATGGGCTCGCCCTTTCAGTCCGTCCAGCGAAATTACTAAAACGGGAGCTATGACATTTTATGCCTTTTTTACTTTTTCTCTCTGTATCTTGCTCTTCCATTGGCTAACATTTGTATCCAAAAAAGCAGCATTTTACACAATAACTTGAAAGCATTTTAAGAAGACATCCTTCACATGTCTCTTCAGTTGGATTTTTAGATCCTTGTGGAGGATCTCTAAGTCTTACTCAGGTTGTTCTTGTGGACTTTTTTGTTTCACAGCCTACAGTTTTCATCGAAACTTCCTGAAACTTGGCATATACATGTAAAAATACCCTGCGCAGACAGTAACCATCTCCGATTTTGAAAATTCCTCCGAGAAAAAAAGTTATGCCATCAAAATATCTCCGCAAATGTAAATCGCCTAAAAAAATTATCTCCAAAACTAGGCAAGCTTTTTGAATTCTGTTTGCAGGAATCGAACAGGGCATTAGCAGAGATGAATTGCCGCACATATGATACATCACTATGACGTCATATCAATTTTTATGACATCATTCCTATGCTTTGACATTTTTTGTTTTTTGTTTCATTTGTTTCACAGCCTACAGTTTTCATCGAAACTTCCTGAAACTTGGCATATATATGTAAAAATACCCTGTGCAGACAGTAACCATCTCCGATTTTGGAAATTCTTCCTAGAAAAAAAAAAGTTGACGTCATAATATCGCCGCTAATGGAAATCGCCTATACCATTATCTCCGAAACTAGGCGAGCTGTTTGAATTTTGTTTGCGGGAATCAAGCCGAACATTAGCACAGATAATTTATCGCAAACCTGATGCATCACAATGACGTCATATTCGTTTTTATGACGTCATCATTAAGAGGACGAGGATCTCAGCTCATTCGAGCTTGTTATAATAAATCTGACCTTAATGGTGGTGTTTTCAAAGTGTGGGTCAGGTGGTTGGTGGCCAGTGTGTAGAAGGACAGAGGTGGCCAGAGATGGCTGAGATGCAAGTAAGATTGTTTAATTTGAGCTGAGGTGACTGACACCCAATGTAGAACATAATATATTCCAGATGATAATTCTCTTTCCATCTAATCACATCCATTCATTGGTACTTCTTTACCTGTGTTTTCTCAACCTCCTGCTGCAGTTGATGGAGTTGGGACTCAAGGTGCTGCTTTGACTTTGATAGTTCAGGACACTTTGCAGTCAAAACACCCTGCAGAGTAAAGAAGAACTGTTCACCTCGATGTGGAAACGATAACACACAAACTGCACAAAACGATTTCAGAATGTATTTGCAAAAAAAAAAAAACCAAAAGAAGTGGATTGTAGACATTTATAGATTCAAAATTAAATATCAACTCTTCTTTATCGATATAACTGTATGAGAGGAAAGCTCATCACCATTATTTATCAAGTGAAGAATTGATTATTAAAAGAAGCAGATGTGGATCTCAACCCCACGGTGAAACAATGTAGTTTGGGATTATGTAACAGCTGTAATCAACTGGAAAACAGGATCTTAGCAGCTTGATACATGGATGGTTTTGAAGGCTGCCATATTGTGACAGGTATATGCTTACATCATTACATAAAGATGGGAGACACTTCGGACATTCAAAATAATGTAGGTGCAAGGTTTTCAAAATCGTGACTATTAGTTTCTATTCTCCAAACATTAAATATAGCAACAACTTTGAAATGGTAAAATATAAAATGAATTCTCAGTTCAGAAAGTTATTCGTCAGGTGAAAGTAAATCAAGATACAAATCACGTGTACGTTCTCACTCCTTCTTTGTGTGTTCTTTGAAAACGTGCCTGTTCAATGATCACACCCATTAAAAGATGGGTGCAAGAAGAGATTATCTCAATATTATGCCAGTCAGTGCACTTCGAATTGCAAGCAAAATCATGTCAACCATAATTGGTATCGATGGCAGGTCTTCCATCTTTTCAAAGAACCTAATCATGGGTCATCAGTTGAGATCCTGCCCCAGGTCATTCAACTTTGCACATGATTTTGCTTCACCGTTAGAAATGGTAAAATGGTTTGAATCTCAAACAAGATGGACAAGATATATGTCGACATAACATGGCCTGGACATATTCAATATATTAGACAATCAATGCAATGCAGCATCTTGTTCTGTTTTTCAAGCTCTCTGACTGTAGCATAAAAGACAACCTTCATACCTGGCTTTTTGACTTCCTGCACATGAACGAGTGAATCCACATTAGATAGGAGATACAGGCAACTGCAGCAGCTGCGTCAGTCTAACAATCTGGAATTGGACAAATGGAATGGAAAACACCTTGCTTTCCTGGCAAATCTCTCGGTCTCACGCCATCACTCCAGAAGGATCGTTACGTGAATCCAAATATTTCCATGGTCAGACATTGGCAGCGGTTCAGTGTCTTTAACTTCTGGGCTTCACCATCAGCCAAAACATCTCTTTGGTTGAACATATTGCAAAACTGGTCTGCAAAGGCAACCATGAATTAGGCATCCTCCAGCATGCTAAATCATTAATTGTAAGAGGGATTAATTGCATTGATCCGGGATTTGGGGAGTTTCCCCAAGAAGCGGGTTACTGACAGAACCTTGATGAGACTTGAGAATATAAAGGGGAGAGGATGCAAGACAAAGAGGCAAGCGAACCGTCTGCAATAGAGGAGTGAGATATATACAGTACCTTGCTGCAGAAGACTCCACAGATATTAAGGGTCTTGGTATCCATGGAATCAAAATGTAAAAGGTGTGAAATAGAAGCACTATCATAAAAAGGAAAGCAATACTCCATCGAGCTGCAACTAAAGGGTTTGTGGGTTGTTAGAAGTTTGAAGTAGACTTGGCAAGATGGAGAATGCCCAACTCTGATATGTGATTCACTCATAAGGCATTGTGGCTAATGGTGATGCCAAAACGTTTTCCTGATTTTCAAGTGGTTTGTTAAGAGGTAGATTTGAGGGTTTGATGGTTCTTTTAAAGAGACGGAGTGAGACTGACATTTGCCAGGTTGAAAGACATATTCCAAGTGTTGCTTCAGCTCCAGTTTTTATTCTTAGATCTTCGGAAAGGTGCCTGCTGACCTGGATGTTGTGAAATGCAGCAGCAGAGGGTGGAGTTATGAGCAAAAAAAGATGAGGAGCATTTTCCAGGAATTAACAAATTTCGTTGATGAAATGGAAAAACAGGACTGGGCCTGAGACACTGCTTTGGGGCCCTGGAGTCCAAACTGGGAGAGGATCCCACTGAAACTCAGGCATGACGATGAACGTGGAGGAAGTTAACAAGCCAGTAGAGGTGGTGGCCTTGGTGGAGAGCAAGATGGGATACCAGACTTGGTCAAATGCTCCAAACATGTCCAGAGATACATTCTTGATCTCTTTCCTGAAATCAAGAGCAACAATCCATTGTTGTGGGAGCAGCAGTTGGTCAAGGATGAAGTGATTGGGTCAGAAGCCAAACTGATGGTCTGAAATCTGGCCGATGGAAAAAGAAAAGTTTTGATGTCAACTGCGATGATTGATTACTCAGGCCCTTTCTGCTCATGTAAAAACCTGTTTGTACTCATTTATAGACTGGTGTCAATATCTTTGCTCCTTAAATGCAGCCATGATGTTTTTGGAGAACAATTCACTTTTTTTTGAGGTTGCTCCACGTATCAGTTGGAATCACAGCTGCTTCTTCCTTACACCTGAATCAGTTAAGTTTTCCGAACTGGATCCGTTGTGTTTTGCTGTTATATTTTTGTCGCTGCGTGTGGTTTGTATTTTCATCAAAAATCTGCCTTGAGAAATGGCCCTTGTTGATATTGTTGGATTTGTTTTTTCGTGTCCCTGAGGCTGATTTGTATAGCCAGGAGCTTATCATCTCGGTTTTGAGGTTGTTTTGTCGTCATGTTTCTCTTGTTTTTTCCAAAAAAATTGTGCTTTCTGCCTTTTCAATTATATCTTGTCTAACTACACTGTTGGTGTTTCCCATATATACATCTCTATCTCTATCTCTATCTCTCTCTCTCTCTCTCTCTCTCTCTCTCTCCCTTGTTCCTTTTGTACTATTATGTCCCAATCTGTTCAGTGTACTCGCTCTTCCACGAGCCTTGACTGGATACAAAAATCAACAACTTTGGTTTCCAGTTATGTCATGTTTGTTTTAGGAGTTTGCAGGTCAAACAGAAAATAAAAATAGGGGCAATACAACTGGGTGCTCACCTGGTAGAATAATGATATTGAGGAGGAAGTCAATATGGGATGGAATCAATAAAATGTACCAATGAACCAATGTTTATCGCAAATACCTATTTTGGAGAGCAAACCTTCCCCCACCGACACCCCCCCCGTACACCACCTTCGACCCAGATTTTTTAAATAGCGTGAGCAAACTTTGGTACATCATGGGTGATGAAGGCTGTGGTCAAGTTTCATCAAAATTGTGCATATCATTTGAAAGAAGAAAGCAAATAAATGTTTTGGGGGGCAAACCCCCTTGGTGGTAGCTACAATGGTGGTGGCTGCGGCAACTTGGCCGCAAAGGTGAGAAGCGATGCAGGCGATCACACACAAAGGTAATGAAGCACATTGGGACTTGGGCTGTTGCGTCCTTGTTCTACGGCTCCAATCACCTCCCTTTGTCCAAAACAAGCACGACTTTCCAGAACTTTGGGACTAGCTCGCCAAGAGGCGGGTGCAGTCATTGGCCGCTTGCTGGTGGTGTAGATATCACCTTGATCAGGCCTTTTCATCATGGTCGTGTCCGATTAAAAAAAAAAAAAGTCACTTCTCTTCCAGGCTTTACAGCGCATCTCTGCCATGGTTTGCGTATAACTTGTGTCGAACAGTTTGCAATGGTGTTGTAAAAGCACTTGGCACTTTCTCATGCCGTTTGTGCCCACTAATCTTCTGCTTAGCCTCTCCTTTTCGATAGGATATTTTAAACAACACAACCTTACCCTAAACTCCCCAATGATCCACAATCACCGTCTCCTTGGTGCACAGATTAGATACAGCTTACCTCGAGACATTTAGCGAATACAGGGCAAGTACGCTACATATTACTCTTACAACAATCTAGTTATGATTCCTTTTGCAACTCCTTGCACATAACAAAAGGTTGCTCTGGGTCAATATCATTAGGCCTGGTGCGAGAAACAACCTGAGCATTAAATTTTTCATTTGGTGGGCTCTCAAATATTCCTTTTGGTTCACGAGTAAGTGACCACTATATTCGTTATGGGTGTCTGTCTGTCTGTCTGTCCCGAGCATAGCTCCGTGGGTTTTGATCCGATCTTGATAAAATTTGGGTGGGAGGTTTCTATCATGATCTAGTTGTGTTTTCCTGAGAATGGGCATGCTGCACCCATTATGGGCGGAGCCACGCCCAAAAAAACATGTGTTTTTAGAGGGTAGCCAATTTCAATTTGCATCTTCTCCGAGGGGGGTTGTCGAATCTGGCAGGAGTTTCGGTATTTGGTTAGCCCAATGGCACCTGCATAGCCCCACCGAGCTCGATTTTTCATTTTCGTCCCAAGGTCAAGGTCACAAGGTCACGAACTTAGAACATGTCAAAAACAAAAATCAATAAATTGGGCATCGAGCTCCTAGGGTTTGAAACTGTTTCGAATGAAAGTTGGTATGCAAGTAGTGCTCTTCGAGTACTACAACTTTCATCATTTACATTTTTCCCGATTCCCGCCAGTTTGCCCGTGGCGTCCCCTCGAAGGTCAAAAAAAAAAAAAAGGCGAACCGTGTACATTGCTCGTGAACCATCGCCATCTCCAGACTTGTCTATTTGTAAAATCAATGACCACCTTTATTTGTCAGTTGATCACTTTAAAAGACTTATTGTTGATCCTTCGCTGTTTCGACAGCCAATTGAGGCGGAAGGTATCAGTGCAGTGGCAAATATCATAGGAAAGCTAGTCTTTCTATTAAATAACTCACTTGTGAGGAATGTTATGTTACTCCAACATCACAAGCTTTTCAGTAGATTATCATGAGTGAAATTAATAATGCAAGCAAATTCTAATGAATATGGAGCTCGCAATTTATCAAAGACTAAAGTCTCAAAAGGTCTCATCTTTTGAGACTTTATTCTTTCAAGTTGCCTATGAGAAAATGTTTTTACGTACTCGGAGATAAATTCATATGGATATAATTTACAGCAACAAAGAAAGCTTTTTCACTTATTTACTTGCCTTTAGTTCAGCATGGAAAATATCCACAGGAACAATGTTGTGGTTCTCATGTTGAGCAGCCGTGCACATCATGCACATCACGCACATCAGGCTTTCATCATCCTTGCAATAGAGTTCAATTGGTTTCCCGTGCTTGGTGCAGCTCAGTTCCTCAACATTTACTCCCGGCTCCACCAGTTTGTGCCCTTTCTGTTCATGAGGCTTCACGTGTATCTCACAGCAAGTGATCTCACATGGTACGCATAGTTTGGCTGCCATTCCATTACAAACCTCACAGTGATGCTCAATATCTTCAACTTGGACATCAACCTCAGGTTTGACTGGTGTTTTTGGCAACTTTAGCTGTTCCACCAAGCTGGCAAGGACCACATTTTTTTTTAATTCTGGTTTTTTAGTAAATACCTCCCGGCAGTTCGGACAATTACAGACTTCCTGGCTTTCCCAGTGATTCTCAATACAGGCATGACAAAAAGAGTGGCCACATGGAAGAGTAACGGGCTTCTTGTAAAGTTGAAGGCACACCGTGCACTTAAGTTCATCTGAACAAACAGCAGTCATTGAATGAAACTCCATTTCCTTGTATTATGGAAGGAAGTGGAGCAGAGTTGAAACCTGTACATCAAGAGGGGTAGTGATAAAAACAAAACAAAAAACTTTAAAGGTTATAAAACAGGTAAATCACCATGGAGCACAATTACCTTAGAAATAACAATCATGCATACTCAGACAAACTTGCCTCTATCAGACAGCTTTAAATCTACATTCAAAAGGTGGTATCCTGCAAGATCCCCATCCGTTTACCGATTTTTTTTCCAGAACAGCACTTTTCGTGAAAATTGAACTTCAATGAGGATCAGCCATGGTTTGCACAGCCATGGTCGACCAAATTTCCAGGAGTTTTCCAGGAGGAAAAGGTCGTTTTCCAGGACTTTTAATGGAAATGTTTTACTTAACAAGTGCCGTTGAAAGAAACCACAAGAATAAGAATGAAACCTTGTTTGTTTTCTGTTATTCTATATATTTCATTGAATATTTCAGTCATACATGTGCACCATGTGATTTATCCATTAACGTGGGATTGGGATAACACCACGGTTGGACTGATGATACCTGCGTCCTGATATGGAATGCGGTCATCTTTTGAGGACCCTTGGCATAAATCAAACCCAAATAAAACAAGGGTTTACTGTGTAAAGCAATGTTTGAATTCCCATTTTGGAAAACCGATGATAAATATAAACACGATACAAAACTTAAGTCGAAATACCTGTCCTGGAGCCAAATAATTTTGTATTACGGGAGTTAGATCAGTCATTTGTCATCACACTTTGGTCTTTGGCAACTAAGTGCGCTTTCCCCCATATTCCCAATATTGAATATCTTCTCACAGACCATGCATCTGGCCAATCACAGTAGTCGACGTGCCTCAGCCACAAAAAAAATGATCTTTCCCTTTACAATCAGCAGTGCACACTTCCTGCTTAACCAGAGGTTTCCGCAAGCACTTGCATAATGTATGCACAACTCGACATCATGTCGTAAAACTACTCGGCCACATGCTCTCAAATCTCTACGTGCAGCACACTGATCTCCCTGGCTGCCCTACAAGTTATTGCTGCTTCTCTTTATCTGCTGGATGCTTCGCCTCTCCGGTTGGGTTCTGTAGCTGTGGGATGGAAACCTGTTCAAGGTGGAGTGTTTTCTATCCCTGGTACCCAGTATCCTTTAACATACCTCGCCTGGCACCCTTTTATTGTGTGCTCGTGGCCATTTTGATTGGACTTTTATTTCCTGTATGAAATGTGTTTTCATGATATTGCATCACGAGTGTGCTTTATTTATTTACGAAAAAATACCACCCTCGTCGCTTCACTGACGGGGATACTGAGAGGGGGGAGAAAAAGAAGGGAAAGAGTGAGAGTGGTGGGAGAGAGAGTGGGGGGGGGGAGAGAGGAGGGGGGAGAGTGAGGAATGGTGAGGAGAGGTGGGGGAAGGGAAGGCAGCGTGAGACGAGAGGAAGAGAAGGCAGACGTGCGGTAAGGTATTAATTACGATTCATACTATTTCATCAAAATGATTCTGCACATAACAACAGTGAAGATGGAAACAAAATAATGTTGAAAATCGATTTTCTACCGGTCATACTATAAATACTGTCCAGAGACAAAAACCGCCTGGACATGTCCGGAGATACGCAGTCTGGAGACAAACACCGCCCAGATACATTTGGAGACAAACACTGCCCGGATATAACCACCCATCCAGACACGTATGGAGATAACCACCATCTGGATATACCCAAGGAGAGAGGGGGAGAAAAAGAGGTGTGGGAAGACAGTGCTGCACTGTATTTGGAGGGGGTGGAGGGAGGAATGTACAGAGAGAAAGAGAAAGAGAGTGAGAGAGTGAGAAAGAGAGAGAAAGAGAGAGAAAGAGAGAGAAAGAGAAATATCTATATATGGGTAGGAAAGTTAGCAGAGAGAAAATATTATGCTTTAGGAACACACACACACACCCACACCCACACCCACACACACACACCCACACCCACACCCACACCCACACCCACACACACACACACACACACACACACACACACACACACACACACACACACACACACACACACACACTTATTAGGATATTCTGGAAGAGTATCTCGCCTGGGGCACTGATCAACCACAGACTCCAGCGCGGCATAGAATGCGTCCTTCACGGTGAGATCACTCGCCTCAGTCGGAGCATAAACAGAGACCAAGGAAACGACACCCAAGGAGTGACGAATCCTTTGTCTCATAATATGTTAATTGAGGTAACACCGGTCAACGATTATTGGAGTTAGCCTATTGGACAAAGCGAGAGCAACTCCTTGAGCATGATAACCATCGGAGCGACCAGACCAATAGCAGGTGTAACCACCCACCATGATCTCACCACTATCTGGTTTCCGAACACCAGGGAGTGCTGCAATACCGATGTCCAAACGCTTGAGCTCAGATGATAACAGAGACGGGTGATCATCCTCTCTGAGACAAAGGACATTCCAGGCACCCACCCACAGGGACCACCTCAGGATAAGCCAAGGAGACCGCCGTCTGGAGGACGACACTTACGCACCACCATAACACACACTACCGCAATCTGACCTGGGAAGGTTACTCCGTGTTTTTCATCCTATAATCAAGGAATAGGGTCCCGAAGGCTTTGCCCGAATCCCATCATCTAGTGAGCTGCCCTATGATGGGCAGCAGAACAGGAGGTACTCCCATGGAGTAGGTTTTCAATTTTCTTTACAGTTTTCTTATATTTTGCGAAGTAAAGGATTTTATGGTGGCCGGAGGGTAAATCCTACCACCAACCTCCTAAAAAATTTCGAAACGGGTTGTCGAAAAAAGTGAAACAGGTTAGTATAGGTTTACATGGTACCTGCAGCAAGTCACAGATCTAATCTGGCTTGACTTGACACAAGCTCAGGGTGAAGGGGCACGAACCTCTCGCCCTGGGCGACGGAGCACCAACCTCTCGCCCTGGGCGACGGAGCACCAACCTCTCGCCCTGGGCGACGGAGCACCAACCTCTCGCCCTGGGCGACGGAGCACCAACCTCTCGCCCTGGGCGACGGAGCACCAACCTCTCGCCCTGGGCGACGGAGCACCAACCTCTCGCCCTGGGCGACGGAGCACCAACCTCTCGCCCTGGGCGACGGAGCACCAACCTCTCGCCCTGGGCGACGGAGCACCAACCTCTCGCCCTGGGCGACGGAGCACCAACCTCTCGCCCTGAGCGACGGAGCACGAACCTCTCGCCCTGGGCGACGGAGCACCAACCTCTCGCCCTGGGCGACGGAGCACGAACCTCTCGCCCTGGGCGACGGAGCACGAACCTCTCGCCCTGGGCGACGGAGCACGAACCTCTCGCCCTGGGCGACGGAGCACGAACCTCTCGCCCTGGGCGACGGAGCACGAACCTCTCGCCCTGGGCGACGGAGCACGAACCTCTCGCCCTGGGCGACGGAGCACGAACCTCTCGCCCTGGGCGACGGAGCACGAACCTCTCGCCCTGGGCGACGGAGCACGAACCTCTCGCCCTGGGCGACGGAGCACGAACCTCTCGCCCTGGGCGACGGAGCACGAACCTCTCGCCCTGGGCGACGGAGCACGAACCTCTCGCCCTGGGCGACGGAGCACGAACCTCTCGCCCTGGGCGACGGAGCACGAACCTCTCGCCCTGGGCGACGGAGCACGAACCTCTCGCCCTGGGCGACGGAGCACGAACCTCTCGCCCTGGGCGACGGAGCACGAACCTCTCGCCCTGGGCGACGGAGCACGAACCTCTCGCCCTGGGCGACGGAGCACGAACCTCTCGCCCTGGGCGACGGAGCACGAACCTCTCGCCCTGGGCGACGGAGCACGAACCTCTCGCCCTGGGCGACGGAGCACGAACCTCTCGCCCTGGGCGACGGAGCACGAACCTCTCGCCCTGGGCGACGGAGCACGAACCTCTCGCCCTGGGCGACGGAGCACGAACCTCTCGCCCTGGGCGACGGAGCACGAACCTCTCGCCCTGGGCGACGGAGCACGAACCTCTCGCCCTGGGCGACGGAGCACGAACCTCTCGCCCTGGGCGACGGAGCACGAACCTCTCGCCCTGGGCGACGGAGCACGAACCTCTCGCCCTGGGCGACGGAGCACGAACCTCTCGCCCTGGGCGACGGAGCACGAACCTCTCGCCCTGGGCGACGGAGCACGAACCTCTCGCCCTGGGCGACGGAGCACGAACCTCTCGCCCTGGGCGACGGAGCACGAACCTCTCGCCCTGGGCGACGGAGCACGAACCTCTCGCCCTGGGCGACGGAGCACGAACCTCTCGCCCTGGGCGACGGAGCACGAACCTCTCGCCCTGGGCGACGGAGCACGAACCTCTCGCCCTGGGCGACGGAGCACGAACCTCTCGCCCTGGGCGACGGAGCACGAACATCCGCTATTTTGCCTGCTCGTTTGTACACGCGTCAAGTGGTATATCGGTTCGGGTTCCATGCAAACGTCATAACTTTTTTAAAATCGTTAGTTTCTCACCAGATTTGCTTTGATTCCCTGCAGAGCACCTCGCAAAATTTCCCAAAATATAGACACAGATCTAGTGGAGGCTGTGGATAGGCAGTACCTCTGGGGGACAGAGCGCAAGGTCGAGCTGTCAATGCATTAAATCATATAGCTCAATAAAGCTGGTTAATTTTGGCATGTTCCAAAAAAATTTTGTTCAATCAATATAATGCTCCAAACCGGAGTAAAAGATAAGTTTAATGCTTTGGAAATTTCACACTTTCTTGTGTGTGTATGGAGGAGCGAACATAGCCTTGCTTACTTAAAGTAAATAGGTACATCAGCTTAGTTATAAGACTCGTTATTTCTTTAAGTTGTCAGATTTCACAAAAGGTTTCGACGCTTCTTGAGTCTGGATGATATCCGATCCTCAAAACTGAAATAATGTTTTGATGATATACTTTAATAAGTACGTGAGAGTACATTGTGTGAAATCATATTATATAATGCATGAAATCCCTCCAAGCTCTGAATTTGAAAACAACAGCACGTACAAAAGCGACGTATACAGCGATTTGTAGCGACGATGAACAGGCATTCGATAATATGAGTGAGGAAAGTGAAAAAAAAAGAGTTTCTCATTAAGAAATCGTTGCGGCCTGTTCCAACTCAAGGCCTGGTTGAGCAGGCCAAAAAACATGACGGCTTCAGACCTCAGCGAGGTAACCCAGGAAACGCCTTAAGACCCCAGAGAGCGAGGTGGCCGAGGATCGCTTGATGAAGGATTTAATTAAATAAGGCCGCTAATTATCTTCAAAAAGGGGTGTTTTAATTTACCCAAACATCCAATTTTCAGTCATGCACTTCCTTGGAATTCCCTTCATATGCATGCAAAGTTTCAGGCTACTAAGTTTCATGGTTTTGGAGTTATAGAGGACACGCGCACACACGCACGCACGCACGCACCCTTTTTACCTCTGCCACCTAAGGTGAAGGAGGTTATGTTGTCACGCCTTTCTGTCTCCCTGACTGTCTGTGTCTGTTATTTGGCGGAATCCTTTGGATTTCGGCAATTATGTTGGTCAGTTGTGTGTATCATTCTGTGTGTCTGTGTGTCTGTCTGTTTGTTTACCCTGTGCATCTTCCAATATGTCTCATTGTGGTGTCACACCAACACCCTTCTTAGCGGTCGGGGGTCGAATGTTGGGGTGGGGGCAGGTCAAAACTTTCAAATTGCGATAAAAACGCCATTTTAAGTCCGATTGACTTCCAAGTTATGATCATGACCAAACTCAGTGCTATAAAACTCATTAAACAGGATCACTATCGATTTATAATAACCAAATTGATTTCCAGGTTTTTGTTTTTTCAGAGGTCATGGAGATATGACAAAGTTATTCTGGCAATTCCTTGCTCAACGAGCAATTTCATCTGTCTGTTTGTGTACAGGATATCTCAAAAATTTGCAGCCAGATTTGGATGAAACTTGGTGGAAAGGTTGGGTATGTGATAAGGAAGAATTGATTCGATGTTGGTGAAGATCTGAATCCGGATCTGGATATTAGCATTATTTGATTTTTAAAGTGATTCTTCACCATTGAGAGATCAGGCCAAAAACAATATAGTCCTGTGAAGCATGATATTTCAAAAATGTATGGGGCCCGATATGTTCTCGTGGATCAGGCATTGTGTAGCGGATGTATGCGCTCTACCGAGTAACATTCTTGTATTAGTATAGATTTGTCTGCCCTTTTTCATGTCCGTCTATCTTTTGTCATGGGATTCTCCATTTTCGTCATCCTGTGCCTTCTTATAATAAGCTATTATTCTGTGAACACAAGTTATGTCTGGTGACCCACCATTGCAGATTTTGCACGTGAGAAACTATTTTTGCGCAACTTCAATGGTAAATCCCTGGGGTAAGTTGAAATTGGGAACGTTCTCTGAAAGAGACCAGCAAAATTAACAATTACGACTATTGGGCTGACAGATTATATTTGTATTAATGCACTGTTCCCGATTTTCCAGGAGTTTCAAGGACCTTGAGAAGTTTTCCAGGACTTTCTTGTCCTGGAAAAGGCTTTTTCGTTTTTCCAGGAATTTCAAGGACTGTGCACTCCCTGTCAATTGGCGTAAACCAACCCTGAAAGACCAGACAGAACAATGTCAACCACGCAATCAGCAGAGCTATCCTTCTATCTCCGAGTTTATCTTTGTATTCAACAAGATGATTCTGAAGCACCTTTTCATGGCAATGCTCCATGACTCATCCTTCACTCTTCCTCTTTTCACATCCTGATACTTTTCCACTTTGACCTTCACACCCTGAAAAAATGAGGTTCTGACTGGTCCTCATGCTTTGTATCACCTGAAAATATTGGCATCAGCATGAGGACCTTAGTGTGTGTGTGTGTGTGTGTGTGTGTGTGTGTGTGTGTGTGTGTGTGTGTGTGTGTGTGTGTGTGTGTGTGTGTGTGTGTGTGTGTGTGTGTGTGTGTGTGTGTGTGTTAGTAATGAGCCAATCACTCCCTCAAACATGGTAACTGGGTGGAACAGAAGTACCCACTTCTACTCCTGGTTAATGGTGCAAATGCACCTAGTTCTCATTGGCCTATAATCCAAGTTCTAACCTGGAAAGAGGTGGTACCTCATGCCATGGTGCTGTTTCGGCCATGGAAATGAACCCTCAAGCATTCAGAGACACATCGTAGTTCCCAGAATTCATCATTTCATTAATATGAGTGTCGAATAGACTTCCTATTCCTTGTCTAGAGGGATTGGAGATAAATGTGTTTTGCTGGTTGAGCTAAGTCTTTCCCTCTTAATCTAACTCTATCTTACTATCCAGTGTCTATCCAGTATGCCGTGCCCCCGACACCCCTTGCCCCGAACCTTTAATTCCCCTCACGTCCTCATGCTGTCTTTCAAACCCCGCACTCTAATTCCCCGTAATGCCTTCAGCCTTTATAGTTCAAACATTGCCACAGGTCAAATAACCCTTCATCACTTCCACCCCGTTCAATCCTCAAGTCCTTCTCTCACTTCTGTTCCCCCCTTGCTCACCATGGTTGCACTGATGTTCATACAGAGCCGGCATTGGCTTGGTAATCGCGATCATTCAGCACTTCCATCATGCTGTGTGGTCGATCGGTAAAGTGAGGCAGGTGCACCCCCCTCCCCCTCTGATCAGCGCATGCCCTACTATGTGTCTCTGAATGCTTGGGGTTCATATCCATGGCCGAAACAACGCCATCGCACCATGGCATGAGGTACTACCTCTTTCCAGGTTAGAGCTTGGATCATAGGCCAATGAGAACTAGGTGCATTTGCCCCATTAACCAGGAGTAAAAGTGGGTACTGGTCGATACGTAAAGTGCAGCAGGTGCGCTCCCCTCCCCCTCTGACGTCACACTGTGGCAGGGGAGGGCCAATCAAGGCAGATCGTGAGCGGGTGAGTGAATGTTCGAAAACGGTCATTCTGCCTCACCAGGTGGGCTGTAAAAGCCAGCTCAGGAGCACCATAAGCTGGTCGTTGTCATCAGGAGAGAACCGCTGCATTCAGAACCACTGCCTTCAGGACCACTGCCTTCAGGACCACTGCCTTGTTAGCCACACAGAGTTGCTTCAGACCCGAACCACTTCAGAGCTAACCTGCTGCTTTCAGTTGAACCGCTGCCTTCAGAGGCGAGCCACCTCAAAGCTGAACTGCTGTCTTCAGAGCTGAGCCGCTTTATAGCTGAGCCGATCCGCTTCAGAGCTGAACCGAGCCACGAACCAGGCCAAACTTCCTATCCATCAACCAAGAGTCACAAGAGTTGTGAGGGCGCCCCTGTCGGTCCGCCAACAGCTCATGGTTTGACATCAGGTGAGTTTCCCTGTTACCAGCCTGACCGGAGGAGATCAAGGGTGAAGGCGGCACGTGGTCTCCCAGCACGGCGGCTTCAGCAGCATGCATCAGCATGGCACCAACACACCACTTAATTTCCTGCCTTCCCATCCCTTTCCCCCACTCCAACTTTGGATCAGCGCATGCCCGTGTGTGCCCGTATGGTCAAAAAGAGGTCGCCAGCAAGCCTCAATCTTCCTCTCATTTTCTTTCCTCTGTTTTCACAGAATGAGTCTGATGGTGCCTCGTCTTATGTTTAGTCAAAGATAAGAATGTATAAGTGGGCTCCGTAAGCATTAAAGATAAGTACATTTCTTTGCTGCCTTTAATTGTGATTTTTTTGCTTGAGATCCGTGCTTGTGATTGTAAATTTGGCCTGAATAAATATTTCCTCGTTGTGCTTTACAAATAAATGTACTTACTTTTGAACTGTTAAACACTTCCAACTTGCTTGCTTTTGTCTCTTTCTTCCATTGGTCTGAATCAGTGTGTAAGCATAGATAGATGGGAAGTTTTACCCACCGATTGCTCATACCACTCCCCAACTTTCATCCATGGTTCACTCGGCCATGTGTATTAAATAGACGGATGAATGTTGAGGGTGCAGTTCTCCAATTGGTACCACCAAACCACCAGTTGATAATGCAGTATTATTGGACGCGAGGACCCTGCACGGTCTGGTGGTGTCAATCGGCATCCGTAGTTGATTAGCAACCCGCCAAACAGTGGAGTCATCTGTGGCTGGTGGCCTCAAGTCCAAAGGTCATGGAGTGCCTCCGAGTAACCCCCTCATGGTAACCCCTGACCCCAGTTACGTAACGGTATATTCAGATGTGTAACTTTCAGAGCACTCCTTCCATCTATATTAGATCACCATGGCTGTGTGAACGTTCCTCCCAAAGGAAGCAATTTCAAAACAAGGCGAATGCATGTTTGTGTGTTCTGATAACACATGAAGGAACAATTAAATGATTGTTTCTCCACTGTTCACACAAAAACACCTACAGTAATAGCATTACATTCCTGTGACACGAAAAATTTTTTTTATCAGAACTTGTTTTGAAGGTGTATTTTAGTACTCTGAGACAATTTAAAGAAAATGTGCTTGCATATATGTACGTCGCCAAATGGTGGGGAAATTCCACCACGGGACATTATTCAAAACAGCTGCCATTGGCAAACTGCATGTTCCAGATTTTGACTTCTTCCACGTATAGACTCGATCGAGGTATATTTTTGGGGTTTTTTTAGGCAGGCTGGATGCTGATCTCATTTTACGATGTTAAAAGTCTCTATTACTCTTGGAAATACAAAAATACAACTTATATTGGCATCTATTGGTAATTATCTATATTAATATTTTGGCACGCCCCTTTTTTTGTTACTGCATGAAATGAAACAAGCTTTGACATATATAGTAATGATATTATTGTCTTCCTTAAGAGGCCCCTCAAAATTTGTTTTGATGATTATCTATATTCATATCTATATTAATATTTCGGCACGCCCCTCTTTTTGTTCCACCATCATATTTTTGTACTGCATGAAATGAAACAAGCTTTGACATATATAGTAATGATATTATTGTCTTCCTTAAGAGGGCCCTCAAAATTCGTTTTGATGATTATGGTAGTTAAACAGTTCATGTTCATCCGACTTTTTATTATTCCTACTGCACTTCATTAGAACATAGATTGTGGATGGATGCGCAGATCCCAGGAGAACAACTATAGCTGTACAGAACAATTCATATTATCGATGGATAAAAATGATATTTAATTGATATTATAATAAATTGTTTATTTAAAATATCTTCAAATTTTGTGAGTTTTTAGTTTGTTGTGAAATATTAGGTCCTCGGGTCTCCGCATAGTGGCGTACAGGCTTAAGTCGTACTTCTGTTTACTACCGTAGAAAATCACAGAACCATCCGATTGACATGCTGTTAACAGTTTCAGAATCAGCTAAATTCTACAACATATGAATATGGAGACGAAACTGATCCGGCCAGCTAAAATCTACAAGATATGAATATGTACACGAAACTGATCCGGCATTTTGGATAATTTTAAAGTAGGGTGCCCTGTAATTTTAATGCGCTCTATGGATCCTCCGGAACTCACGAATGGTACACGTTGTGTAGTCACTAAACTACGTGGTAATGTCATCGAAGTGGAGCTACTGCGGGAGAGTCGAAGGGGAAAACCTGAATGATAATCAATGGATAAAAATGATATAATACATTGTTTAAAATACATTCATGCTATCTGTCTTTTACCATATGTTGCCAGTGACGCCCGTTGAAGACGGGCACCTTTACTAGTAAATTCATAAATCAAACTTGTTACACTGTATTGCAAAATACATACAGTACCAGCTAATTTTGCTTTAAACTATTCCAGAGTACCAAAATTCACCTTCAAAACAAGTTCTGCTGAAAATGTTTTCAGGATCATGGGAATGCCACCCCACTAATAGGCC
The DNA here is from genome assembly GCF_056783735.1 of Eptatretus burgeri. Taxonomy (NCBI): domain Eukaryota; kingdom Metazoa; phylum Chordata; class Myxini; order Myxiniformes; family Myxinidae; genus Eptatretus; species Eptatretus burgeri. Next base: position 145,031,264 of record NC_140962.1, on the reverse strand, counting down.
AGGAGCGAGACAACATATCGGTACCATTCCGCCTGGTAAATTTCCCGAATGATTTTTTTTGAGAGATATGTATATGTACAAATTTAAAAAATGGGGGGGGGGCATGTTTTGGGAGTAGCTTAATGGTTGAATTAGATATGTTTCCATAGCAACCATATCACAATACATTGGACATAAAAATGGTATTCTATCAAAATGTCAATTTGTGAATTGAGATATTACTGCACGTATAAATATGTGATAATGCTTTACATAATGGAGGCATGCATTAACTCCTTTTCGAGGTATAGATGACAATCTAAGCGCAACTTGTAGTGCAGCCTCTGTTCAGTATGTCTGGATATATGGCACAATACTCCGCTTGACCTTAGCATTGTGAAACCAGTATAACTGTGTTTTTCTCAAATACTGTACCTACATATCCTGTAATTTGAATTGTGAAATATATATGAAATAAATTCCATCCTTATTCCATAGTGCTGCCTAATTGAGATATTATTCTCGAGTTAAAAACGGGGTGAGCATTTTCTTTTGGGGGGGCATTTTAATACTGTTGCAGCAGGGACTAAAAAAAAAAAGTCACTAAATTAAGGAATTAGCACAACCGGAAATATATCATAGGTTACTACTGTATATATCAAAATATGTTATTGGATCTCGTTTCAGAAAACCAATATTTTCAAGCTGGGAATTTAGTTTGGCTAAAAAAAAAAATTACTTAAAAATTAGATTTTTTGCAAAAAAAAAATAGTCAAAAGTACATTATAGTGCTAAAGTTAAAACGTGGTGAGCTTTATGTCTTTAAGGCTTTTAAGGCTGCTGAAGACCATATTCTTTCTTTAAATAAAATGATGAACATTTCTTTGCAGATGTGAAGACGCGATGATATCAACTGCAGGCCACATCCTTTTGGTATGGACTCAGAATTAGATATATACTCACGAAATGTAGTGGAAAAGAAGATTCTACAAGAGTGTATCATTTGTAAGGAGCAGGGATCGAGCGATGAGTTTTGTAAACCAAAGGATGAGGAATGAGGAATCATGAGAAAAACTTTTGGATGCAGCAGTACTTCAGCAATGTGATCAGATGCTTAAATATGAAAATTATAAGGATGTTCCAGACATTTATTATCACTCAGAATGCAGAAAGAAGTTCTGCCACAAGAAAACTTTGGCACGTCTGAAGAAAGAACAAGACCCTTCGTGGTCAACAGCTGATGGAAATAATAAATCGTCACGAAGAAGTAGTGGAGAAAAGGGAGAATCTTCCAGCAGAGTGTATGCTAAAGTTTGTATTTTTTGTGACAAGATTGGCAAATATATCAAAGGGACCACTACCAGAGAGCCATTAAGTCAAGCAGTTGATCTAAGGTCTGATACAACGATCAGAGAAGTAGTCAGAAAGAAGGGTGACATGAAGATCATATCTTTCGAAGACACGAAGAAGTAGCCAGATCGTAGAATTAATGAAGATTCTTAATAGGGTTGGACATGGTATTTCGTATACACAGCTGGAAGAAATAGACCCAGCTCTTTGCCTTCAGAAACTGGCAACTACAGATGAAGAGGATATAGCTCTACCTGGTGACATTCTGCCGTGCATTCCGACGACTTTGGTGTTTGACAATATAGACAGACTGGAAGAAACTCTCAGTGGAGCAGGTACCTTATACAGAGTTAATGGAATAATTGTCCAGCCAGAAGTTCCAAATGTCCAACAACCAAAGGAGCGCTCACCTGCTGAGAAGGTACAAGCACATAGTATAACTTCCTCACCGTCAGTCCTCCTGCCATACATTGGAAGAAAAAAAAAAAAAAAAAAGACTAAAAGAATCTATGAAGCTTGACTATAATGAAGAACTAGAAATGGCAAGAATTAAAAAAAGTAAAATAAATAAAAATCAGGTGTGGAGCCTACTCAGACAAACAGATGTTAAAATCCAGGAAATATGCTGTTGGACCAGTTTTATCTAATCCAAACACATGATCGTGCACGAGGCACCGCTACGATTGATTTGGAACGGGGTTTTACACCTGGCTCGCAGATCAACATGGAAAAGACATGCCAAAGCTCAATGATACATTTGTTGAAATGGAAAAGCTCCACAGCAATGTCGCACAAGAACAGCTTGATGATATACTTAGTAACAGATATTGTGTTTGTATCTTCAAACTGTTTCACATGTAGTACCTAGACATGTCCTGAGGCACGAACGTGGAGAACTTTCAGCATTTTGGATGAGTTGCATCGATATGGTTGACGTTCTTGGACCGATTCGAGCTTCAAGAGAGGGCAACTTTATTCTTCACTTGGCCATGATACGAGCTATGACACCATGGTGTTTTGCATATGACAGGCTGAATTATGCAAAACATCAACTGGGTGCGGTATTTTGTTCTTCCGCTCTACTAATCTTGTATTTTACTTTTGACGATGAAAAATACATTAAACTGCCAACATTGAGTTATTTGTCTTTGAAGCCAATGGTGCTTGAATGTTAACAAGACATTATTTGCGATTTAAATTATTTTTAAATTTTTTTTTATATCATTTATTTTTAGTGTATATATTTTTTAATTATTTTCAAATATCAAGCTCTTAAATGTGCCTACATTTTAGGAAACATGTACAGAATATGTAAAGCTACTCTATAAATAATGACATACAGTATTTAATTTAAGCCTGGTGTTGGCTTCGTGGTTCGGGTGGCGGCTCGGGATCCCAAGGTCCTGAGTTCAAGCCCCGTTGGCTGCTGAATTAACACCAGGGGGTTGACTCAGCCTGTCATCCTTCCGAGGTCGGCGAAATGAGTACCAGTGTACTGGTCCCGGTGTATGCCCCGGTTAGAATAGGTGTACCATATCCCTGTGTGTCGTAAGAGGCGACCAGGGTTGGCGTCAGGAAGGGCATCCAGCCATAAAACATTTCCTCAAGAAAAAGCCAACCCCTGCACAGCAGGGAAAAATGGCTGTAAAAACGGTCATTTTTTATTTTATACAGTATTTAATTTCAATAGCCACAAGTTTTTCTGCAGAAGGCTAATGTAAGTAAATAATTGTATTTTAAAAAACAAATGATTTTTTATATCATTTATTTTTAGTGTATGGCCATAATATGTATGCTTTAGAGCATAATATGCTCTTATATAATAGGCAGCAATAATACCATGTCTGCATGTATCTATATTATAAAGTAAGAGTGTCTGTCTGTCTGTCTGTCTGTCCATCTCCAAACTTCTCCCTCATTTTTGGGGTTAGCCCCGCCAAACCTGTGGAATGTTTTGGGGTCCCAGTAGGTGTCCGAAGGTGGGTGAAAGGTTTCATAAATACCTCACTGCAATTGTGATTTTCACTTTCGATCCATACGAAGCTTGATTCATGGACCAAGTTGTGAAGTTTTCTTGTTCTCAAAGTTTTGCTCCCAGGGCTCTTTTGAGGATCGTCACCGAGCCCCAGACAGCTTGCAACTGCAGTTATTTTGTAGTAATATTCCCAGGAATGATTTTTAAGATCTCTGTAAGGTTCTTCTTCATCATTCCTGTTGCTCCAATAATCACTGGTGCAATTTTGGCTCTCTTCAGCTTCCATAACCTTTTCACTTCATTTTTGAGATCTTGGTATTTGGCCATTTTCTTAATTTCTGCGTTGTTCAAGCCAAAATCGATGGGTACAGACACCTCGATTAACAATGCCTTCTTTTCCTTTTTGTACGCATTGGCAATGTTTACATGATTTTTATGGAACTGGGACATTGAGAATTTTGCAGATGTGCCATGAGATTATTCTACACACCGTGTTGTGCCGTTTTGTGCGCAGCTGCTCTGACATGACTTTTTTACATCCCGACAGGAGGTGCCTCGTATTTTATGTTTCTACTTTGCAGAAGCAACACTTGCCCAGTTGACTCAGTCCTGACATTTTCTTAAAGCCACTGGTGAAGTGTCCGTGGTCTTGGGAATTTTTAATGATTTGTTCTCCATCCCAGTTGAACAGACGTCTTCTTGGCTATTCCAAAGAGCCTTCTTCGTCTATTCCCAATCTGTCCAACATTTTTTGGGGGGGGATTTTCCGACTCTTTTGTCGTTCTCCCTGTTGTTGGTATGTATTTGTTCATATTTCTGTTTATATATTGATTTTGTATTTTTTGCAATGTTTGGGGCTGAGTTTATAGCCAGGTGTTGGCTTCGTGGTTCGGGTGGCTGGATTGGGATCCTAAGGTCCTGAGTAAAAGCCCCGTTGGCCACTGAATTAACACCAGGGGGTTGATTCAGCCTGTCATCCTTCCGAGGTCGACAAAATGAGTACCAGTGTACTGGTCCCGGTGTATGCCCTGGTTGGAATAGGTGTACCATATCCCTGTGTATCGTAAGAGGCGACCAGGGTTGGCATCAGGAAGGGCATCCAGCCATAAAACATTGCCTCAAGAAAAAGCCAACCCCTGCACAGCAGGGAAAAATGGCTGTAAAAACGGTCATTTTTTATTTTATACAGTATTTAATTTCAATAGCCACAAGTTTTTCTGCAGAAGGCTAATATAAGTAAATAATTGTATTTTAAAAAACAAATGATTTTTTTATATCATTTATTTTTAGTGTATATATTTTTTAAATATCAAGCTCTTAAATGCTCCTACATTTTTGGAAACATGTACAGAATATGTAAAGCTACTCTATAAATAATGATATACAGCATTTAATTTCAATAGCCACAAGTTTTTCTGCGGAAGGCTAATGTAAGTAAATAATTGTATTTAAAAAAACAAATGACGGTTACCATATAAACCATGGTGGTTCTATCACGAAGCAACTCATTAGGGATGTCCCCCTCCCCTCGCCCCCGAATGCAATAACACCAGGAAACATGCACCGCAAACTAAAATGCATTCCTTGAATTTGCCAGGCCAAGTGGTACCAATGACCAATTTGCCAGCTAATACCTTATGGCCTATAAGACAAAAATACACAGGTAGTTTGCAATCCAAAATATTACAAATAAATACCAACCACAATGCAAATATGAATAACCAGGAAAAAAACGAGTCTAATAATATTTTTTATAAAGCATTGCAGTGAAGTCTGATCCAAATAATTTTAAAGCAATATATGTATTTGTATATTGTAATCAGTAAAAAAGTGTGGTAGATAAAAACATTAGAAAGGAAATAACTTGCACCAAAAACTTTAACATTTTCACGCTCACGCTGATGCTGACGCTCACGCTCATGCCGGGGGTATCGCTATCGCTCTCTGTTCTTCGAACAGGCGAGCTAAAAACTGAATGGTACACTGATGCACATGCAGGGGGTTCCAAAAAAAAATAAAAAATGTATACACAGTTTGAATGTTAACAAGACATTAAAAAATGTGGATAGAAATGTGATAATTTATACTATGGTGTGATCATTCCAGTAGATGGTGTTAGTGTTGTGTCATATACATCGGCACATTGAATTATAGGCACAAATTCAAAATGGCGGAATCACATCTGATGTTTGAGCAACGTAATTTCATTTTGAAGTGTTATTGTAAAATAGAGACTGTAAGAATGTTAAAGATTTGTCGTACCACTTTCTAACTCGTACAACAAAACAGGACTTCACCAGCCAGAAGGCTCAATTGTCAGGGATGCTACACATGTATAATCCAAGGAACTGCACTCCACCTCTCACCATTGTGTTTTGGGCGGTGGAAACTGTCTATACGGAGCAGTGTCACAAGATTTTGGGGAACACACAGGATTGCCATATTATTGTACATTTTAAAAGAGACAATGAGATGATAAAAATGCAACATGCGACTTTAATCACCTCAAGGACCTCCATTCAATTCAACGTCTTTCATCAAGAAGAACCAGGATGGTTTGTCCCATTAAAATTCCAAATGTGATGGATCAGATACTTGGAACAATAACCATTTGAATGTTTCAACTTGTCTGATGCATGACAGTTCAAAAGATTACTTCAACATGAGGACTATGTCTTCAGGAGACACAAAAGAAGAAATACATTTTGTTAACACCATCCTTAGATCATGGTATCAAGGAACAGTGAAAGGGCAGAGCAGGTGAAGACTTTCAAGATCAAGTCCAGTATTTATTTTAAGTCAGTTTGCAGAAAAGCTCACCATGAGGGAGAGTTCTGTGTTAAACCTCTTTTTTGTCTACAAATTCTAGACTCACACAAAGTAATGATTCCAATATGGTGGAGGAAGTGAAGGAAGTGGAGGTAGGACACCATTTGAGGAGAAGTCACCATAACAGTATGTGCAACGATACTGTTGAGAGTTGTAGTTCAGGAAAGTAGAGTAAGGATGTTGGATTTCAGGAAGGCAAACTTTCAGGGTACGAGGAAAGAGCTGGGTGCTGTAGATTTGGAGAAGAAAACTAGAGGTCAATCAGAAAAAAACGAAATGGGCAACCTTCAATGAGTAAATGTGGAGGGTGTAGAGTAAGTCTAATCCAAAGGTGGAAAGAGACAGACCATGGTGGTGGAACAGCGAGTGAAAGAATGATAAGCAGAAGGCATTTATTATGTATAAAACAACAGGACTGGAGTCAGACTCGTTTCAATACAGGATGAAACAGAGGTTCGTTGAGACAATAACGAGGGAAACCAAAAGAGAATATGAAAAGGATATGGCCAATGTTAAACATAATAACAAGGCATTCTTTGCTGACATAAGAGGTAAAGAAAAATTTAAGAGAAGTGTGGGTGCTTTATTTAATAGCACAGGGAGATTGGTGAGTGATGAAAATGACACTGCAGGCTCATTAAAGATATTTTGCTGCAACCTTTACACAAGAACAGTCAGGAGAATTACCAATAGATGCGGATATCTATCTCGGGGGTGAGCAATTGCTTTTAGAGGAGATCCAAGTAAGAGTTGATGATCTGAAGAAGCAGAATCAAAATCCAAGAGAAGATAAAGCTTCAGGGTGGGATAATAATCATCCAAGAGTATTGAGGGAGGTGGCAGAGTAGATAAGCGTGGTGTTAGCGGATATCTTTAACAGCTCGTTGGAGTCAGGAAAGGTATCAGAGGATTGGAGAGTACCAAATGTCACACTTTTTAATGAAGGATCCAGCAAAGAGTTGGGGACTAATTCCTTCAACTTCAGTTGTGGGGAAGGTGTTGGAGACGTTACCGTAAGGAACAGACAGGGAACCATTTGAATAAGTTCAAACTAATTAGAGGTAATCAGCAAGTCCTTTGTGCTTCCAGTCTTGCTCTATGGTTGTGAGACTTGGACTCTGACCAAGGATCTGAGATGGAGACTTAACTCCTTTGGTACCAGGTCTCTTTGGAGTTCCTTGGCTATCGCTGTTCAGACTTTGTGTTCAACGAGTGATTGCGGAGAGAGACCGAAATGAGATTTGTTACTTGTATAGTCCATGAGTATCAGCTGCGGCTGTATCACATGTGGCTCATTTTCGTGATGTTGATCCTGCTCACAAATGCCTGGTGTTGGCTTAATGGTTAGTGTGGTGGGCTTGGAATCCTAGGATCCTGAGTTCAAATCCTGCTTAGCTGTTGAATTTATACCAGGTGGGGTTGACTCTGCCTGTCATCCATCCGAGGTTGACAAAATGAGTGCCAGCTTGCTGGTATCCTGTGTCAGAGCGGCGACCCATCCAGGATTGTTCCCAATAGCCAAGGACACTGCTTCGGCAGCACCAATGCTCTGTATCGAGTATGGTCCCAATGGATGGATGGATTCTGCTCACCAGATTCTCTCATGGAGGGAGCCTCGTGGGTGGAGGAGGCCAATGGGCTGACCATGTGCCTCATGGTCGCAGCAGGTTGATCAGCATCTCAAGGAGATGGGGATGGGCCAGGCATCTACCTAGGGGTGGCCAAAGGCCCCATGAGTACTGGCAGAAATGGGACGCAGCAACGTGCTACTCTGGCACTTGCTCCCATAACTGATCTGACTTGATTATTCATAATACACAACGATTTGGATAATGGGTGAAAAAGTCGTCTTTCCTCTTTTGTCGGTGACACCAAGTTGGAGGTAATCAAATGTAAAACCAAATACTGCATTGAAGTCATCAGAAGGAATGTGAATAAGCGATGAACAAAGATGGAGTCATCAGTGGGACCCTGGATCGGATTCGAGTTTCAACCGCTACTTCACAACCCGGATAAAGGTAGATGAGCTGATGGCAGAGATGGGGGTGATCAGATCCAGGAATGTCGACATCCTTTCATAGATTTGGCAAAAGATTTGTAGAAGCAGTTAAACAGAAGGAAATGTATGGTGCTGTGGTTTGTTCAGAACAATGAAAATGGAGATTGCATCATGCAAGGAGTCTTGGAGCATGCAACACAGGAGAAGGATGTAGGGGTTGTAATAGATGGGGGGGGGGATGCGGGAGGGGTTTGGGGTGGGGATGAAAGCAGACAGTGCAGTGCCAGGCAGCTTTCAGTAAAACTAATGGTGTTTTGGGTTTTATTAGTTGGTGTACAAATTATATTATGTCTCTAAAGAGGTAGCATTAACACTGTACAGTTATTTAGTGAGGCTTCTTCCAGAATATCGTGTTCAGTTTTGGTCAACACACCCGAGGAAGGACATAGCTGCCAAAGAGAGGGTTCAGTGTTGAGCAGCTCGATTGTTTCCGGGGATATCTCGACTCAGCTACAGAGCAACTGACAGAGACAGAACTTTCTACTATTACAAGGAGATGTTCAAGATAATGAAGAGAATAAAGAGAAGTAGTGTGGAAGAGTTGTCTGCAGTATTGACAGTGACAGGACCAGGGGTCACAACTTGAGTGTGGAGAGGAAAGTTAACACTACGCCATTCTTCTTCTTCTTTGGTGTGGCAGCTTGGCTGCCAGGTAGCTATCATTTTGTTGGGGCACGGCTGTGCCGCTGATGCTGTGCCTCCCTACCAGGATACTGGTACTCATTTCACCAACCTCAGAAGGATGACAGGCTGAGTCAACCCCACCTAGTGTTAATTCAGCGGAAAACGGAGCTCAAACTCAGGACCCCGAGATCCCAAACCAGCCACCTGAACCACTAAGCCAAAACGGGGCTTGCAATGACATTAAGATAGAGATATTTCACGCAGCAAGGGGTTAATGAATGGAATGGTCTCCTTAAAAAATGATGGTGATGGCAGAGTACATGGGTGTGAACTACAATTGGATAGATACCGAGAAACAGTGGGGATAGCGTGGTAGAGAGGTAGCCAGAGATACATGGACATTGGCACGATTGTGCAGGTTTGATGGGCCTCATCACCTCCTCCTGTGTTCCTTGTGTTAGTCATTGTGTAATCCTCACATACAATTTGAGTGAAGTAGACATTTGGCATAAAGAGCGAGTTATAAATCAACTTTATGAACCAACGAGAAAGAAGTGACAAAAATATAAAAATAGTAAACACAAACAAGGAAAACCAGAAAAACCTGCTGCTTCACTCAAACAGTTTAACTAAACCGTTCCACACACTCACACACCCCAAACATTTTTCCCCAACAAAGTATGAACCGTCTTGTGCCATGAAACAGCTTGTTCATCAATTCGGACACAGGTTCACACCCACGGAAGATTTCCCACGAGTCATCAATTAATTTCTTAATACACTAGGAAAAAAAAGAAAAAAAAGAAGACATTTCTTTTTAAAAGGCTCTGAAAAAAAAAAAGAAATCTTTAAAAAGGAAAACTTTTTTGACTGTTTCTCATTCCTCTGCCTGGTTAAATGATGTTGGTAAAACTGATATAGAGCAAAACCATCACGAGGCGACTATTCAGGGACAAAACAACACAAGTACAAGCAAAGGGTTGGAACAAGACTTCAGTACGAGCAATATTTATCACACACACACACACACACACACACACACACCTGGAAATAGAAAAGGTAATGAACGGCTCATTTTATGACTATCGGTCTCCTTGGTCTTCCTGTCTGAAGACCCCACTAAGAATGATGGGAATTCTTGTGTTCAAATCACCTGATCATTTTGTCCAGCATTCTTCAATTAAAATTTCACTGATTATTATCTTAATTGATCTCGTCTTGTACATAATATCTGCAACAACCTCCTTTTCTCGCTCACCACATTGTATCATAAATTTAAAGGACATATTACAACCCATTTAAAACCTGAAGGGCCACAATTAATTAATATATCTCTCCTCCTGTGTTACACAAACAAACATGGTTTTCAACATTTCAAATTAAAAAAAATAAAAAAAATTTATTTTATTTTACAATTCAGTAACAGAAGCATCTTTCCATTTACCTGTCGTGATGAAGCTGCTTTCAAACTGCACGACGATCAGGTGTGCGTTTCACTTCCAATCAGCTTGCTATCGCATGCCAAGCCAGCCGTTCCTTATCAGCCGTTTCGCTGGAGTGCTTGCTTGAGTGCTAAACACCCTTGGCGAGTGGTCAATAAGCTGATTTGAAATGGAACACTCCATATCTATATATATGAAGCAAAGCAAGTACGTCAATTTCGTGACATCACATAGGAATGCATTGACGTCATTTACTTAAAGTAGCGATTTGATTTTATCGGGGTTCTCAAGTCCAACACAAACTCTCAGCCACTTTGTGCTACAATATACAGCTGATAAAAGAAAAAAAAAATGTAAAAGGATGTCGGGTTGTTCCTCCAAAAAGTATGTAAACAAGGGTCACCATTGAGAGATAGGGTCAAAAACGATATATAGCAAGATATCTCAAAAATGCATTGGGCCCGAAAGGTTCTCGTGGATCAGGCATTGCGTGGCGGAGGTATGCCCTTTACCGAGTGCCCTTCTTGTTTATGTTTTCATCACTAGATGTTGGAACATTGCTGCGGGGGATTTGCTTCCATTCAGCCAAAAGAGCACGAGTGAGGTCGGGTACTGATGTTGGGCTGATGAGGTCTTGCTCACAGTCGACGTTCCAATTCATCTCAAAGGTGTTCGATGAGGTTGAGGTGAGGGCTCTGTGCAGGCCAGTCAAGTTCTTCCACACCGATCTCAACAAACCATTTCTGTATGGATCTCACACCTGAACCATGAAAAACAGCCCCAGACCATTATTCCTCCTCCACCAAACTTTACAGTTGTCACTGTGCATTCGGGCAGGTAGCGTTCTCCTGGCATCCACCAAACCCAGATTGGTCCGTCGGACTGCCAGACGGTGAAGCGTGATTCATCACTCCAGAGAACGCGTTTCCACAGCTCCAGAGTCCAATGTCGGTGAGCTTTACACCACTTCAGCCGACACTTGGCATTGCGCGTGGTGATCTTTGGCTTGTGTGCGGCTGCTCGACAATGGAAACCCATTTCATGAAACTCTGGACGGACAGTGCTTGTGTTGACGTTGCTTCCAGAGTCAGTTTGGAACTCGGTAGTGAGTGTTGCATCTGAAGGCAGACGATTTTTCCACGCTACGTGCTTCAACACTCGGTGGTCCCGTTCTGTGAGCTTGTGCGGCCTACCGCTTCGCGGCTGAGCTGTTGTTGCTCCTAGACGTTTCCACTTCACAACTAAAAGGGCACTCGGTAGAGCGCATACCTCTGCCCCATGAGAATATATTAGGCCCAATACATTTTTGAAACATCATGCTGTATGTATATCGTTTTTGGCCCCATTTCTCAATCGTGAAGAATCACTTAAAATATTAAATAACGCTCGTTCCCAGATCTTCACCAAAATCGAATCACTTCATCCTTGCCACACACACAACCTGTCCACCAAGTTTTATCCGAATCTGTCAACAACTTCTTGAGATGCGCAACATATCGGTTTCACCGCTATCTCTCAATGGTGAAGAATCACTTCAAAAATTATCAGATCCGAATTTGGATCTTCACCAAAATTGAATCAATTCTTCGTCACACACCTAACATGTCTACCAAGTTTCGTCAGGATCCATCCACAACTTTTTGAGATATCGTGCTTTCTATCGTTTTTGACCCGATCTCTCAATGGTGAAGAATCTCTTTAAAATTCTCGTTGTCAGATCCGGATCTTCACCAAAATCTAATCAGTTCATCCTCGTCACACACCCAAGCGGTCCACAAAATTTCATCCGGATCAGTCGACAACTTTTTGAGATATCCTGCACACAGACAAACAGACAGAAAGGGGTGAAAACATAACCACCTTCACTTTCGATGGTGGAGGTAATAACATCACTTACAGCTAGCTGACCGGAGCAGCTCTATCAGGGCAGAAATTTGATGAACTGACTTATTGGAAAGGTGGCATCCTATGATGGTGCCACGTTGAAAGTCACTGAGCTCTTCCGTACGGCCCATTAGACTGCCAATGTTTGTGTATGGAGATTACAAGGCTGTGTGCTTGATATTATACACCTGTCAGCAAAGGGTGTGGCTGAAATAGCCGAATTCACTAATTAGAAGGGTGGTCCGTTTACTTTTGGTCATGTAGTGTATACTGTACTTATTACCGAGTGCAGGGTAGTGGTCCTCGGATGTCCATAGCCATCTCCCCCCCCCCCCCTTTTTAGCAGTATAGGCATCGCATGCTCGACACCAGTCCTGCATATCACACCCCATATTAACCCAATAAAACCTCTGACGGATCAAAGATGTTGTCTTTGTCATGCCCAAATGTCCACTGGGGTGTGTAACGTGCACTTGCTAAAAAAAAAAGTCATTTTAATTTTTCTGTGACTATTCCCAGACAATAAGTTTTCTCAGAGGGAATGTCTACCCATTTGCAATTCATGTTGTTTCCTTTCAATTCCAAAACCTTCCATCGAGCCAATTATGCCTCCGTCTGCACAATGAGAAGCAATTTCCTCCCCACGAGGTCTGTTACCCACTCGCACACCAGGCCCAGCATGGAAACCTCCATCTGGGCCATGCTCCATTCCAAAGTACCAAATTTGTCCGCTGCAGTTAGTGCCGATGTTGGTTGCACCACCCGCGCTGCGCACGAGTGCATCAGCGTTCCCATAAGCCTTCCCGACACGATGGGCCACGTTAAAATCGTACTGCTCCAACTTCTTCAACCGACTAGCAATTTCACCCTCGGGTTCCTTGAACCATAAGTGCCATTCAAAGGAGTCGTCGTCCGTTCCGACCCCAATTTTTTCCCTGTACAAATACGAGTGGAAGTGGGTCAACGCAGACAGCATAGCCAATAACTTTATGAGGCCTATGCATGGTCCAGCTATAATACACGATCACTCCTTCCAAGCCCTCCTGTGCTTTGAAGAAAACCGCTCCCAATCCCTCTTGGTTTATATCCGTGTGCAGTGTATAAGGCCAGTCTTGTATGGTGGGCTTAAATGGGTGCAGATGTCAACACCCCATTAATTTAACGAAGGCATCATGGCAGTCCTTTGTCCAATTAAACCGTCCCTTTCTCCGAAAGTCGTTGGAGAGGCATGGCAATCTCTGAAAACTTTGCCACAAAATGCCACTAGTAGGAGCAGAGTCCCAAAAATCCATGCACCACTTTAATTTTATGAGGTACGGGCTACTCCTCTACTGCTCTCAGTGTGGATCTGACGTTTTGCCCAGCCCATGTGTCCAATATTCTTGGAGGGCAAGGAGAAGAGATCTAAATTGCGGTTGATTCGTTTGTGAAAGGCCTTCTGCTGGGCCACCTCTAAATCTACATTACTACAATGGACCATCTCACAAATTGGATCGGGCCAATTCCTACTAGACTCGACACTCCCCACCCAATGGCAGGTCTTCCGACCCCACTTGCAGGAAACCCCAGCCCACTTAGTTTTACACCCGCTGGCAGCTACAAAATCCAACCCTATTAGGCATCCAAGCTTGTACTCAATTTTAATGGGCATAATTTCAGTGAGGAAAGCACACCGTATGATGGGAGCCGTTGCTCCACAAGCTAGCTGCAAACTATGGTCTTGGTGGATGTTATCCAAGCTGTTCACACTCGGATCCAGGACCAAAGGGCTGATTGTGTTGCTTGCGCATGGGTCCACTACGGTGTCTTCCCTTAATTATGCCTTCCATTTTACATCGAATTGTCAAACCACCAGTTCCAATTTGTCCACAAAAGACTATTTGTCAGGATCTTGAAGGCTCTTTTCCATCTACCAATGATGATGCAGCTTTGTATGCTCGGCAATTACTGGTTTATATGTTTCTGGAGGGGTGTGGCGTCAGTGGCCAGCTATTCCAGGCACACTGGTAGGAGTTGATGATCCGATGGGTTGTGCTCTCTTGAGGAGTTGATGATTCAAGACCTGCAGCCTCTTTCTTTATGACCCAACCGGTCACAGTTTCACCATCTCACCTGGTAAGGTGCACAACTAATAAATTACAAATCTCCCCCCCACCACCCACCCCAACGAGCCTAATTGGTGTACCTGTTAATGTCCTATCAGTTTGCACCATCGGAGCCACCTGCCATAGTTCCATTCCCACTAGCCCCTTGTCAATAATATCCTGTCTCTGGCTGCCCATGACCATTTTCCCAGGCCCATTGTATACCGCTGGTCCCACCTATCATACCGAGATCAGCGGAGGCTCGATCCCCCACGGTTCACTACGTCCCAACGAGCTCTGGTGTCAGATACTTCACAAAGGGTGGCCGGGAGCCACACTGACAGGGGAGCCCATAGGTACGGGTCCAGCATGGCCTGTATACACTCTCCTGGGTGTGTGCTGCCATGTCCGAATGCAAGATCCTCACCAAGTGTTGAATGTCATGCGACAATTCCCTTATCGATTCATCAGGCTTCCGTTTTCTCACCGCGAGCTGAGGTTTAACAAGCTCACTTTGCTGCTCGATACCAAATCGGCTTTTTAGGGCTGAAACGAGGATCAAGGACGGCTGGGCCTTCAGACATGGTCGTCAAGACCGACGCCGTGCAATTCTGTCACCAAAAGTGCAACGCCTTACTCCTGGCCCCAGCTGTTTCCATGCGCCACAGCAGAACTGCATGAGGAACGCTGCCAGGTTGCTTTTACCCTCATATGGCACCATAGGAATCTGTCCTGGAACCCTGAAGCACGAGCCTCAAACGCCGGTCCTCGTGGAGCCATCATGAAGCTCGTACCCCCACCCCCTCTGAGGGGGGAGGATACCACCCGTCAGTCAGACTAGCTACCGTGCCGGCAATTCACCCACTCCCTCTCCTCTTTTTGTTTGTTCATTCCCTTGGTACTTATCCCCCTGTCGATTCAACTTGGCTCTTCAGTGAGCCTCGCTCCTGTAAATAAAGAAATAGAAATCATCTCGATAACCGACAAGTGAATTTAAATGGTTTATTTGAACCATATCATCTTGAAATTTCTTCAAAATTAACTTAAAGGCATAAAGATGTACAAAGAACATATTTGGCAAAATAAAGGAATATCTAGTACTTATTTTCACACCCATCAGATCATCATCAAAAAACAATTATTCAACAATGAAAATAACAAACAGAAACCAGTCTTGTGTCCTACATTTACAATATTTGACACAAATATGTAAGTTTCTCCTTTTCAGTGAATCTCCACTGTTAGTAGTAAATTATATGGAAGAAATGGAGTAAATAGGTCATTCGTGAGTCATATACTTCCCTTACCACGCTCAGAAAACCTTGAAAGACAAAGATATTATTGTCGTGTTCAGCGCTGAATGACATCGGCCACTGAATGGATGGACCGAACAGCTTTTAGCTCCCTTGGACTGCGTCAATTAATAACAGTGTTGCGCACACGGGAATCGCAGAAACACACGAGAACCTTCATCTAATTTAAGGCGTTTATTTCCCAACAAATAAATAACCAGGGCATGATGATCCGGATCTGGATCTTCACCAAAATCGAATAATTTCTTCCTTGTTACATTCTCAACCTCTCCACCAAGTTTCGTCCAAATCAGTCACACAACTTTTTGAGAAATTGTGCGATATATTGTTTTAGCCCTGTCACTCCAATAGTGACGAATCACTTAAAAACAAATTATCGGATCCAGATTCGGATATTCACTAAAATCAAATAAATTCTTCCTTGTCACATGTCAAACCTGCCCACCAAATTGTCCGAATCCATCCACGTTTTGAGATATTTTGTGCACAAACAAAGAAACAGAGACAGACAGATAGGGGTGATAACATAATCTCCATCCATCTTCGGTGGGTGGAGGTAATAATTATGAAGCATGTTCACTTCCTGAATAATAATTAATTAAGGCAATAACGTTTCAAGTTTGATCGATGCAGCCATTATGCCTTTCAGCACACATTTTGGCTGCTTGGTGTGGCTGTACAGACTTATGTCTCAGCCTACGAAGGGTCTATGTAATTTTCTGTGACCTTTGGTAATTTTCAGTGACTGTCATTGTTTGGCATATTTTTGTTACAGCCAGCCATTTTGCTTACCCAAAGAGGCTGTAGGGCCTCGGCTGTTTGACAGGGGTGACTGATGGCACTCAGAGTAGTCGTGCCAAGAAGGTATATTGCCAGGGTTGTGCGTCTGCCCGCTTGCTTTCTCCTCACTGGTTTGCTTCATAGCGTGCTGTCGCTCGGGATCGCTCACAGGGGGAAGCATGCGCAACAAAACCTCGGATCTCTCATTGCTTGTAATCTCCATTTGCGAGTTTCAGAAGGTGAAATAAAGTTCTCCCAGAACTCAAAATCTCCACCTCCTTCTTCGGTAAAGGATCATTATTCATGAACCGAACTGTGAAACTTCATTCTCAAGAGTCTCGTTCCAAAATCTTCACTGAACCTCCGACAACCTCCACTTGCAGCCCGTTAGTAGTGATAGTCCCCGGAATGCTTAAGTACTCAGTAAGGGTTTTCTGAATTATTCTTGTTGCTCCGACTATCACTGGTACAATTTCAGGTTTCTTCAATATCCAAATCCTTTTGACCTCATTTTTCAGATCATGGTATTTGGTAATTTTCCTGATTTCTGTCGCATTTAATCCAAAGTCATTGGGAACTGAAACCTCGATCAACAATGTTGACTTTTCCTTATTGCATTTGAGCATTATCTCTGGATGCAATGATTTGTTTGCAATTTCCACACTTGACGGGATCATCTTGTCAGGCGTGAGCATTATATGTTCATTTTCAAGGATCGGATTTGGTTTGTGTTTCCATGATTGTTTTGGGACAGGAGTGTTGAAATGTTTACAGATGTGCCAGTGGATTACTCTGCAGACTCTGCAGACAGATTAAATCTGTCATGTATTTTTGTGCACAGCTGTTCTGACATGAGTTTTTTTTTTTTAACATCCGAAATGAGGTAGCTGGTACTTTGTTTCTTCCCGCCAAAACCTGCATTTGTTTGATTGGCTCAATCCTGCCATTTTCTTCAAGGCATTAGTGTAGTGTCCTTGATCTTGGGCATTCATGATGACTCATTTTCCATCCCAATTAATTTGACCTCTTCTTAGCCTTTCCAAAGAGTCTTCCTTGTCGATCCCTGTCCTGTTAAGTTCATTTTAAAATCTTCCTGCTCTTTTGTCGTTCTCCCATTTGTCAGAGTATATCTGCTGATATTTCTTTCCCCGCCGTTGCAATCGCCGGGGCAGTGTTTGTTTCTGTTTCGCTTTCCTGTGTGATATCCATTATTTTCACCTGTTTTTGGAAGTTTTTTTTGTGAAAATGATTAAGGATCCCTTTTCTAGTCTGTTGTTTTTATCTTTCTTTGTCGATGAGCCTTCCTTGTTATCTCCATTTGCGGGTTTCAGAAGGTGGGTGTAAGTTCACCCAGAACTCAAAATCTCAAAAAAGAGGAAGTGTAGTGTTCCTTGGTCTTGGGCATTTTTTTTTTCTTGCTCCTGTACAAATCCCTTTCGATAGTCTGTTGAGCTTTTCACATACTCCGCTAGTCCTTCACACACAGGACTTTATCTCATTGGTTTGGAAGGGGGAACACCAACAGCAGGGCCGAGGGAGAAAATAAAGACAGGCAACAAGGGATGAGGGGTCGGAGAGAATGCAGGGGGTGGATAACATGGATACGGAAGCAAAGTTTTGGTGCGTATTCTTTTATGCACAATGTGTATTCTTTTATGTACAGATAAATTTGAGGACTGATTAAATGCCTTGTTGCACACAGAACACGTGTAAGGCTTCTCTCCGGTGTGTATTCTTTGATGTACTGATAAATATGAAGAAGAAGCGAATCCCTTATTACACACAGTGCACCGATGTGGCGTCTCATGCGTGTGTGTTCGTTGATGTCTGGTTAAAAGTGATGAACACATATAGGCCTTCTTGCATTTTGAACACTTGAACGGTTTCTCTCCAGTATGCAAACTTTGATGTAGAGATAAATATGAAGAAGAAGCGAACCCCTTGTTACACACAGTGCACCTGTGTGGCATCAAACCTGTGTGTAGTTTTTCACCTCTTTTAAAAGAAGATGAGGTGATGGCTTTGTTGCAAACAGAAAACCAGTGTGGCTTCTCACTTCTTTGGATCTCCTGTTGCAAGATCTTTAAACATTTGTCGCAGTAGTCATCGTTGTTGATGTTTTGAGGCACATTTCTAAATTTGCCAACATCCTGACAAAAAGTCCCTGTCGGGCGATTGAAAGAAACTTCTCTGTTCACCAATTCGGAACACTTGGCACAGGAAAACTTTTCCAATTTGATCTCTGCAAACAGAATTCACCAAAAAAAATCACTAAATCACTTTTACCATGAAAGATATTCCATTAAAAAAAACACTATATGTTCTGTCCCACTGTCTTTCCTACCGAGCAGGCGAGTTATTGCTGGCATCCATAACTCATTACAAATCTCTGCCAACTCTGTCTTCTTTCTGGTATTGCACCTTCTGCCATTTCATACACTCTACAGGCCGACACCCACCCATACAACTACCCTCACCCCAAATTTTGCTTCCATATCCATGTCACCCACCCGCTGCATTCTCCCCGATCACTCATCCCTTGAATTGGGTTTCATCCAGGTATAAGAATTGGGTTTCGCCATGATTCCAGGCTGCCCCACACTCTCGTAGCACGGCCCAGCGCAGAGCTACCGTCCTCAAGCGATCCTCCAAACCAAGCCTCCGAGTAGCCAGATTACAGGCGCATGCCACTACGCCTGGTATAAATAAATGCATTAAATCTGAAATGGAAAAAGTACTCAAATATGGTACGATTCTGGGTGCTTGAACATGTATCTATTTTAATTTTAATTGACATAATCATATCTTTTCTCCATATTGAAAGATGTCGAGCTGTTTAGTAAAGATATGATAAGCAGGCCAACCTTTTAAATAAGCATTAATTCAGTATAAAAGAGTTGCCTATCATTTAAAAGCTATCTTGCTTTCTAAGGGATTTTTTTTATGAAAGGCACCAGCAAGTTGGACAGGGAATATGATTTCAGTATAACTGGAATGTGGGTCTAAGGAAATGTCCAGATGTATTCACTAAAGGCCCTGTCACACCTTGACGTTTTAGTCAGCGTATGGCAAGGTATCAAAATGTATGTAAAACGCTGGCATACGCTGAACTATTGATGGTTTTTTTTCCAGTTTTGGACGTATTCATAACAAGTTGGACGTATGCATAACGTATTAGTAACGTACACAGAACGTTTCGATAACATATAGATAACTTATATCAACGAATGCTGAGCGTGTTGTTGGCGTTCACAACCTATGCCCAACGATAGTCTAACTTATGCATAGCGCGGCAGCATATCGCCGACGATCACATGGCGTAGAGCCGTAGGCTATTAATAGGCTGCGGCTCGACGATTCAAATCATAACCGCACTAGACATCGAAGTGTCAAGCCACTGTCACACCTTGACGTTTTAGCCAGCGTATGCCGACGTATGAAAAATTTGCCGAATACGCTGGCACACGTCGAATACGTTATGGGTAAGTTTTGTATACGTTAAGAGCACGCTGAAGCATGCTGGCATACGTCGTAGTACGCCGGCAAATTTTCAGCATGTTGAAAATTTTTCGACGTATGGCAGCGTATGACACGTTCCGTATACGCTGGCCATAAGTTGGAGGCACGTTATGCGATCGTTGACACACGTTACTTGTAAGTTACTCATAAGTCGAAACACGTCGAGGTAATGGTTAGCGTCAGTATTCCAGACTCCCTGGTTTTTAAAAAAAAAAAAAATTTCTTTGGTATGACGGTGATGTTGACACTTCGATTTCCAGTGCGGTTACGATTTAAATCGTTGAGCGGCAGCCTATTAATTATATTATAATCGTACAAGAAATCGAAGTGTCAACATCACAGTCATACCAAAGAAAAAAAAAAAAAAAAAAGAAAAAAAAAAGGGAGTCTGGAACACTGACGCTAAAGGCCCAGCACACCTTGACGTTTTAGCCAGCAATGGCAACGTATTAAAATGTATGTAAAATGCTGGCTCACGTTGAACTTTTGATGTTTTTTTTTAAAGATTCGGACGTATTCATAACGACTTGGTCTTATGCATAACGTATTACTAACGGACACAGAACGTTTCGTTGTGTTATAGATAACTTATACCAACGAATGCTGAACCTGCTGTCGGCCTTCACAACCTATGCCCAACGATAGTCAAACTTATGCATAGCGCGCTGCACGCATCGCCGACGATGACGTGGCGTAGGTTATGAAAAGGCTGCCGCACAACGATTCAAATCATAACCGCCACAGATATGGAAGTGTCAACATTGCAGTCACACGTTGGCGATCTTGCCAGCGTAAGCCGACCTCTGAAAAATGCGTCTAAAACGCTGGCGCACGTCGAATACAGTATGGGTAAGTTTGGTATGCATGAATAGAACGCTAAAGTACGCTATCATACGTCGTATTAAATGGAGTAAGTCTTGTAATTTTAAACATGTTGAAAATTTTACGACGTACTTGCCGTATGACACACGCTCCGCATGCGATGGGAATAAGTTGTACGCACGATATGCGATCGTTGACACACATTGACACACGTTACTTGAAAGGTACTCATAAGTCGAAACACGTCAAGGTAATGGTTAGCGTCAGTGTTCCAGACTCCCTGTTTTTTTTATTTTTATTTTTTTTTCTTCGGCATGACGGTGTTCAGTGTACTGTGGGGGAAAAATTTATATTAATGTATTTTAAATTGCAACAAATGGAGTTTCAGAAATGTAACTTTTATGCTACAAGTTGATTTGGCTGTCATTTCTGGCCAAAAGACTTTTGCCCAAAATGATAAGAAATGTGTTGTTCTGGAGCAGAGTGATCGAGCTGATAAATGAACCTTTGCTTAGAAAATGTACGAAGTGGCTTTTCGTCTAAAGGACACGTCTACAGTCTGGGTGAATATTCCCCAACCTCTCTCTCACGAAAGTATAAAATGCTTTGAAATCTAAAAGTTTTGAGTACAAACACGTGAGGAAGTATAGTTTCTCAGTGGCTTGTACTCCTTGGAACTGACCAAGTACCAAGTTAGAATAAAACTCTCTGATGTAATGTAGAGGTGAATTGAATCGGGTTGGTCTAACTGTTAACTAAAGTAAGAATAAATGAAATAGAACCAAATAATATTGCAATCAAATGGGGATTCTTAAGTTCATTGTACAAGGGAGAGAAGTGTATGGTGTATAATTAGGAAATAAATTGTTTCACAAGGAAGGACTTGTGTGGACATCAGTTTTATCAGTGTCGATAGGGTTTTTGTAGGATTTTATAATCAAATCGGACAAACGTTAAACTCTGTCTGAAGTCAAATAGGATTCCACAATCGGCCAGTTAGAATCCTTCAGGAGGACAAAGATCACAACAAGGTGGGTTTCAAAAAATCCACATCAGTACAGTGCGGTTATGATTTAAATCGTTGAGCGGCAGCCTATTAATTATATTATATTATAACCGCACTAGAAATCGAAGTGTCAAAATCACCATCATACTGAAGGAAGGAAGAAAAAAATAAAAAATAAAAACCCGGGGAGTCTGGAACACTGACGCGAGCCATTACCTTGATGCGTTTCGACTTATGAGCACCTTACAAGTAACGTGTGTCGATGTGTGTCACCGATCGCGTAACGTGAGTACAACACGTTACTCATAGGTTAGAAATAAGTTTCGGGTACGCTAAACATTACCTCGACGTGTTTCGACTTATGAGTAACTTACAAGTAACGTGTGTCGACGTGTGTCAACGATGGCGTGACGTGCCTACAACTTATGGCCAGCGTTATGCGGAATGTGCGAGTCATACGCTGGCACAAGTCTTAAAATTTCAAGCATGGAAAATTTGAGGACAACCGAAAAGTACAACGTTTAAAGCCAGCGTACAACGACGTATGGCAGTGTTTTTCAGCGTGCTCTCAATGTTATCAAAACTTACCCATAACGTATTCGACAAATTTTCCAAAAATCGGCATAAGCTGGCTAAAACGTCAAGGTGTGACTGGGCCTTAACCATTACCTCGACGTGTTTCGACTTATGAGTAACTTACAAGTAACGTGTGTCGTCGTGTGTCAACGATCGCGCAACGTGCCTACAACACATTACTCATAGGTGAGAAATAAGTTTTGGGTATGCTAAACATTAAGGCCCGGTCACACCTTGACGTTTTAGCCAACGTATGCCGATTTTTGAATTTTTTTTCTAAAACGCTGGCACACGTTGAATACGTTATGGGTAAGTTTTGATAACATTGAGAGCACGCTGAAAAACACTGCCATACGTCGTTGTACGCTGGCTTTAAACGTTGTACTTTTCGGTTGTCCTCAAATTTTTTCATGCCTGAAATTTCACGACGTATGCCGGCGTATGACTCACACGTTCCGCTACGCTGGCCACAAGTTGTATGCACGGTCTGCGATCGTTGACAGACGTCAACACATGCTACTTGTAAGTTAATCATAAGTTGAGACATGCCGAGGTAATGTTTAGCGTACCCGAAACTTATTTCTAACCTATGACTAACGTGTTGTTGGCACGTTACGCGATCGTTGCCACACGTCGACAGACGTTACTTTTAAGTTACTCATAGGCTGAAAGACGTCGGTATAATGGATCGTCCTTGCGTCAGCGTCCACGGCGACGGCCAGGACACTTATTTGCAGCATTCTTCAAACTTTTCTTCGGCATGACGAGGATGTTCACACTTCGATGTCGAGCTTGGCTATGATTCCAATTGTCCATCGGCAGCGTCTATTTAAAATAGTCGAGTTTGAGCGTTTTAACACGTTCAGAAGAAACGCTTCAAATTTCAAAACCTCAGCGTTAAAAAACAAAGGCGAGTGACAGCAATTTAAATCGTTCATTGTAAACAATGAAAATAGTTGAGTGGTACCGTTTAAAAGTCGTTGAGTGTAAAAAAAAATCCAATTGTTGAGCGCAAGCGTCTACTTTCAATAGTGGGGTTTGAGCGATTTAACACGTTCAATAGAAACGATTAAAATTTCCAAGCGCCAGCGTCAAAAAACAAAGGCGAGTGACAGCAATTTAAATCGTTCATTTTAAACAATGATAATGGCTGAGTGGTACCGTTTAAAAGTCGTTGCGTGTAAAAAAAATCCAATTGTTCAGCGCAAGCGTCTACTTTCAATACTGGAGATTCAGCCATTTAAATCGTTGAGTGGCAGCCTATGAACCTACCCGTGGACACGTGGACGCAAGGACGATCCATCATAACCCACACCCTCCCCCTCACACTCACCTACTACTGCCAACATGAACAAACTACTACTAATACTAATACTGATACTGATACTGATACTGATACTGCTGACATGGACATCGACTCAAAAAGGAACTCGAAAACACTGTTGGGTTCCCCTTTTATGAGCAGCATTTTTATATACCAATTCCCAAAACCGCTGGGAACACGTCTTTATATGGCAGTTGTAAGCTAGAAACACGTTCATTTATTTTTTTTTTTTTGTCGACCGGAAGACGTCATTGGAATACGTCTACATACGTCGATGTGTGTTGGGACTACGTAAAGAATTGGTTCAAAGCATGTCAAACATAAGTTAGAAATAAGTTTCGCGTAAAAAAGACATTACCGCAACGTGTTTCGATTTATGAGTAGCTTATAAGTAGCGTTTTTGGACGTGTGTAAGCGTCCACATATCGTGTGTACAACCTATCCCCATCGCATGCGGAACGTGTGTCATACGCCTAGTACGTCGTAAAATTTTGAACATGTTTAAAATTTCTTGACGTACTCTACTTACTACGACGTATGATAGCGTACTTTAGCGTTGTACTCACGTATACCAAACTTACTCGTACCGTATTTGACGTGCCCCCAACGTTTTAGACACATTTTTCTTCGGTCGGCATACGCTGGCAAGATCGCCAAGGTGTGACCGCGATGTTGACACTTCCATTTCTACGGCAGTTATGATTCGAATCGTTGTGCGTCAGCCTTTTAATAGGCTACGTCACGACATCGTCGGCGATGCGTGCAACGCGCTATGCCAAAGTTAGACTATCGTTGGGCATCGGTTTTGTAGGCCGACAACAACAGGTTCAGCATTCGTTGGTATAAGTTATCTATAACACAACGAAACGTTCTGTGTCCATTACTAATATGTTATGCATATGACCAACTCGTTATGAATACGTCCGAATCTTAAAAAAACATCAAAAGTTCAACGTCAGCCAGCGTTTTACATACATTTTAATACGTTGCCATCGCTGGCTAAAACGTCAAGGTGTGACCGGGCCTTTACCTCAACGTGTTTCGACTTATGAGTAACTTACAAGTAACGTGTGTCGACGATCAGGTAATGTGCCGCCAACTTATGGCCAGTGTATGCGGAACGTGCGAGTCATACGCTGGCATACGTTGAAAAATTTCACGCATGGAAAATTTGTCTAACAGCTCGGTGTACTACGACGTATGCCAGCGTGCTCTTAACGTATACAAAACTTACCCATACATATTAGACGTGTGCCAGCATTTTAGACAAATTTTTCATACGTCGGCATACGCTGGCTAAATCGTCAAGGTGTGACAGGGCCTTGACCTCTAAAATCCTTCAAGATAGTATATTTCCCCAGTCTGTTAGAAGCAGATTTACTTTTAACCAACATACTACAGAAATCGATCGAAATACCCAAACGGGTTGCAGTTTGACGTCATTCTATCATTTGTGCGTCACTATGTGCCAGGAGAGAATCTACACATCTGGGTTTGAATTATATGCCACAATAATTCAACCAAATCAAGCTGGCGGATACACGAAGGCTGAAGTTGAGCTACACCTGGGAATATCAAGACCTGACAAACTGCGGCGCCAGAGTTTGGAAATTAAAAAAAAAACATACTATGTCTCACTGGATTCTATAAAAAGGACTTAACTTAATCATGTATTTCAGAGATCTGGAGCAAGTCTGTGCTCAGATCCTCCAGATGCGTATATGTATTTGTTTGTTTGTATTTGTTTATGTTGTTTGTTAAATAAACGACTTGAATGTACAGGACGACTTAAAAAATTTCTTCTTCAATACCCATCTGTTTTTTTCCCTCAGCCCTGCTGTTCCCCCTTCTTTTTTGTTGTTCCTTTTGGTAAGTTGCGTCCTGATTCAGTTCTGTGTTCCAGCTCTTCCACAAGCCTTCAATCGAAAGAACATCAGGCTTGGTCAGCTGATCCGTGATAGACTCGGGCCACAAAATGCCAAACACTTCACCCGGATCGACATGGCAATGTGGCAGTAATTAGGGCCTTTTAAAAGGAGTAGCAGTTGTTGTCATGCTTGTAATAGACAAGGTTGATGCTGAAGAAACATGATTCACATTGGATGTTACCATAGGGTTGGATTTTGCAGCGAGTACATCAAGGCTGATAGGGGTGCCATCACGAAATGTATGACTGACTTTCAGGCAAGCCCGACAACCCGGGTCAAAAAAAAAAAAAACTCAGAGTTGTAACACTTACCTCCAAGGGTACAATCCTCAAATTCAGGATCCACTTTCAGATTCCCATCAACATCTGGAACAACAAACAGACATGCCTTAGTAATTTCGTGTTATCTTCATGAATGGGAGTCTGTGGTCATAACTGATGCATGCCATCACAGGCGTCGGTGCGTGCAAGTTCTCCGTGAATGTCTTTATGATCTGAACAAATTTGGTTTCTTAACGAGGCGGATGTTCGAGGATATACACAGCTTAAGGCAAGGCCAATATCGATCTAAAGAATAACCTGAATCGTTTGTAAATCGTACAAGTACAATGTTGTTCAGGTTCAGACCTTTGTTTTGAGAAGAGGATTCATCCACAAACTCAGACTTGACCTTCAATTTCACAATAAGATCTGAAAAACAAAAATCTCATGAAAATAAACTCACATTATTGAATCAATATGTTGTCATGAGCTTGGCGGTTATGACCACCCACAAAGATGGCCACACCCAGACGACGAACCACACCACAATTCACGGAGCCAGTTGTGGTATAAATACCAAACAATGGGAGTGAAGAGATCAAATACAGGATTGGGACGTGAGACTCCTGCCTCAATGTTGGTAAAACAAAAACATTTTCAATTTACACACTTTACCCAGATTATTTTAAACCTATCCTTAAACAAGGAAACACACAGAAGGTTGCAACGGTTTAAAAAAAAAAAAGTGTCAGTGAATGTTGTGATGTTGTATCAAGCGTGCCATGATGTACTTGATGGTGTAGTGCAGAGTAGAGGCCATTAGTAAGAAGTTAGAACCGAAAGAGAAAGCAGAAGTAGATGCTATCGTTAGGTAGTGTAGCGCAGTGATGCTACTAAACTGTGCTTTGTTTCGCGCCTGTGCAAAGCGTACCAGTTTGGATTCACCACGTCACGTGTCCACCACTGGGAATGCCATTGGCAATCACAGCTCAATGAACAGTCTGACAAGAGGTCACAATCCCTGCAGAACAGAGCAAGGCCAAAAAAGAATGCTCCAGACAGCCTAGTCGGTCTCAGATGAATGATGAAGCTGAGAAATTCCTCATTTTGAAGGGGATTTCCTTCTTTACGGAAAAGTGAACCAGGTGGAAAAGTGGTAAAGCGATGAGATATCACGAACGTCTCTCTCCTTGATCTGCTCCCTCTGTCCCGCCACATCATCTGTTTCACTCGGTCTAGTTCAGGCATTTTATAGCTGCGTCCCCCATGTCTTCATGTCGTTTGTACTCTTACGTTGAAGGGGGAAAGGTGGGGGAAGGCTCCACAGCTAGATTACGGTAAGAACATCATGGACAGTGTGATCACGAAGTGCAGTACGACCCCTGTTTTATCTAAATTATTGTGGATCATAGGGAAGTATAGGGTAAGATTTGGTTGCATAAAACGTCCTGTTTGAAAGGTGAGGCCATGTGGAGGGTCTCTGAAACAACAGCACAAGGAAAGCGTTTCGTGCTTGCAAAAAGGGACCATTGCAACTTGTTGGCACATGTGCATAGACCATGGCGGGTAGATGCGCTGCAGAAGCCTGGAAAAGGCATGAAAGACTTTTTCTTTATGGACAGACCTTGAGGGGTGGCTTGGAGAACAAGCCAAGAACTTCGAGAACAAGGCTTGGGGAGGCGGTCCCAAAGCCCAGGAGGGTTGGACTCATGTGGACACAGAGTAATATTATGGGGATTGAGAGTGAGAACAGACACAACAGCCCTGGCCTCTGGGGATCAGTGCCTTTCATGCTCCGATTTGCACCACTTTGCATCGCCTCTGCCTCTTGTCTTCGCAGACCGAATTGCTTCAGCCCGCCGTTGTAGGACCCCGGCTATCTCGTGCCTATACAAGCCCTCGCCTGCCCCTTTGTACCTTGTGTACGAGTCTAGTATTTATTTTGGTTGTATTAGGGGTTAGATTATATTTATTTCCTTGTGTACAAGTTCCCTTCATCCCTATTTGTGCCTGTCGACTGCCTGGTTTGTTCTGTCTAGTCGAAGCATCTTGTAGACCCTTCCTCCCTGTGTTGTTTTACAATAAAACCCATTGAAACATTATCACAGTGCGCTCGCACTCTTTGTGGAGATGGTGCGGAGAAAAAAACGACAGTTCCACCTGCTATATACAAAACTAAAGTTGGAGCATATTCTCTCAAAAGTCACTTCATTCACACATATACATACATATATATATATATATATATATATATATATATATATATATATATATATATATATATATATATATATATATATATATATACATATATACATACATACATACATACATACATACATACAATCTATACAATAAGACAGAAACACCAAATTTTGGTGCCAAATTACATCGTAGCCTCTGGACAATTGGCAGGTATTTAGTTTGCTATCTGGAAGGGGGCTTAATGTAATTTTTATGGTGAAGTGATGCTAATCTTTCATGAAATTCAGGGGTGAAAATGAGCTTTGGGGACTGAAGCAGACAAAACATTTTTATAACAAGAAACAGGAAAAAAATTTATTTACCAAACCAATGACAGTGCACGGTGCAATGGCATCACGATTGACGTCAATTCTTTTTTTTTTTTTTGCACGTTTCACAATTGATGTCAATTCTACTTCTTCTTCTTCGTTTGATATGACGTCACAATTGATGCTGGGGGACCTGAGTGTGCCTTTTCAAGGTTTGATATCGTTCTTCTTCATCCGTTTCAGCTGTTTCCCAAGTTATGGCCATTTATGATATGGTTGGTCTGATCTAATTGAAACAATGCCCTAATCCAGTCGTCGTTTACGTGAGCGAAGCAACGAAGCTGCGCGTCGTGCACGTGCAATGGAATCGGACGAAGCACGATCTGCTCGCTTGACACGCGACGCTACGCACGTGACAAGGCGGCGTGCAGCTGAAACGAATGAAGCACGAGCTGCTTGCTTGACACGCGACGCGACGCGACGCTACGCGCGTGACAAGGCGTCGTGCAGCTGAAACGGATGAAGCACGAGCTGCTCGCTTGGCAGACAACACTGGACACGAGGCAAGGCATCGTGCAGAAGAAACGGATGAAGCACGAGCTGCTCACTTCACACGCGACACTACACGCGTGACAAGGTGTCGTGCAGAAGAAACGGATGAAGCACGGCCACGCACGTACGGGCACGCGAGAGCGAAGGAACGGCCTCTGTCGTTGTTGTTTCTGGCACGCGGTTTTAAAGCATTTTTTTTGCACGTACGGCCACGCATGTACGGGCACGCACGTACAGGCACGCAAGAGCGAAGGAATGGCCTGTGTGGTTGTTGTTTCTGGCACGCGGTTTGAAAGTTTTTTTTTTTGTTTTATTTTTTTGCACGTACTGTACGGGAATGCACATACGGGCCCGCACTAGTGATAATAAACAAAGCACAAGGACAGTCGTTCAAAATCATCGGACGAGACCTACGTACATCTGTTTTCTCCCACGGGATGTTTTACATTGCGGCATCAAGATGCAGGCTGCATGTCCATGCCCAGAGACAACAAAACGAGAAATGTTGTTTTTTAAAATGTGCTCCAGTAGACGACTGAAGAGACCCTCTCATAACAAAATTGAATCCACTGAATCCGTGAGTAACCCATATCAAACACATGCTTTCATTTCAGTAACATTACCCATCCTCGATGGGAACCCTGCGAGTAAAATATATATACATATATATATATTGTGACGTCCACGGGACTTGAACAGTCCCGCCAACGTAGAATGAGCCGAAACGATGGAGGCGGTTTATTTTTTATAACCTAAAGATGGCGGTTTTAATCGCTCTACCGCAAACGGGACGAGGAAGGTGGCACGAGTCGCTTTTCACTGAGTTAATAGTGTTTATTTCTCGAACCAGAAATAATAAGACACGGCAAGAGGAGGGATCCGGGGTGATTCGACGGGATGGTGGTGTGGGTTTTTTTTATTTTTATTTTTTTTTTTTTTGTATACCTTGGTCGAGGCTCGTATGAGAGCTAACACACAACTCACAGCAAGGAGGCATGAGACAAGAGGGGCGGGAGTGGAAGGGACAAAACATTGGGGAACAGACACAGGTGAACTGTGGAAGGGAGAGGGATGGGGATGGGACGGGGAACATGGCGAGGGGAAGATGGACATTAAAGGGACTTTCAGGAAGAAAAGCAGGAGAATTGAAGGAAGTGGGCTTGGGTGGATTATCGGGGGTAGAAAAGATCGAGGATTTGGATGGGGGAAGATAAGAGGTGGTGGTGAACAGCTGTTTTGAAAGCCTGAAGGGAAGAATGGGAAAGAATAGAGTGAGGAAGTTTATTCCAAAGGCGGGAAAAAAGAGGAATGAAAGAGTGAAGATGAGCAGTGATTCGTGATTTTGGTAGTTTTACCAGAAGGGGGTTGTTGGCGGACCTTGAGCGCCCTGTGGAAATGTGGTTGGGACAAATCGCAGAGAGAGCAGGGGGGGCAAGGCTGGAGAGGAGTCGGTAGAAGACAGAAAGACCACCGACCAACCTGCGGTGATTGAGTGAGAGGCCCAAAGACTGAGCTTCATTGCGGGAGATGCCAATGATCTTAAAAGCCCTGGTTTCGACAGCGTGAAGTCGAGAAAGGTGGGAGGCAGGAGCACCAGCCCAGAGGGGAGAGCAGTACTCCATCAGGCTACGGACAAAAGCTTTGTAAGTGGTCAGGAGCTCAAGAGGGCCGAGGAAGGACTTTTCACGACGGAGGATTCCCAGTCGGCGACTGGCTTTTGAGGCAAGGTTGGAAATGTGACTTTCCCAGGAAAGGTCATGGCAGATAGTGAGACCCAGAAGCTTGAAAGAAAAGACTTCTTCCAGAGGATTGTTGAGAAAGTGGATGGGGGTTTTGTAAACGGTCCTTTCGAAGAGACATAGTGAGAGTGTGAGATTTGTCTGGATTGAAAGACATGTTCCACGTGTTGGACCAGTTTGTGATTTTATCCAGATCTGCAGTGAGCGAAGAAGCTGCTGCTTGCCGGTCTGAGGGATGACAGATGGTACGGCAGAGGGTTGAGTCATCGGCAAAGAGAAATAGAGGATTTTCCAGAGAGTCCGAGAGATCATTGATGAAAACCAGAAAAAGAACAGGGCCCAGAACGCTACCTTGAGGAACTCCAGCCTGCACAGGAAGAGGGGATGAAAGAACTCCATTTAGGGCCACACGTTGACTGCGACAGGAGAGGAAGTCTGCGAGCCATGAGTGGAGATGGCCTTGAATACCATGGGCAGAGAGTTTGGTGAGTAGGGCAGGGTGCCAGACTGTGTCAAAAGCACGTGATATGTCCAGGGATACGGCTCGGATTTCCTGTCTGGCATTGAGGACCTCCATCCATTGATGGGAGAGCAGTAGCAGCATATCTAGGGTAGAGTGACCTGGTCTGAAACCAAATTGATGATTGGAAATCAAGCCATTGGAGAAGAGGAAGGATTTCATGTCTGAAGAGATGATGGATTCCATAACCTTGCTGATGATTGGGAGAAGGCTGATTGGTCTATAGTTACCGGGATCTGTTTTTGCACCTTTTTTATGCAGGGCAGTGATGTTAGCAGATTTCCAAGCAGATGGCAGATGACCTTGGGAAAATGAGAGGGTGAATAGAACAGAGAGAGGGTGAGCAAGAGCAGAAGAGCAGGCTTTGAGGACACGTGGGCTGATGCCGTCTGGACCGGTTGCAGAATCTGACTCGAGGTTTGAAAGCAAGCTCTCCACCTTGTCAGGAGAAAAGGATACAGAGTCCAGGGACAGTTGGGTGCGACTGGGTAAAGTGGGTAGAGATAGTGATGGGTTTGGGACACAAGATTTAGCTGCAAACACCGAGTTTAGACATTCAGCTTTATCACGTGTGGAATCAGCAGTGCGGCCATTTGAGGTAAGGGAGGGGATGGAGGGGGAACATACACCAGAAACAGATTTGATTAAACGCCACCAGGATTTTGAGGAGGGAGAGAGGTTTGAGAGTTCAGACTTGAGATGAGAAAGATGTTGTTTTCTGGCTCTCCTGAGGGTAGATACACACTTGTTCCGAGCTTTGTGGAAAGAACTGAGATTGCCCTCAGTTGGGTTTGCTTTCCATGAGGCAAAGGCAAGTTGTTTCAGGACAACTGCCTCGCCACAAGCTTCAGTAAACCAAGGGCGGGAGGAAGGGTAAGACAACTGAACACGAGAGGGGATAAATCTGTGCATGAGGGAGAGCAAGTTTCTTTGAAAGAATTCCCAGGATGAGTTGATGTTTGAGAAAGTAGTGATAGGAGACCAGTCTGTAAGTTTGATGGCTGCTCGGAGACCCTGCCAGTCGGCTTGAGTGAAATGCCAGACTCGACGGCGGTGAGGTGGTTCTCTGATAACAGCCAGAGAGATGTCCACTTTAATAAGGACGTGGTCAGAAGAACCAATTGGAGCGAAGGAAGAGCAGCAGATATTGTCAGGGAAATTTGTCAAAATCAGATCCAGAAGAGATGGAGTACCATTGGTTGAGATCCGGGTCGGGAAGTTGACCGATTGAGTCAGTCCCAATGAGTCACAGAAAGCTTTTGCTGATGTCCCATGGCAGGTGAGAGAGGTACCCACACCTAGCCAACTGGCGTGATGACAATTGAAGTCGCCACATAAGAGGAAGAGAGAGTTTGGATGAGAAGATAGAAGTTGGTCCATGTTTTCGGAGAGTGAGGTGTAGATGGAGTCATCACTGTTCGGTGGACGGTACAGTACACATATAAACATGAGGTGGGAGTGGAGGGGAAGCCGAAGCCAGAGGTATTCCTGGGGGTGTGGGGGAGTGAGAGCAGTGCAGGGAGAGTGAGGAATAGAGTCTTTGATGAAGAGAGCAACACCTCCACCAGGACGAGGCTCAGGTCTGTCATACCGTAAGAGGGAGTAACCAGGGAGAGATACTTGGGAGTCAGACACGTCTTGGGAGAGGAAAGTTTCTGTTAGGCAGATAATGTCTGGTTTGTCAGTGGCAACCTGTATGGAAAGATCTGAAAGGTTTGAGCGAAGGCCCCGGATATTTGAGGTCCACACTTTTAATGAAGAGGTAGGGGAGGAGGCTTTTGGTGCAGGAGGTGGAGGGGGCGGGGGAGGGTCGGACGAGGGACGAGGGGGGCAGGTAAGGAGGGTTGCTGAAGGAGTGTGGGGTATTGCAGAATAGCGAGGGGAGGGGGCCGAATGAGGAGGAGAAAAGGCTCTGTGGTGCTGTGAGAGAGGGGGGACAAGAGACAAGGAAGATGGCAGTTGAGGATTTGAGGAGGTGGAGTGAAGAGATGGAGGTGAGAGGGCAGTGGAGGGAGGCAGGTTGGTGGATGAGAGGGGGGCAACTTAGAGAAGGAAGAGTGAGGGGGATGAAAGGTGGGAGAAAGGTGAGGGGGAATTTTTGAAAGAGGTGGGAGGGAGGCTTGGAGGGAGAAGAGTGGGATGGTTGCTTTGAGAGTGAGAGTGAGGGGTGAGGGGGTGAGTTGGCACTGAAGTTGGAAAAAAGAATGGTTGATGGAAAGCGAGCATCCATGGCAAACTGTGGTTTTTAAAAGTTTTAGGTCAGAGATGCGATTTAACACAATTCTTGATGGATGCAATGAAGGCGAATTCAGAGCATGGAGAGAAGAAGCGCTGTAATAGTTGGATTTTTTAGGCAAGGAATGAAGGAGAGGTCGAAATGAGAGCAGTCTGTTAAAATAGCAGAAGAGTAGTGCATTGTGAAACAGTAAAGAGTACCACATGTGTGAGAGAGGAAGATGAAGCATTATAAGATCGTTTTTGTTGTTAATATTAATGTATGAGAGAGTTCAACAGATTAGGTCATGGAAGTGTAAAAAAAAAAAAAAAAGAAATCGAGGAAGACGAGGAGGAAGTTAAGAGGAAGAAGAAGTAGCAGAATCGGGAGAAGGTTGTTGTTGTTGTTGTTGGATTTTTTTTTTTTTTTTTTTTTGAGATAAGAAAGAGATTAGTTGGGAGAATGGGGGATGTTTGGAAAGTGGGGAGGATGAAAATTGAAGGTAATGGGGAGGATAGAAATTGAAGGTAATGGGGAGAAAAAACAAACAAAAAAAAAAAAAAACCGATCGAACACCAAGTGGAACCGGTAGGCCTCAAGCCTAGGACTAGGCCTCAAACACCAGGTGAGAACGTCGACATAAATACTCACAAAATAGCACGATTTTTGAAACAAAACCGAACTAGGAACACACATTAACATGTAGGTGAGAAAATTAAACAGTTAAAACGGGACAAATAACAACCGGAACTTAACTTTGAGAATGTCAGCAGGGAGCCCCGAAGGAGACCTCTTGCCGCTCAAAACCGGAACCGGATTTTTGGAATCGTGATGGAGAGTTGTGATGGAGATCGTGATGGAAAAGGGAACCGGGTTCGGGCGTGGGGAAAACACAAACAATTCCAATGGATATCCAAATCTCAAACCCTCTAAGGCGCAAGGTACACACACACACACACACACACACACACACACACACCCACACACACACACACACACACACACACACACACACACACACACACACACACACACACACACACACACACACACACACACACACACACACACACACACCATAGCTGGTCCTGGTGGTCAGGCTGACCCGTGGTGTAGACGCAACAGTCCCTGGATTGGCGTCGGACGAGCTGGCGTTGCGCTCGTCAGGGACAGGAGACACCGTGGTGCTGTCGACCTCCTGGTGTTGGCGCAAGTCCGCTCACAGCCGCTAGGGAGCCAGTTCTGGTGCCAAGTTGCGAGCAGGAGAGGGAGGCAGGTCCGCCCGCCGTTCGACCCCGTACTCCGAGCCAGCAGAACCCCAGAGCCAACCGAGGTGAGGCACGAGGCACAGCAAGGCCACGAGACACGATGAATCCAGGATCGAATCAGCACAACAAAACAGCACGCTCCCAGCACAAAAGCCTCCACCAAAACGGTTTTTCTTTACCGATCTTCTTCCTCCCGTGCTTTTCCCTGAACAGAATCTTTTTATCCTCGAGTCTTCGTCACTTCCAATCGAGCCGTTTTATTGGCCCTCCGCCGTCGCCTTCCGCCAATCGTGATCACGGGGCGGAGCCATCCACAGCACTGTCCTGTGACGTCACGGCAAGCCTCCAGGGAATACTAAAAGGGGTTTACGCAGACACACTTACCCTAACCCGTGTCCCTATCTAATTACGTGCCAATTATCATTCCCCCTTGAAGAAATGGACATTTACTAGACAACTTATCACCACTGAATTGCTACTTATTACATCGAGATCCTGGTACACTCGAACAGCATGGCATACCTAATTAAACATCCTAATTACCCTTTGAATGCATACCTCCCCTCAGACGTAACACTGCCCCCTCCTCTGGTACCGCAGCTCCTGCAAGGTATATCACAGGCGCTACCATACCAGCCCTAACACTTACTGACTCACACCTAATTAACCTAACGAAATAAAGTAGGAGGGGCAATGGGCAGCGAGCCGCAGCTAACTTACCTATCCTGCTTAATGTACTACCCTCTTATGGCCTTATCCTCGCCTAAACAATCATTCGTTTTTTTGTTTTTTTATTTTTATTTTATCACATGAGAGCACTGAGTGAAGTTGCACTCCATCCTCTGGATCATCGCTCTTGCCCAACACTCTTGCAGTGATCTGGGGAGGGAAACAAAAGGTTCCACAAAAACACAACACTTATACTTTACATTCCTACTCTAAGCCTGAACGACACTATTCACGGAATATTTACACTTGACCGCGTCCCCCAGTGGATGCTAATAGACCCAGCGTTACCTGGGGAGCCAATTTTCAAATTTG
The DNA here is from genome assembly GCF_056783735.1 of Eptatretus burgeri. NCBI lineage: Eukaryota > Metazoa > Chordata > Myxini > Myxiniformes > Myxinidae > Eptatretus > Eptatretus burgeri. Next base: position 144,995,662 of record NC_140962.1, on the reverse strand, counting down.
CTCGCCTCAAAATTATGCGGACATCATGCCCTTGCTGCACATGTCAAGTTGTGCGGGATCGAGTGGGACTCACACATCTTCACAACACTCACATCATGGTCATCATCACATTTCTAGGTCATGGTCCCCATTTTAATGATGCAGGCTGAATCCCGTCATGGCCGTGGGGTGGGTTACCACAAGATAATGGGGGCATCTCAGGTGCAACCATGCCCACAGGTAAGCTTTAGTCCAACCCGGACGTTCCTCCGCCCCGCTCCCTTTGATTCCCACCCCCCTGGTAGCCATCAGCTCTAACCCCGTACAACACACTGGAAGGGGTCTCACTGGCTCCTCTGGCCTTCCTGGGTCGCCAAGGTCCTACCCGCCTTGGTTGCCCAACCAGACCCTCTCCCAGTTGCCTCCAGACACTGTCACCATTAGCCACCAGGTGGTGAATCTCCTTGAAGGGGGTCGCAATTCCCGCTCACCGTGAGCTTCAGAAATCCCTGTGGACAAGCACATCATCCCCACCCACAAAACGCACATGACTCCCCCACCCCATCGGCCTTACATGTGACACCTGCATTTCTAACACTTCACCGACCATGACCTTCCCTGTTACCACACCATGTCCAATAAAAATCAATGTGTGCACCATACATTTCACTTCTTAACTTGAAGCAACTCACACAGCACTTCTCACCGGATCCACGCACCAGCCATTGGACAGCCACTCGTGCCCGCTTTGTTTCCAATTACCCACTGTCCCGATTGTCACTCTAAAACAAAGCAGAACTTACAAACCCAAGCCAATTTTCCCACAATTCACTTTTTTCACCAAAGGAGGCACTTTGCCACAATCTCAGCAGCCAAGCATGGCCGTATATGCTCAGCCCGATCTAGTCTCCCCGACCCCCGACAGTGATTTCCGGACTCGACCAAGGTAAGGGCACCTCGGATAGACCTGGTGGTTCAGCAGGAGGATTCATCCTCTCCGGGCTTGAAAGTCTATTGGAGGGTCTCTCCATCGCCGGGTACCGGCTATATTCGTTGCATGTGTCTTCGCCCGCACCGGAAACAACTCCCCATAAAAGGCCCCCGTGGGTATCGGTGTAAGGTCTCTTCCGGTTCCGGACCCCCTCGGCCAAAATCGAATTGCTCTATTGGCTGGGCTGGACCCTGCTGCTTTGGCGCACCAACTACTGAATTACCCCTAATCAAACTTGACAGCTTCTGGCAAATTTCCTGAAACATTTGGGTAAAGCCAATTTCTCCCAGCCCCCCTCCCTGATCCTGAATCTCCGCCTGTCGGATCGTCACCGATGGCCTCTCGGGCACCCGACCCGGCCGACTCCACGAGGCCAGCCTGGCCGCGCAATCGGCCGCTCGGTGCACGGTGGGTGGATCCTGTAGCTCCACCAGCGCTCGGACCTCAGGGTCAGGAAGAGCAGCTAAAAATTTCCACCACCACCACGGCAACTCTCCCTCCCCCTACCACCACGGCAACTCTCCCTCCCCCTACCACCACGGCAACTCTCCCTCCCCCTACCACCACGGCAACTCTCCCTCCCCCTACCACCACGGCAACTCTCCCTCCCCCTACCACCACGGCAACTCTCCCTCCCCTACCACCACGGCAACTCTCCCTCCCCCTACCACCACGGCAACTCTCCCTCCCCCTACCACCACGGCAACTCTCCCTCCCCTACCACCACGGCAACTCTCCCTCCCCCTACCACCACGGCAACTCTCCCTTCCCCTACCACCACGGCAACTCTCCCTCCCCCTACCACCACAGCAACTCTCCCTCCCCCTACCACCACGGCAACTCTCCCTCCCCCTACCACCACGGCAACTCTCCCTCCCCCTACCACCACGGCAACTCTCCCTCCCCTACCACCACCACCACCACCACCACGGCAACTCCCCTCCCCTACCACCACCACCACCACGGCAACTCTCCCTCCCTCTACCACCATGGCAACTCTCCCTCCCCCTACCACCACGGCAACTCTCCCCCCCCCTACCACCACGGCAACTCTCCCTCCCCCTACCACCCCCACCACCACCACCACGGCAACTCCCCCTCCCCTACCACCACCACCACCACGGCAACTCTCCCTCCCTCTACCACCATGGCAACTCTCTCTCCCCCTACCACCACGGCAACTCTCCCTCCCCCTACCACCACAGCAACTCTCCCTCCCCTACCACCACGGCAACTCTCCCTCCCCCTACCACCACGGCAACTCTCCCTCCCCCTACCACCACGGCAACTCTCCCTTCCCCTACCACCACGGCAACTCTCCCTCCCCTACCACCACAGCAACTCTCCCTCCCCTACCACCACAGCAACTCTCCCTCCCCCTACCACCACGGCAACTCTCCCTCCCCCTACCACCACGGCAACTCTCCCTCCCCCTACCACCACGGCAACTCTCCCTCCCCCTACCACCACCACCACGGCAACTGTCCCTCCCCCTACCACCATGGCAACTCTCTCTCCCCCTACCACCACGGCAACTCTCCCTCCCCCTACCACCACCACCATGGCAACTCTCCCTCCCCTACCACCATGGCAAATCTCTCTCCCCCTACCACCATGGCAAATCTCTCTCCCCCTACCACCAAGGCAAATCTCTCTCCCCCTACCACCACGGCAACTCTCCCTCCCCCTACCACCACCACCACCACGGCAACTCTCCTTCCCCTACCACCACCACGGCAACTCCCCTACCACCACCACGGCAACTCCCCCTACCACCACCACGGCAACTCCCCTCCCACCACCACCACCACGGCAACTCCCCCTCCCACCACCACCACCACGGCAACTCCCCTCCCCCTACCACCATGGCAACTCTCCCTCCTCCTACCACCACCATGGCAACTCCCCTCCCCCTACCACCACGGCAACTCTCCCTCCTCCTACCACCACGGCAACTCTCCCTCCCCCTACCACCACGGCAACTCGCCCTACCACCTTCCTGGCAACCCTCCCACCCCCTCCGAACCATCCCCCATCACAGCAATCCTCCCACCCCTCCGAACCCTCCCACCCCCTACCCCCCCCCCCTCCGAACCCCCCCGCCCCTACCCCCACTCCCCCCAACACCGGGTATCACTGCTTGTAAACAATAAAATTATATAAACATGAAGAACGTGTTTGTGGTTCAAACCTTCGCATTGAGGGAACGAATCATCCACGAGCTCGGACTCGATCTTTACTTTCACAACATCTGAAACATAAACAATCCATTCAAGTAAAACTGTGAGGAAGCACAAGATGTCGGTACAGAGTGAACGTCACGTTACACGAACCTGGTCCGGGCTCCTCATCCTCAGGTGAACCGACCATGGACCCGCGGTCTGAGGGACAAAGTCCCGGACCCACCGCGTTTCGTCCCTCGGAGCCGCTCGTGGGACCCGGGGTGCTCGCTCTGTGATCTTCATCGGAGAGATCTCGGGTCATCATGTACCGCGGTGAATGTATGGACCGTCATGGACGGGACAACAATTGGGAGCTGAGGTGTTCCGGTAAAAGTGAACCACGTGGTCACGAACCTTCTCTAATCACGGTTTCTCATCGGCAGATTCGCGACAGCCCAACCACGTGATCACGAACCTTCTCGAATCGCGGTTTCTCATCGGCAGATTCGCGACAGCCCAACCACGTGACCAATAAAAATAAAAACGTCTGAGTGGTTGACTTGATGTCGCACACAGTCACAGGACGAGGGCAAAACGGATCCTGCACATTACATGTGTACGTGCGCGGAATAAAATGTGTGTATTTGCGTATGTTTGCGTGTGTGTGCGTGTGTGTGCGTGTGTGTGCCATCACTCGAGTGGTCGTTAAACTGGACATCCTGTCACGCACTCGCCTCTCAGCTTATCTTGCTATTGTCGACACCAACGAGTTCGTGAAAGACTTGGTGTTACAGATCAGTATAATAAATTATTGGATCATTGCATTATTTCATCAGAGAAGTATTACACAGTAAATTAAAGTTAATTGTTCATTTCAGTCCAGTGTGTTAAAAGGCAGTTCCTCGTGTTGTGGTGAAGGGAGGTCGAGTTAAAGGAATTTCAGTGTTGCTGATAAGAAAAATTAGGTGGGGGCTCATGTCCAAGTGGCTTTTACAAATTACTTTGAAAGAAGCTGAGTCGGATTATTATGTCTGAATGACGTGACAACTGAACTCCCACATGAAAGACAAATGGACTGGAGGAAAGAAGATTTAAGGGTGGTTTTAAAATGAGGTCGGAGCGCACCAAACTCGATCATGGCCACAGGTCAGGTCAGGTATGGGAGCATGCACCGGAGCAGCGGGTCGCCGTGTCCATTTTCCGCTGGAACTCCAGGTCCAGGGGCCTCTGTCGGGCCACCCCCAGGCAGATGCCTGGCCCAACTCCATCTCCTTAAGATGCCGATCAACTTGCTGCAACTACGAGGCACGTGGTCGGCTCATTGACCTCCTCCACTCACGAGAATCCCTATCCGAGAGAATCTGGTGAGCAGGATCAGCATCAGGAAAACGAGCCACATGTCCGTACAGCCGCAGCTGACGCTCACGGACCATGCAGGTAACAAATCTCATTTGAGTCTCTCTCAGCAACCGCTCGTTGGACACAAAGTCTGACCAGCGATAGCGAAGGATTCTCCGGAGAGACCTGGAACCAATGGAATTAAGTCTCCGTCTCTGATCCGTGCTGCGAGTCCAAGTCTCACAAACGTAGAACAAGACTGGAAGCACCAAGGACCTGAAGACTCGGACTTTCGTCCTCCCGCACAGGTACCGGCAGCGCCACACCCCATGATCCAGTGAATCCATGACTCCCCAGGCCCGACCCAGACGTTTATGGACTTCTGGTTCACAGCCAGCAGAGACATGAATATCCCTGCGAAGGTAAGTGAATCTCTCCACGACCTCAACATCCTCACCACAAACGCGTACAGACATGATAGCAGCATCCAAGATGTCATTGAAAGCCTGCATCTTAGTTTTGACCCAGGAAACCCATAAGACCTCTGCTATGGATCTTGAAATGAAAACATCTGGACCCGTTCGACACTAGATCCAAGCAGGCATGTCCTCTGTTCGCATTGAGATGGCAAAGAGTCTGTTCCCTCCCTCATCCTCAAACTTAAGCATGCCGGTATGCTTTTGTTCTTAACAGCGTGCAGTTTCCAAATTCGACGTCACTCAGCTTGATCAGTGGTTTGGGATTCATCTGCTTGCTCACCTTGAGGACTTGCAATGCGACCAGCCGGTCAGACTTCAACCTGCACACACCAGCTGGCCAAGATCATTATAAAAAAAACTGGACCTGGACCTGGTTTCTGAAAAAGCTGGACCAAAAATGTCCTCCAGTCAATAGCAAGTGGAGTTGGTAATAATTGGGGTATTAAAAAAACAGTTTTAGTTTCAACTACAAAGCTAAACAAACTTTTTTGTTTTAATAAACAGGAATAAAGTCCCAGGTGGGGCAAGTGTGAAAAAAATGCTAACTCAAGCAGAGACTCCAACCCAAGGACCGCTTCGTTAATATTGTGACAGCCCACTGAGTTATTGAGTCTGTGGGATAACCTCAGGAGTTTCTCAAACGATCACAGCAAGCTTAATAACGGCCAATGTCTTACATGCCTGCCATCAAGTTCTTGTCCACTTCAACAGTTTAGATAAGATATTCATTATCACTTGCAGGAATGTTTCCAGGTGTGCACTTTCACTGTGCAGCAGGTGCATCTGAGCACATTCCACCTGATGAGCTGAACTAAAACTCTCAATAAGTAAACACAACACCTCAGAATATATATATCCCATGAACAGGGCTGGAGAGAGAGAAAAAATTCAATTGATGGCTTCAAGGAGAGACCAAGTGTTTTGAGAAGTGACGGTTGTTTCAGTGATCGATCCACAACATCATGTGAAACTCTTTCGACCGTGATCACATTCAGCAAACGAAACGTGGCACAAGGACTCAAAACAACAACCCGACTCAACAACTACTCAAGCATGGTGTTGGTGTAACAGTTAAGGTGGCTGGATTAAGATCGAGCCCCTGTCGTGCCGAAAGATAACACCAGGTGGGTTGACTCAGCCTGTCATCCTTCCCAAGATTGACAACACGAGTACCAGCAGCACAGCTGTGCTCCCTGCAGATATGCAACAGTTAGCTACAGGCTACATCCAAAATAATAAACAACTCCACTCAGCACAGCACACTCAACTCGGTACCCTCACCGACCTTCTCGACCACTCCGAGAGAACATAGTCTGCAGCAGGTTTGCTTACATTTTGTGAGGTATCAATCCCAGGGGACAGACACTATCCTTGTATGTGATGCATCGACGGGACAATCCTGCCCTTTTATGCCTGCGGCATTCCATCATGCAGTCTTCGACACTCTTCACTCACGAGCACACCCAGGCATTTGAGCAACCCAGCAACTCATCGTGTGCTAAGTCTGGCCACGCATCAACGCTGATGTGTGCTGTTGGGTCATGCAATGTCTTCAATGCAAATGCTCCAAGACCCAACACACCATACTGTCACACCACTTGGTAGTTGCTCAACACCAGTTTGGCATTTTGACAGGGTCCATGTGGATATTGTCAGTCCCCCGACCACCAAACAGGCACCACTATTTGCTGACTTGTATGGAGTGTTCCACCCATTGGCTCTACCAATAGCTAACATCACCGCACCTTCCATCGCCAAGGCTTTTATCCACATCTGGATTGAACGTTTTGGTGTTCCATCAACCAGCACAATGGATCGTGGTCGCCAGTATGAATCGGTTCCATTTCGGTCAGGAGACCCGAGCTGACTCGACTCCTGGGTACCGACCATGTGCAAACCACTGTTTACCATCCAGCGGAGAATAACATGGTGGAGTGGTTCCACTGCCAACTCAAGTCTTCCCTGAAAGCCCATGACAACTCGACGCACTGGACAGACTTTGTACCTATGGTCTTTCTTGGTACATGAACTGCTCTGAAAGGTGACTTTGGATGTTCCACTGCAGAGCCAGTGCACAGTGCAATGCTTTGTCTTCAAGGAGAATTCTTCTCAGCGTCCGATGATACCATGCCCGATGCCTGAGGAATATACCAACCAACTTCATATGGCTATGCAGGCCTCCGGGCGATACCAACACGTATGCATTTGGCATGCCTGTTTTTTTTATTCCCCAGAAGTTTTGTACATGCACCTTCATATTCGTGCGGCATGACGCCATCCGGAAACCCTTGCAGCAACCCTACGATGGACCTTCCAAGGTTCTACAATGCTCTGAGAAGACCTTCATAGTCTATGTTAACGGTGGCTGGGAGATGGTCTCGATTGATCGCTTGAAGCCAGCTTTTCTTGATGCAGCACCAAAGCCTACCCTCCTCCCGACCGGTGGTGCGGCGCCTACGAAAATGGTACTCTTACCATAGTGTTCAACTCACCTTGGGCACCATGTACACTTTCCAGCACGATATTTAGGAGCACAATTTGGTGTCGGCCATTACTTATCTTGGCGGTGAGTTTTATTGTGTGTTTTACATGGACAAGCAACACCTATTCTTTTCTTTATTCCTTTAGTTCAAGTAATGCATGAGGAGGGGGAGTACTGTAGCAGCATCATTTTGCCTTTCTTGGGGTAATATGTAAATATTGTTGTGGCTCTGCAAAGCCGGCATTCCCCAAGGCAATGACACCCAACATACAGCAGTCCTGAGAGTTATTTCGTTAGTATTTGTTTGGTTAGCCCTTCCATTATGTCTTGTGGGTAAATCGGACAAGATGTGTGGTATAGGGCTTTTAGTAAAGTCATCAATTCCCTCAATCTATTTCATTTTGCACATGATCTCCCCTTCATGCATGCATGCACACCACAACCAAAAATGTGCGGCAACAAGCTCATTTGCATATGCGCGCCATTTATCCGTTCAAACTGCATGCCATTCCCCAGTGGACACCTCACCTCAGACCCTCACCATGCGAACCACAATGCTACAACTCTCACCATAACCGTTTCAACCAGTCCCAACCCTCCAACATTCTTACCACGAACACCACGGTGCTTTCCCCAACTCACTACAACCACAGTTAGTTCGCTGGATGCTCACTGCAGTCCTTTGGGATGCAAAGGAAAAAAGGACATTGCGAGTCAGAACACTTTGGTGTATAACTCAAAGTGCAAATATGTGCTTGGACTCATTCAATGGCATTTGGATAGCCCCGGTGCTCCGCTAAATACCAGCGCTCAAATGGAACCCAACGCACGTTCATGGCCAGAGAGCGCTCCCAAAAACCCGTGCCCCATGCAAATCCCAGAGCTCCGTTGTGTGGCTGAGCCTGGAAGCAAATAGCACCTTTTCACTCCAGAGACTGGCAGATGGAAAGGGGTGTGTGTGCTACTTTTTGGAGTGGCATCTGCGCACCAATGGGGACACTCGGAAATGCCTACAGGGCTTTTTGATGCAATCCTTGGCTCAATATAGATAATGGCAGAGAGCGGGACAGACAGACTCTCTGAGCCGGCAGACACAGAGACTCCCCAAGTCAAGCTGCTGGCGCCTGTGATGTTTGCATAGATAAGATTGTAGAAGTGTTATGTCGGTTTAGCTCTGCTCTGTGTCTTCTGTTTGCAGACGATTGCATTATTTTTGCCGCATAACACGGATCCTTGCTTTCCCTGCTGTACAAATTACTTAGTAAAACCTTTTATTATAGTGCCACACACTTTTCCATGCCCTTGCTTATAAATAAGTTAGTCATAAATGTACCCAGGCTGTTTAGTCTTTTCCTTCATTGGTCCAGCATGGTCTGCACACAAGTTTAGCCAGGAAGTTCTGCCCCACTGAATTTGGTATTGTTAGCCAGCACACACTCACAGTGTCGCTCGACAGTAATCTGGGTGTGTGCTGAGGGCATGAGACCCTAATTGGTTTGGCCGTCCACAGGTAAGGTATCATGTGAAGTAGTGTAACCCTGGCAGGATTGGCAGCACCAATCGGAGTTCGTGGTTGGGAAGCAACCTGTTAGCGTGTGGAGATATCCCTGCCCGGTGGCCTCAAGACCAAGAGTTAGTGAGGGGACCGAGTGCTTTCCCTCGTGGTAAGCTTCGAACCCCGAGTCTGTAACACGATGGTGAATCCCGGGTTTCCGGTACCAGTTGCAATTGGAAGTGACGATTGAGAGAACAGATCAACCGGAAGAACAGATCGACCGGAAGTGACGATTGAGAGAACAGATCAACCGGCAGAACAGATCGACTGGAAGTGACGATCGGGAGAACAGATCACGGGTAGTGAATAAAGGATTGACACTGATTCCAAAGGTCTTGCACGTCCTTTCCCTTATCTTCTAAACAGGTTTTAAAAGCATTTAAAAACTCAGATATCGACTATCAATGTGAATAACTAATGATAAAAGTATTTTTCACTCGTGTGGTGTTTTTTTTTTGCAAAACTGAAAGAGTAAATGGAAACCTTGGCGATTCCAATAATCCAGGAATTTCAAACAGAAATGTTTTGTGAAGTTTTGTTGGAAATTAAGGGATTAACCTGACCAATCACATTGCAGAGATCAATGGATCAATCCGATAATATGACATGGATGAATGAATCAATCTGAGAAATCATAAGGTGGATGAATGAATCAATCATAACGTGGATGAATGAATCAATCATAACGTGGATGAATGAATCAAATCTGAGAAATCATAAAGGGAATGCATGAATCGGAGAAATAATGACATGGATGAATCAATCTGAGAAATCATAACGAGGATGAATGAATCAATCATAACGTGGATGAATGAATCAAATCTGAGAAATCATAAAGGGGATGCATGAATCGGAGAAATAATGACATGGATGAATCAATCTGAGAAATCATAACGAGGATGAATGAATCAATCTGAGAAATCATTACATGGATGAATGAATGAATCTGAGAAATCATGACATGGATGAATGAATCAATCTGAGAAATCATTACATGGATGAATGAATCAATCTGAGAAATCATTACATGGATAAATGAATCAATCTGAGAAATCATTCCATGGATGAATAACTCAATCTGAGAAATCAAAACATGGATGAAGGAATCAATCAAAAAAATCACATGGATGAATGAATCAATGTGAGAAATAATTGTATGGATGAATGAAGCAATGAGAAATAATTACACGGATGAATGAATCGATGAGAAATCATAACATGGATGAATCAATCTAAGAAATCATTACATGGATGAAAGAATCAATCTGAGAAAGAATTACACGGATGAATGAATCAATCTGAAAAATAATTACGTGGATGAATAAATCGATATAAGAAATCACATGGATGAATGAATCAATCCAAGAAATTATCACATGGATGAATGAATCAATCCAAGAAATCATCACATGGATGAATGAATCGATGCGAGAAATAATTACATGGATGAATGAATCAATCTGCAAATTCATTACATGGATGAATGAAACAATCTAAGAAATCATAACATGGATGAATGAAACAATCTAAGAAATCATAACATGGATGAATGAATCAATGTGAGAAATCATAACATGGATGAATGAATCGAAGTGAGAAATCATAACATGGATGAATGAATCGATGTGAGAAATTATAACATGGATGAATGAATCGAAGTGAGAAATCATAACATGGATGAATGAATCAATGTGAGAAATCATAACATGGATGAATGAATCAATGTGACAAATAATTACGTGGATGAATGAATCAATGTGAGAAATCATTACATGGATGAATGAATCAATCTGAGAAATCATTCCATGGATGAATAACTCAATCTGAGAAATCAAAACATGGATGAATGAATCGATAAAAGAAATCATAACATGGATGAAAGAATCAATCTGAGAAAGAATTGCACGGATGAATGAATCATTGTGAGAAATCATCACATGGATGAATGAATCAATCTGAGAAATAATTGCCTGGATGAATGAATCAATCTGAGAAATCATAACATTGATTCATCCATCTGAGAAATCATAACATGGATGAATGAATTAATGTGACAAATAATTACGTGGATGAATGAATCAATGTGAGAAATCATTACATGGATGAATGAATCAATGAGAGAAATCATGACATGGATGAATGAATCAATCTGAGAAATCATTACGTGGATGAATGAATCAATGAGAGAAATCATGACATGGATGAATGAATCATACAAGAAATAATTACGTGGATGAATGAATCAATCTGAGAAATCATTACGTGGATGAAAAACTCAATCTGAGAAATAATTACATGGATGAATGAATCGATACAAGAAATCATTACATGGATAAATGAATCAATCTGAGAAATCATTATGAGGATGAATAACTCAACAAAGGAAATCATAACATGGATGAACGAATCAATCAAAAAAAAATCACATGGATGAATGAATCAATGTGAGAAATAAATGCATGGATGAATGAATCGATAAAAGAAATCATAACATGGATGAAAGAATCAATCTGAGAAAGAATTGCAAGGATGAATGAATCAATGTGAGAAATCATCACATGGATGAATGAATCAATCTGAAAAATAATTATGTGGATGGATGAAACAATCTAAGAAATCATAACATGGATGAATGAATCAATGTGAGAAATAATTGCCTGGATGAATGAATCAATCTGAGAAATAATTACATGGATGAATGAATCAATGTGACAAATCATTACATGGATGAATGAATCAATGTGAGAAAGCATTACATGGATGAATGAATCAATGAGAAATCATGACATGGATGAATGAATCAATCTGAGAAATCATTACGTGGATGAATAAATCAATGAGAAATCACGACATGGATGAACGAATCAATCTGAGAAATCATTACGTGGATGAATAAATCAATGAGAAATCATGACATGGATGAATGAATCAATGTGAAATCATAACATGGATGAATGAATCATGCAAGAAATAATTACATGGATGAATGAATCAATCTGAGAAATAATTACGTGGATGAATGAATCAATCTGAGAAATCATTACGTGGATGAATAACTCAATCTGAGAAATAATTACATGGATGAATGAATCAATGTGAGAAATCATAACATGGATGAATGGATCAATGTGAGAAATCATAACGTGGATGAATGGATCAATGTGAGAAATAATTACATGTATGAATGAATCAATCTGAGAAATCATAACATGGATGAATGAATCAATGTGACAAATAATTACATGGATGAATGAATCAATCTGAGAAATAATTACATGGATGAATGAATCAATCTGAGAAAGCATGACATGGATGAATAAATCAATGAGAGAAATCATTACATGGATGAATAACTCAATCTGAGAAATAATTACATGGATGAATGAATCAATGTGAGAAATCATAACATGGATGAATGAATCAATGTGACAAATAATTACATGGATGAATGAATCAATGTGAGAAATCATAACATGGATGAATGAATCAATGTGACAAATAATTACATGGATGAATGAATCAATCTGAGAAATAATTACATGGATGAATGAATCAATCTGAGAAAGCATGACATGGATGAATAAATCAATGAGAGAAATCATTACATGGATGAATAACTCAATCTGAGAAATAATTACATGGATGAATGAATCAATGTGAGAAATCATAACATGGATGAATGAATCAATCTGAGAAATAATTACATGGATGAATGACTCAATCTGAGAAATCATTACGTCGATGAATGAATCGATATAAGAAATAAATTATATGGATGAATGAATTGATAAAAGAAATCATAACATGGATGAATGAATTGATAAAAGAAATCATAACATGGATGAATGAATTGATAAAAGAAATCATAACATGGATGAATGAATTGATAAAAGAAATCATAACATGGATGAATGAATTGATAAAAGAAATCATAACATGGATGAATGAATTGATAAAAGAAATCATAACATGGATGAATGAATTGATAAAAGAAATCATAACATGGATGAATGAATTGATAAAAGAAATCATAACATGGATGAATGAATCAATCTGAGAAATCATTACATGGATGAATGAATCAATGTGGGAAATGACATGGATGAATGATTCGATATAAGAAATAATTACATGGATGAATGAATCAATCTGAGAAATCATTACGTGGATGAATAACTCAGTAAAAGAAATCAAAACATGGATGAATGAATCATTGAGAAATCAAAACATGGATGAATGAATCAACGTGAAATCAAAACACGGATGAATGAATCAACGTGACATCAAAACACGGATGAATGAATCAATGTGACATCAAAACACGGATGAATGAATCAATGTGACAAATAATGACATGGATGAATGAATAAATCTGAGAAAGCATGACATGATGAATGAATCAATGAGAGGAATCATTACATGGATGAATGAATCAATCTGAGAAATCATTACGTGGATGAATAACTCAATCTGAGAAATAATTACATGGATGAATGAATCAATCTGAGAAATCATAACATGGATGAATGAATCAATCTGAGAAATCATAACATGGATGAATGAATCAATCTGAGAAATAATTACATGGATGAATGAATCAATCTGAAAAATAATTATGTGGATGAATGAAACAATCTAAGAAATCATAACATGGATGAATGGATCAATGTGAGAAATAATTACACAGATGAATGGATCAATCCGAGAAATAATTACACAGATGAATGGATCAATGTGAGAAATAATTACACAGATAAATGAATCAATCTGAGAAATCATTACACGGATGAATGAATCAATGTGGAAAATCATGACATGGATGAATGAATCAATCTGAGAAATCATTACATGGATGAATGACTCAATCTGAGAAATCATAACATGGATGAATGAATCAATCTGAGAAATCATAACATGGATGAATGAATCAATCTGAGAAATCATAACATGGATGAATGAATCAATCTGAGAAATAATTACATGGATGAATGAATCAATCTGAAAAATAATTATGTGGATGAATGAAACAATCTAAGAAATCATAACATGGATGAATGGATAAATGTGAGAAATAATTACACATATGAATGGATCAATGTGAGAAATAATTACACAGATAAATGAATCAATGTGGAAAATCATGACATGGATGAATGAATCAATCTGGGAAATCATAACATGGATGAATGAATCAATGTGGAAAATCATGACATGGATGAATGAATCAATCTGGGAAATCATGACATGGATGAATGAATCGATGTGAGAAATCATAACATGGATGAATGAATTGATAAAAGAAATCACATGGATGAATGAATCAATGAGAGGAATCATCACATGGATGAATTAATCAATCTGAGAAATCATTACACGGATGAATGAATCAATCTGAGAAATCATTACGTGGATGAATGAAACAATCTAAGAAATCATAACATGGATGAATGAATCAATGTGAGAAATAATTGCCTGGATGAATGAATCAATCTGAGAAATCATAACATGGATGAATGAATCAATGTGACAAATAATTACGTGGATGAATGACTCAATCTGAGAAATAATACATGGATGAATGAATCAATGTGAGAAATAATTACATGGATGAATGAATCAATGTGAGAAATCATTATATGGATGAATGAATCAATGTGAGAAATCATTACATGGATGAATGAATCAATGAGAGAAATCATTACGTGGATGAATAAATCAATGAGAAATCATGACATGGATGAATGAATCAATGTAAGAAATCATAACATGGATGAATGAATCAATCTGAGAAATCATTACGTGGATGAATAAATCAATGAGAAATCATGACATGGATGAATGAATCAATGTAAGAAATCATAACATGGATGAATGAATCAATGTGAGAAATCATAACATGGATGAATGAATCAATCTGAGAAATAATTATGTGGATGAATGAAACGATCTAAGAAATCATAACATGGATGAATGGATCAATGTGAGAAATAATTACACAGATGAATGGATGAATGTGAGAAATAATTACACAGATAAATGAATCAATCTGAGAAATCATTACACGGATGAATGAATCAATGTGGAAAATCATGACATGGATGAATGAATCAATCTGAGAAATCATAACATGGATGAATGAATCGATGTGAGAAATCATAACATGGATGAATGAATTGATAAGAGAAATCACATGGATGAATGAATCAATGAGAGGAATCATCACATGGATAAATTAATCAATCTGAGAAATCATTACACGGATGAATGAATCAATCTGAGAAATCATTACGTGGATGAATGACTCAATCTCAGAAATAATTACATGGATGAATGAATCAATCTGAGAAATAATTACATGGATAAATGAATCAATCTGAGAAATCATTACGTGGATGAATGAATCAATGTGAGAAATCATCACATGGATGAATGAATCAATCTGAAAATAATTACGTGGATGAATGAAACAATCTGAGAAATCATAACATGGATGAATGAATCAATGTGACAAATAATTACGTGGATGAATGACTCAATCTGAGAAATAATACATGGATGAATGAATCAATGTGAGAAATAATTACATGGATGAATGAATCAATGTGAGAAAGCATTACATGGATGAATGAATCAATCTGAGAAATCATGACGTGGATGAATAAATCAATGAGAAATCATGACATGAATGAATGAATCAATGTGAAATCATAACATGGATGAATGAATGAGAAATAATTACATGGATGAATGAATCAATATAAGAAATAATTACATGGATGAATGACTCAATCTGAGAAATCATTACGTCGATGAATGAATTGATAAAAGAAATCATTACGTCGATGAATGAATTGATAAAAGAAATCATAACATGGATGAATGAATTGATAAAAGAAATCATAACATGGATGAATGAATTGATAAAAGAAATCATAATATGGATGTATGAATTGATAAAAGAAATCATAACATGGATGAATGAATTGATAAAAGAAATCATAACATGGATGAATGAATTGATAAAAGAAATCATAACATGGATGAATGAATTGATAAAAGAAATCATAACATGGATGAATGAATTGATAAAAGAAATCATAACATGGATGAATGAATCAATCTGAGAAATCATTACATGGATGAATGAATCAATGTGGGAAATGACATGGATGAATGATTCGATATAAGAAATAATTACATGGATGAATGAATCAATCTGAGAAATCATTACGTGGATGAATAACTCAGTAAAAGAAATCAAAACATGGATGAATGAATCATTGAGAAATCAAAACATGGATGAATGAATCAACGTGAAATCAAAACACGGATGAATGAATCAATGTGACATCAAAACACGGATGAATGAATCAATGTGACAAATAATTACATGGATGAATGAATCAATCTGAGAAATAATTACATGGATGAATGAATCAATGTGAGAAAGCATGACATGGATGAATGAATCAATGAGAGAAAGCATGACATGGATGAATGAATCAATCTGAGAAATCATTACATGGATGAATGAATCAATCTGAGAAATCATTACATGGATGAATGAATCAATGTGGGAAATGACATGGATGAATGATTCGATATAAGAAATAATTACATGGATGAATGAATCAATCTGAGAAATCATTACGTGGATGAATAACTCAGTAAAAGAAATCAAAACATGGATGAATGAATCATTGAGAAATCAAAACATGGATGAATGAATCAACGTGAAATCAAAACACGGATGAATGAATCAATGTGACATCAAAACACGGATGAATGAATCAATGTGACAAATAATTACATGGATGAATGAATCAATCTGAGAAAGCATGACATGGATGAATGAATCAATGAGAGGAATCATTACATGGATGAATGAATCAATGAGAGAAATCATTACATGGATGAATAAATCAATGAGAAATCATGACATGGATGAATGAATCAATGTAAGAAATCATAACATGGATGAATGAATCAATCTGAGAAATCATTACGTGGATGAATAAATCAATGAGAAATCATGACATGGATGAATGAATCAATCTGAGAAATCATTACGTGGATGAATAAATCAATGAGAAATCATAACATGGATGAATGAATCAATCTGAGAAATCATTACGTGGATGAATAAATCAATGAGAAATCATGACATGGATGAATGAATCAATGTAAGAAATCATGACATGGATGAATGAATCAATGTGAGAAATCATAACATGGATGAATGAATCAATCTGAGAAATCATTACATGGATGAATGAATCAATGTGGGAAATGACATGGATGAATGATTCGATATAAGAAATAATTACATGGATGAATGAATCAATCTGAGAAATCATAACATGGATGAATGAATCAATCTGAGAAATAATTACATGGATGAATGAATCAATCTGAAAAATAATTATGTGGATGAATGAAACAATCTAAGAAATCATAACATGGATGAATGGATCAATGTGAGAAATAATTACACAGATGAATGGATAAATGTGAGAAATAATTACACAGATAAATGAATCAATCTGAGAAATCATTACACGGATGAATGAATCAATGTGGAAAATCATGACATGGATGAATGAATCAATCTGAGAAATCATAACATGGATGAATGAATCAATCTGAGAAATCATAACATGGATGAATGAATCAATCTGAGAAATCATAACATGGATGAATGAATCGATGTGAGAAATCATAACATGGATGAATGAATTGATAAGAGAAATCACATGGATGAATGAATCAATGAGAGGAATCATCACATGGATGAATTAATCAATCTGAGAAATCATTACACGGATGAATGAATCAATCTGAGAAATCATTACGTGGATGAATGACTCAATCTCAGAAATAATTACATGGATGAATGAATCAATCTGAGAAATAATTACACGGATGAATGAATCAATCTGAGAAATAATTACATGGATAAATGAATCAATCTGAGAAATCATTACGTGGATGAATGAATCAATGTGAGAAATCATCACATGGATGAATGAATCAATCTGAAAATAATTACGTGGATGAATGAAACAATCTGAGAAATCATAACATGGATGAATGAATCAATGTGACAAATAATTACGTGGATGAATGACTCAATCTGAGAAATAATACATGGATGAATGAATCAATGTGAGAAATAATTACATGGATGAATGAATCAATGTGAGAAACCATTACATGGATGAATGAATCAATCTGAGAAATCATGACGTGGATGAATAAATCAATGAGAAATCATGACATGAATGAATGAATCAATGTGAAATCATAACATGGATGAATGAATGAGAAATAATTACATGGATGAATGAATCAATATAAGAAATAATTACATGGATGAATGACTCAATCTGAGAAATCATTACGTCGATGAATGAATTGATAAAAGAAATCATTACGTCGATGAATGAATTGATAAAAGAAATCATAACATGGATGAATGAATTGATAAAAGAAATCATAACATGGATGAATGAATTGATAAAAGAAATCATAATATGGATGAATGAATTGATAAAAGAAATCATAACATGGATGAATGAATTGATAAAAGAAATCATAACATGGATGAATGAATTGATAAAAGAAATCATAACATGGATGAATGAATTGATAAAAGAAATCATAACATGGATGAATGAATTGATAAAAGAAATCATAACATGGATGAATGAATTGATAAAAGAAATCATAATATGGATGAATGAATTGATAAAAGAAATCATAACATGGATGAATAAATTGATAAAAGAAATCATAACATGGATGAATGAATTGATAAAAGAAATCATAACATGGATGAATGAATTGATAAAAGAAATCATAACATGGATGAATGAATTGATAAAAGAAATCATAACATGGATGAATGAATCAATCTGAGAAATCATTACATGGATGAATGAATCAATGTGGGAAATGACATGGATGAATGATTCGATATAAGAAATAATTACATGGATGAATGAATCAATCTGAGAAATCATTACGTGGATGAATAACTCAGTAAAAGAAATCAAAACATGGATGAATGAATCATTGAGAAATCAAAACATGGATGAATGAATCAACGTGAAATCAAAACACGGATGAATGAATCAATGTGACATCAAAACACGGATGAATGAATCAATGTGACAAATAATTACATGGATGAATGAATCAATCTGAGAAATAATTACATGGATGAATGAATCAATGTGAGAAAGCATGACATGGATGAATGAATCAATGAGAGAAAGCATGACATGGATGAATGAATCAATCTAAGAAATCATTACATGGATGAATGAATCAATCTGAGAAATCATTACATGGATGAATGAATCAATGTGGGAAATGACATGGATGAATGATTCGATATAAGAAATAATTACATGGATGAATGAATCAATCTGAGAAATCATTACGTGGATGAATAACTCAGTAAAAGAAATCAAAACATGGATGAATGAATCATTGAGAAATCAAAACATGGATGAATGAATCAACGTGAAATCAAAACACGGATGAATGAATCAATGTGACATCAAAACACGGATGAATGAATCAATGTGACAAATAATTACATGGATGAATGAATCAATCTGAGAAAGCATGACATGGATGAATGAATCAATGAGAGGAATCATTACATGGATGAATGAATCAATGAGAGAAATCATTACATGGATGAATAAATCAATGAGAAATCATGACATGGATGAATGAATCAATGTAAGAAATCATAACATGGATGAATGAATCAATCTGAGAAATCATTACGTGGATGAATAAATCAATGAGAAATCATGACATGGATGAATGAATCAATCTGAGAAATCATTACGTGGATGAATAAATCAATGAGAAATCATAACATGGATGAATGAATCAATCTGAGAAATCATTACGTGGATGAATAAATCAATGAGAAATCATGACATGGATGAATGAATCAATGTAAGAAATCATAACATGGATGAATGAATCAATGTGAGAAATCATAACATGGATGAATGAATCAATCTGAGAAATAATTACATGGATGAATGACTCAATCTGAGAAATAATTATGTGGATGAATGAAACGATCTAAGAAATAATAACATGGATGAATGGATCAATGTGAGAAATAATTACACAGATGAATGGATAAATGTGAGAAATAATAACACAGATAAATGAATCAATCTGAGAAATCATTACACGGATGAATGAATCAATGTGGAAAATCATGACATGGATGAATGAATCAATCTGAGAAATCATAACATGGATGAATGAATCAATCTGAGAAATCATAACATGGATGAATGAATCAATCTGAGAAATCATAACATGGATGAATGAATCAATCTGAGAAATAATTACATGGATGAATGAATCAATCTGAAAAATAATTATGTGGATGAATGAAACAATCTAAGAAATCATAACATGGATGAATGGATCAATGTGGAAAATCATGACATGGATGAATGAATCAATGTGGAAAATCATGACATGGATGAATGAATCAATGTGGAAAATCATGACATGGATGAATGAATCAATCTGAGAAATCATAACATGGATGAATGAATCAATCTGAGAAATAATTACATGGATGAATGAATCAATCTGAAAAATAATTACGTGGATGAATGAAACAATCTAAGAAATCATAACATGGATGAATGGATCAATGTGAGAAATAATTACACAGATGAATGGATAAATGTGAGAAATAATTACACAGATAAATGAATCAATCTGAGAAATCATTACACGGATGAATGAATCAATGTGGAAAATCATGACATGGATGAATGAATCAATCTGAGAAATCATAACATGGATGAATGAATCGATGTGAGAAATCATAACATGGATGAATGAATTGATAAGAGAAATCACATGGATGAATGAATCAATGAGAGGAATCATCACATGGATGAATTAATCAATCTGTGAAATCATTACACGGATGAATGAATCAATCTGAGAAATCATTACGTGGATGAATGACTCAATCTCAGAAATAATTACATGGATGAATGAATCAATATGAGAAATAATTACATGGATAAATGAATCAATCTGAGAAATCATTACGTGGATGAATGAATCAATGTGAGAAAGCATTACATGGATGAATGAATCAATCTGAGAAATCATGACGTGGATGAATAAATCAATGAGAAATCATGACATGAATGAATGAATCAATGTGAAATCATAACATGAATGAATGAATCAATGTGAAATCATAACATGGATGAATGACTCAATATAAGAAATAATTACATGGATGAATGACTCAATCTGAGAAATCATTACGTCGATGAATGAATTGATAAAAGAAATCATAACATGGATGAATGAATTGATAAAAGAAATCATAACATGGATGAATGAATCAATCTAAGAAATCATTACATGGATGAATGAATCAATGTGGGAAATGACATGGATGAATGATTCGATATAAGAAATAATTACATGGATGAATGAATCAATCTGAGAAATCATTACGTGGATGAATAAATCAATCTGAGAAATCATTACGTGGATGAATAACTCAGTAGAAGAAATCAAAACATGGATGAATGAATCATTGAGAAATCAAAACATGGATGAATGAATCAACGTGAAATCAAAACACGGATGAATGAATCAATGTGACATCAAAACACGGATGAATGAATCAATGTGACAAATAATTACATGGATGAATGAATCAATCTGAGAAATAATTACATGGATGAATGAATCAATGTGAGAAAGCATGACATGGATGAATGAATCAATGAGAGGAATCATTACATGGATGAATGAATCAATGTGAGAAATCATTACGTGGATGAATAACTCAATTTGAGAAATAATTACATGGATGAATGAATTGATAAGAGAAATCACATGGATGAATGAATCAATGAGAGGAATCATCACATGGATAAATTAATCAATCTGAGAAATCATTACACGGATGAATGAATCAATCTGAGAAATCATTACGTGGATGAATGACTCAATCTCAGAAATAATTACATGGATGAATGAATCAATCTGAGAAATAATTACATGGATAAATGAATCAATCTGAGAAATCATTACGTGGATGAATGAATCAATGTGAGAAATCATCACATGGATGAATGAATCAATCTGAAAATAATTACGTGGATGAATGAAACAATCTGAGAAATCATAACATGGATGAATGAATCAATGTGACAAATAATTACGTGGATGAATGACTCAATCTGAGAAATAATACATGGATGAATGAATCAATGTGAGAAATAATTACATGGATGAATGAATCAATGTGAGAAAGCATTACATGGATGAATGAATCAATCTGAGAAATCATGACGTGGATGAATAAATCAATGAGAAATCATGACATGAATGAATGAATCAATGTGAAATCATAACATGGATGAATGAATGAGAAATAATTACATGGATGAATGAATCAATATAAGAAATAATTACATGGATGAATGACTCAATCTGAGAAATCATTACGTCGATGAATGAATTGATAAAAGAAATCATTACGTCGATGAATGAATTGATAAAAGAAATCATAACATGGATGAATGAATTGATAAAAGAAATCATAACATGGATGAATGAATTGATAAAAGAAATCATAATATGGATGTATGAATTGATAAAAGAAATCATAACATGGATGAATGAATTGATAAAAGAAATCATAACATGGATGAATGAATTGATAAAAGAAATCATAACATGGATGAATGAATTGATAAAAGAAATCATAACATGGATGAATGAATTGATAAAAGAAATCATAACATGGATGAATGAATCAATCTGAGAAATCATTACATGGATGAATGAATCAATGTGGGAAATGACATGGATGAATGATTCGATATAAGAAATAATTACATGGATGAATGAATCAATCTGAGAAATCATTACGTGGATGAATAACTCAGTAAAAGAAATCAAAACATGGATGAATGAATCATTGAGAAATCAAAACATGGATGAATGAATCAACGTGAAATCAAAACACGGATGAATGAATCAATGTGACATCAAAACACGGATGAATGAATCAATGTGACAAATAATTACATGGATGAATGAATCAATCTGAGAAATAATTACATGGATGAATGAATCAATGTGAGAAAGCATGACATGGATGAATGAATCAATGAGAGAAAGCATGACATGGATGAATGAATCAATCTGAGAAATCATTACATGGATGAATGAATCAATCTGAGAAATCATTACATGGATGAATGAATCAATGTGGGAAATGACATGGATGAATGATTCGATATAAGAAATAATTACATGGATGAATGAATCAATCTGAGAAATCATTACGTGGATGAATAACTCAGTAAAAGAAATCAAAACATGGATGAATGAATCATTGAGAAATCAAAACATGGATGAATGAATCAACGTGAAATCAAAACACGGATGAATGAATCAATGTGACATCAAAACACGGATGAATGAATCAATGTGACAAATAATTACATGGATGAATGAATCAATCTGAGAAAGCATGACATGGATGAATGAATCAATGAGAGGAATCATTACATGGATGAATGAATCAATGAGAGAAATCATTACATGGATGAATAAATCAATGAGAAATCATGACATGGATGAATGAATCAATGTAAGAAATCATAACATGGATGAATGAATCAATCTGAGAAATCATTACGTGGATGAATAAATCAATGAGAAATCATGACATGGATGAATGAATCAATC
This sequence comes from Eptatretus burgeri, assembly GCF_056783735.1. Classification (NCBI taxonomy): domain Eukaryota; kingdom Metazoa; phylum Chordata; class Myxini; order Myxiniformes; family Myxinidae; genus Eptatretus; species Eptatretus burgeri. Next base: position 144,971,892 of record NC_140962.1, on the reverse strand, counting down.
TGAGAAATCATTACGTGGATGAATAAATCAATGAGAAATCATAACATGGATGAATGAATCAATCTGAGAAATCATTACGTGGATGAATAAATCAATGAGAAATCATGACATGGATGAATGAATCAATGTAAGAAATCATAACATGGATGAATGAATCAATGTGAGAAATCATAACATGGATGAATGAATCAATCTGAGAAATCATTACATGGATGAATGAATCAATGTGGGAAATGACATGGATGAATGATTCGATATAAGAAATAATTACATGGATGAATGAATCAATCTGAGAAATCATAACATGGATGAATGAATCAATCTGAGAAATAATTACATGGATGAATGAATCAATCTGAAAAATAATTATGTGGATGAATGAAACAATCTAAGAAATCATAACATGGATGAATGGATCAATGTGAGAAATAATTACACAGATGAATGGATAAATGTGAGAAATAATTACACAGATAAATGAATCAATCTGAGAAATCATGACACGGATGAATGAATCAATCTGAGAAATCATAACATGGATGAATGAATCAATCTGAGAAATCATAACATGGATGAATGAATCAATCTGAGAAATCATAACATGGATGAATGAATCGATGTGAGAAATCATAACATGGATGAATGAATTGATAAGAGAAATCACATGGATGAATGAATCAATGAGAGGAATCATCACATGGATGAATTAATCAATCTGAGAAATCATTACACGGATGAATGAATCAATCTGAGAAATCATTACGTGGATGAATGACTCAATCTCAGAAATAATTACATGGATGAATGAATCAATCTGAGAAATAATTACACGGATGAATGAATCAATCTGAGAAATAATTACATGGATAAATGAATCAATCTGAGAAATCATTACGTGGATGAATGAATCAATGTGAGAAATCATCACATGGATGAATGAATCAATCTGAAAATAATTACGTGGATGAATGAAACAATCTGAGAAATCATAACATGGATGAATGAATCAATGTGACAAATAATTACGTGGATGAATGACTCAATCTGAGAAATAATACATGGATGAATGAATCAATGTGAGAAATAATTACATGGATGAATGAATCAATGTGAGAAACCATTACATGGATGAATGAATCAATCTGAGAAATCATGACGTGGATGAATAAATCAATGAGAAATCATGACATGAATGAATGAATCAATGTGAAATCATAACATGGATGAATGAATGAGAAATAATTACATGGATGAATGAATCAATATAAGAAATAATTACATGGATGAATGACTCAATCTGAGAAATCATTACGTCGATGAATGAATTGATAAAAGAAATCATTACGTCGATGAATGAATTGATAAAAGAAATCATAACATGGATGAATGAATTGATAAAAGAAATCATAACATGGATGAATGAATTGATAAAAGAAATCATAACATGGATGAATGAATTGATAAAAGAAATCATAACATGGATGAATGAATTGATAAAAGAAATCATAACATGGATGAATGAATTGATAAAAGAAATCATAACATGGATGAATGAATTGATAAAAGAAATCATAACATGGATGAATGAATTGATAAAAGAAATCATAACATGGATGAATGAATCAATCTGAGAAATCATTACATGGATGAATGAATCAATGTGGGAAATGACATGGATGAATGATTCGATATAAGAAATAATTACATGGATGAATGAATCAATCTGAGAAATCATTACGTGGATGAATAACTCAGTAAAAGAAATCAAAACATGGATGAATGAATCATTGAGAAATCAAAACATGGATGAATGAATCAACGTGAAATCAAAACACGGATGAATGAATCAATGTGACATCAAAACACGGATGAATGAATCAATGTGACAAATAATTACATGGATGAATGAATCAATCTGAGAAATAATTACATGGATGAATGAATCAATGTGAGAAAGCATGACATGGATGAATGAATCAATGAGAGAAAGCATGACATGGATGAATGAATCAATCTGAGAAATCATTACATGGATGAATGAATCAATCTGAGAAATCATTACATGGATGAATGAATCAATGTGGGAAATGACATGGATGAATGATTCGATATAAGAAATAATTACATGGATGAATGAATCAATCTGAGAAATCATTACGTGGATGAATAACTCAGTAAAAGAAATCAAAACATGGATGAATGAATCATTGAGAAATCAAAACATGGATGAATGAATCAACGTGAAATCAAAACACGGATGAATGAATCAATGTGACATCAAAACACGGATGAATGAATCAATGTGACAAATAATTACATGGATGAATGAATCAATCTGAGAAAGCATGACATGGATGAATGAATCAATGAGAGGAATCATTACATGGATGAATGAATCAATGAGAGAAATCATTACATGGATGAATAAATCAATGAGAAATCATGACATGGATGAATGAATCAATGTAAGAAATCATAACATGGATGAATGAATCAATCTGAGAAATCATTACGTGGATGAATAAATCAATGAGAAATCATGACATGGATGAATGAATCAATCTGAGAAATCATTACGTGGATGAATAAATCAATGAGAAATCATAACATGGATGAATGAATCAATCTGAGAAATCATTACGTGGATGAATAAATCAATGAGAAATCATGACATGGATGAATGAATCAATGTAAGAAATCATAACATGGATGAATGAATCAATGTGAGAAATCATAACATGGATGAATGAATCAATCTGAGAAATCATTACATGGATGAATGAATCAATGTGGGAAATGACATGGATGAATGATTCGATATAAGAAATAATTACATGGATGAATGAATCAATCTGAGAAATCATAACATGGATGAATGAATCAATCTGAGAAATAATTACATGGATGAATGAATCAATCTGAAAAATAATTATGTGGATGAATGAAACAATCTAAGAAATCATAACATGGATGAATGGATCAATGTGAGAAATAATTACACAGATGAATGGATAAATGTGAGAAATAATTACACAGATAAATGAATCAATCTGAGAAATCATGACACGGATGAATGAATCAATCTGAGAAATCATAACATGGATGAATGAATCAATCTGAGAAATCATAACATGGATGAATGAATCAATCTGAGAAATCATAACATGGATGAATGAATCGATGTGAGAAATCATAACATGGATGAATGAATTGATAAGAGAAATCACATGGATGAATGAATCAATGAGAGGAATCATCACATGGATGAATTAATCAATCTGAGAAATCATTACATGGATGAATGAATCAATCTGAGAAATCATTACGTGGATGAATGACTCAATCTCAGAAATAATTACATGGATGAATGAATCAATCTGAGAAATAATTACACGGATGAATGAATCAATCTGAGAAATAATTACATGGATAAATGAATCAATCTGAGAAATCATTACGTGGATGAATGAATCAATGTGAGAAATCATCACATGGATGAATGAATCAATCTGAAAATAATTACGTGGATGAATGAAACAATCTGAGAAATCATAACATGGATGAATGAATCAATGTGACAAATAATTACGTGGATGAATGACTCAATCTGAGAAATAATACATGGATGAATGAATCAATGTGAGAAATAATTACATGGATGAATGAATCAATGTGAGAAACCATTACATGGATGAATGAATCAATCTGAGAAATCATGACGTGGATGAATAAATCAATGAGAAATCATGACATGAATGAATGAATCAATGTGAAATCATAACATGGATGAATGAATGAGAAATAATTACATGGATGAATGAATCAATATAAGAAATAATTACATGGATGAATGACTCAATCTGAGAAATCATTACGTCGATGAATGAATTGATAAAAGAAATCATTACGTCGATGAATGAATTGATAAAAGAAATCATAACATGGATGAATGAATTGATAAAAGAAATCATAACATGGATGAATGAATTGATAAAAGAAATCATAATATGGATGAATGAATTGATAAAAGAAATCATAACATGGATGAATGAATTGATAAAAGAAATCATAACATGGATGAATGAATTGATAAAAGAAATCATAACATGGATGAATGAATTGATAAAAGAAATCATAACATGGATGAATGAATTGATAAAAGAAATCATAACATGGATGAATGAATTGATAAAAGAAATCATAACATGGATGAATGAATTGATAAAAGAAATCATAACATGGATGAATGAATCAATCTGAGAAATCATTACATGGATGAATGAATCAATGTGGGAAATGACATGGATGAATGATTCGATATAAGAAATAATTACATGGATGAATGAATCAATCTGAGAAATCATTACGTGGATGAATAACTCAGTAAAAGAAATCAAAACATGGATGAATGAATCATTGAGAAATCAAAACATGGATGAATGAATCAACGTGAAATCAAAACACGGATGAATGAATCAATGTGACATCAAAACACGGATGAATGAATCAATGTGACAAATAATTACATGGATGAATGAATCAATCTGAGAAATAATTACATGGATGAATGAATCAATGTGAGAAAGCATGACATGGATGAATGAATCAATGAGAGAAAGCATGACATGGATGAATGAATCAATCTAAGAAATCATTACATGGATGAATGAATCAATCTGAGAAATCATTACATGGATGAATGAATCAATGTGGGAAATGACATGGATGAATGATTCGATATAAGAAATAATTACATGGATGAATGAATCAATCTGAGAAATCATTACGTGGATGAATAACTCAGTAAAAGAAATCAAAACATGGATGAATGAATCATTGAGAAATCAAAACATGGATGAATGAATCAACGTGAAATCAAAACACGGATGAATGAATCAATGTGACATCAAAACACGGATGAATGAATCAATGTGACAAATAATTACATGGATGAATGAATCAATCTGAGAAAGCATGACATGGATGAATGAATCAATGAGAGGAATCATTACATGGATGAATGAATCAATGAGAGAAATCATTACATGGATGAATAAATCAATGAGAAATCATGACATGGATGAATGAATCAATGTAAGAAATCATAACATGGATGAATGAATCAATCTGAGAAATCATTACGTGGATGAATAAATCAATGAGAAATCATGACATGGATGAATGAATCAATCTGAGAAATCATTACGTGGATGAATAAATCAATGAGAAATCATAACATGGATGAATGAATCAATCTGAGAAATCATTATGTGGATGAATAAATCAATGAGAAATCATGACATGGATGAATGAATCAATGTAAGAAATCATAACATGGATGAATGAATCAATGTGAGAAATCATAACATGGATGAATGAATCAATCTGAGAAATAATTACATGGATGAATGACTCAATCTGAGAAATAATTATGTGGATGAATGAAACGATCTAAGAAATAATAACATGGATGAATGGATCAATGTGAGAAATAATTACACAGATGAATGGATAAATGTGAGAAATAATAACACAGACAAATGAATCAATCTGAGAAATCATTACACGGATGAATGAATCAATCTGAGAAATCATAACATGGATGAATGAATCAATCTGAGAAATAATTACATGGATGAATGAATCAATCTGAAAAATAATTACGTGGATGAATGAAACAATCTAAGAAATCATAACATGGATGAATGGATCAATGTGAGAAATAATTACACAGATGAATGGATAAATGTGAGAAATAATTACACAGATAAATGAATCAATCTGAGAAATCATTACACGGATGAATGAATCAATGTGGAAAATCATGACATGGATGAATGAATCAATCTGAGAAATTATAACATGGATGAATGAATCGATGTGAGAAATCATAACATGGATGAATGAATTGATAAGAGAAATCACATGGATGAATGAATCAATGAGAGGAATCATCACATGGATGAATTAATCAATCTGTGAAATCATTACACGGATGAATGAATCAATCTGAGAAATCATTACGTGGATGAATGACTCAATCTCAGAAATAATTACATGGATGAATGAATCAATATGAGAAATAATTACATGGATAAATGAATCAATCTGAGAAATCATTACGTGGATGAATGAATCAATGTGAGAAAGCATTACATGGATGAATGAATCAATCTGAGAAATCATGACGTGGATGAATAAATCAATGAGAAATCATGACATGAATGAATGAATCAATGTGAAATCATAACATGAATGAATGAATCAATGTGAAATCATAACATGGATGAATGACTCAATATAAGAAATAATTACATGGATGAATGACTCAATCTGAGAAATCATTACGTCGATGAATGAATTGATAAAAGAAATCATAACATGGATGAATGAATTGATAAAAGAAATCATAACATGGATGAATGAATCAATCTAAGAAATCATTACATGGATGAATGAATCAATGTGGGAAATGACATGGATGAATGATTCGATATAAGAAATAATTACATGGATGAATGAATCAATCTGAGAAATCATTACGTGGATGAATGAATCAACGTGAAATCAAAACACGGATGAATGAATCAATGTGACATCAAAACACGGATGAATGAATCAATGTGACAAATAATTACATGGATGAATGAATCAATATGAGAAATAATTACATGGATGAATGAATCAATGTGAGAAAGCATGACATGGATGAATGAATCAATGAGAGGAATCATTACATGGATGAATGAATCAATGTGAGAAATCATTACGTGGATGAATAACTCAATTTGAGAAATAATTACATGGATGAATGAATCAATCTGAGAAATCATAACATGGATGAATGGATCAATGTGAGAAATCATAACATGGATGAATGAATCAATCTGAGAAATCATAACATGGATGAATGAATCAATCTGCGAAATCATAACATGGATGAATGAATCAATCTGAGAAATAATTACATGGATGAATGAATCAATCTGAAAAATAATTATGTGGATGAATGAAACAATCTAAGAAATCATAACATGGATGAATGGATCAATGTGGAAAATCATGACATGGATGAATGAATCAATCTGGGAAATCATGACATGGATGAATGAATCAATCTGAGAAATCATAACATGGATGAATGAATCGATGTGAGAAATCATAACATGGATGAATGAATTGATAAAAGAAATCACATGGATGAATGAATCAATGAGAGGAATCATCACATGGATGAATTAATCAATCTGAGAAATCATTACACGGATGAATGAATCAATCTGAGAAATCATTACGTGGATGAATGACTCAATCTGAGAAATAATTACATGGATGAATGACTCAATCTGAGAAATAATTACATGGATGAATGACTCAATCTGAGAAATAATTACATGGATGAATGACTCAATCTGAGAAATAATTACATGGATAAATGAATCAATCTGAGAAATCATTACGTGGATGAATGAATCAATGTGAGAAATCATCACATGGATGAATGAATCAATCTGAAAAATAATTACGTGGATGAATGAAACAATCTAAGAAATCATAACATGGATGAATGAATCAATGTGAGAAATAATTGCCTGGATGAATGAATCAATCTGAGAAATCATAACATGGATGAATGAATCAATGTGACAAATAATTACGTGGATGAATGACTCAATCTGAGAAATAATACATGGATGAATGAATCAATGTGAGAAATAATTACATGGATGAATGAATCAATGTGAGAAATCATTATATGGATGAATGAATCAATGTGAGAAATCATTACATGGATGAATGAATCAATCTGAGAAATCATTACATGGATGAATAAATCAATGAGAAATCATGACATGGATGAATGAATCAATCTGAGAAATCATAACATGGATGAATGAATCAATCTGAGAAATCATAACATGGATGAATGACTCAATCTGAGAAATAATTATGTGGATGAATGAAACGATCTAAGAAATCATAACATGGATGAATGGATCAATGTGAGAAATAATTACACAGATGAATGGATAAATGTGAGAAATAATAACACAGATAAATGAATCAATCTGAGAAATCATTACACGGATGAATGAATCAATGTGGAAAATCATGACATGGATGAATGAATCAATCTGAGAAATCATAACATGGATGAATGAATCAATCTGAGAAATCATAACATGGATGAATGAATCAATCTGAGAAATCATAACATGGATGAATGAATCAATCTGAGAAATCATAACATGGATGAATGAATCAATCTGAGAAATAATTACATGGATGAATGAATCAATCTGAAAAATAATTATGTGGATGAATGAAACAATCTAAGAAATCATAACATGGATGAATGGATCAATGTGAGAAATAATTACACGGATGAATGAAGCAATGTGGAAAATCATGACATGGATGAATGAATCAATGTGGAAAATCATGACATGGATGAATGAATCAATCTGAGAAATCATAACATGGATGAATGAATCAATCTGAGAAATAATTACATGGATGAATGAATCAATCTGAAAAATAATTATGTGGATGAATGAAACAATCTAAGAAATCATAACATGGATGAATGGATCAATGTGAGAAATAATTACACAGATGAATGGATAAATGTGAGAAATAATTACACAGATAAATGAATCAATCTGAGAAATCATTACACGGATGAATGAATCAATGTGGAAAATCATGACATGGATGAATGAATCAATCTGAGAAATCATAACATGGATGAATGAATCAATCTGAGAAATCATAACATGGATGAATGAATCAATCTGAGAAATCATAACATGGATGAATGAATCGATGTGAGAAATCATAACATGGATGAATGAATTGATAAGAGAAATCACATGGATGAATGAATCAATGAGAGGAATCATCACATGGATGAATTAATCAATCTGAGAAATCATTACATGGATGAATGAATCAATCTGAGAAATCATTACGTGGATGAATGACTTAATCTCAGAAATAATTACATGGATGAATGAATCAATCTGAGAAATAATTACACGGATGAATGAATCAATCTGAGAAATCA